>NW_027206737.1:0-300000 GCF_032191515.1 Phaenicophaeus curvirostris
TTGCTTTACGTTGCCTTGCCTTGCCTTGCTTTACGTTGCTTTACGTTGCCTTGCTTTACGTTGCCTTGCTTTACGTTGCCTTGCATTACGTTGCCTTGCTTTGACTTACTTTAAGTTGTCTTGCTTTACGTTGCTTTACGTTGCCTTGCTTTATGTTGCCTTGCTTTACGTTGGATTACGTTGCCTTGCTTTACGTTGCTTTACGTTGCCTTGCTTTACTTTTCCTTGCCATGCCTTGCTTTACGTTACTTTACGTTGCCTTGCTTTACATTGCTTTACGTTGCCTTGCTTTACGTTGCCTTGCCTTGCCTTGCTTTACGTTGCTTTAAGTTGCCTTGCTTTACGTTGCTTTACGTTGCCTTGTTTACGTTGCCTTGCGTTGCCTTGCTTTACATTGCCTTGCTTTACGTTGCCTTGCTTTACGTTGCCTTGCCTTGCCTTGCTTTACGTTGCCTTGCCTTGTCTTGCTTTACGTTGGTTTATGTTGCCTTGCTTTACGTTGCTTTACGTTGCCTTGCTTTACGTTGCTTTACGTTGCCTTGCTTTACGTTGCTTTACGTTGCCTTGCTTTACGTTGCCTTGCTTTACGTTGCTTTACATTGCCTTACTTTACGTTGCTTTACGTTGCCTTGCTTTACGTTGCCTTGCTTTACGTTGCTTTACATTGCCTTACTTTACGTTGCTTTACATTGCCTTACTTTACGTTGCCTTGCTTTACTTTGTAATACGTTGCCTTGCTTTACGTTGACTTACGTTGCCTTACTTTACGTTGCCTTGCTTTACATTGCCTTACGTTGCCTTAATTTAATTTCCTTACGTTACGTTGCTTTACGTTGCCTTGCTTTACGTTACCTTGCTTTACGTTGCCTTGCTTTATGTTGCTTTACTTTGCCTTACTTTACGTTGTCTTGCTTTACGTTGTCTTGCTTTACGTTGCTTTACGTTGCCTTGCTTTACGTTACGTTGCTTTACGTTGCCTTGCTTTACGTTTCCTTGCTTTACGTTGCTTTACGTTGCCTTACTTAACGTTGCCTTACGTTGCTTTACGTTGCCTTACTTTACGTTGCCTTGCTTTACGTTGCTTTACGTTGATTTACTTAACTTTGCCTTGCTTTACGTTGCTTTACGTTGCCTTGCTTTATGTTGCTTTACGTTGCCTTGCTTTACGTTGCCTGACTTGCTTTGCTTTACGTTGCCTTTCCTTGCCTTGTTTTACGTTGCCTTGCCTTGCCTTGCTTTACGTTGCTTTACGTTGCCTTGCTTTACGTTGCCTTGCCTTGCCTTGCATTACTTTGCCTTGATTTACGTTGATTTCATTGCCTTGCTTTACGTTGCTTTACGTTGCCTTGCTTTACGTTGCCTTGCCTTGCCCTGCTTTACGTTGCCTTGCCTTGTCTTGCTTTTCTTGGTTTACGTTGCCTTGCTTTACATTGCTTTACATTGCCTTGTTTACGTTGCTTTATGTTGTCTTGCTTTACGTTGCCTTGCCTTGCCTTGCTTTACCTTGGTTTAAGTTGCCTTGCTTTACCTTGCCTTGCTTTACGTTGCCTTGCCTTGCCTTGCTTTACGTTGCTTTATGTTGCCTTGCTTTACGTTGCTTTACGTTGCCTTGTTTACATTGATTTACGTTGCCTTGCTTTACGTTGCCGTGCCTTGCCTTGCTTTACGTTGCTTTAAGTTGCTTTGCTTTACGTTGCTTTACGTTGCCTTGCTTTGCCTTACTTTACGTTGCCTTGCTTTACGTTGCTTTACGTTGCCTTGTTTTCAGTTGCTTTACGTTGCCTTGCTTTACGTATCCTTGCCTTGACTTGCTTTACGTTGCCTTGCCTTGACTTCCTTTACGTTGCCTTGCCTTGACTTCCTTTACGTTGCCTTGCTTTACGTTGCCTTGCTTTACGTTGCCTTGCCTTGCCTTGCTTTACGTTGCCTTGCCTTGTCTTGCTTTACGTTGGTTTACGTTGCTTTGCTTTACGTTGCTTTACGTTGCCTTGCTTTACGTTGCTTTACGTTGCCTTGCTTTACGTTGCCTTGCTTTACGTTGCTTTACGTTGCCTTGCTTTACGTTGCCTTGCTTTACGTTGCTTTACATTGCCTTACTTTACGTTGCCTTGCTTTACTTTGTAATACGTTGCCTTGCTTTACGTTGACTTACGTTGCCTTACTTTACGTTGCCTTGCTTTACATTGCCTTACGTTGCCTTAATTTACGTTGCCTTACATTACGTTGCTTTACGTTTCCTTACTTTACGTTGCCTTGCTTTACGTTGCCTTGCTTTACGTTGCCTTGCTTTCGTTGCTTTACTTTGCCTTACTTTACGTTGTCTTGCTTTACGTTGTCTTGCTTTACGTTGCTTTACGTTGCCTTGCTTTACGTTACGTTGCTTTACGTTCCCTTGCTTTACGTTGCTTTACGTTGCCTTACTTTACGTTGCCCTACGTTGCTTTACATTGCCTTACTTTACGTTGCCTTGCTTTACGTTGCTTTACGTTGCCTTACTTAACTTTGCCTTGCTTTACGTTGCTTTACGTTGCCTTGCTTTATGTTGCTTTACGTTGCCTTGCTTTACTTTGCCTGACTTGCTTTGCTTTACGTTGCCTTGCCTTGCCTTGCTTTACGTTGCTTTACTTTGCCTTGCTTTACGTTGCCTTGCCTTGCCTTGCTTTACTTTGCCTTGCTTTACATTGCTTTTCATTGCCTTTATTTACGTTGCTTTACGTTGCCTTGCTTTACGTTGCCTTGCCTTGCCCTGCTTTCCGTTGCCTTGCCTTGTCTTGCTTTTCTTGGTTTAGGTTGCCTTGCTTTACATTGCTTTACGTTGCCTTGCTTTACATTGCTTTACGTTGCCTTGCTTTACGTTGCTTTACGTTGTCTTGCTTTACGTTGCCTTGCCTTGCCTTGCTTTACGTTGGTTTAAGTTTCCTTGCTTTACGTTGACTTGCTTTATGTTGCCTTGCTTTACGTTGCCTTGCCTTGCCTTGCTTTACGTTGCTTTACGTTGCCTTGCTTTACGTTGCCTTGCCTTGCCTTGCTTTACGTTGCTTTACGTTTCCTTGCTTTACATTACTTTTCGTTGCCTAGCTTTACATTGCCTTGCCTTGCCTTGCTTTACGTTGCTTTAGGTTGCCTTGCTTTACGTTGCCTTGCTTAACGTTGCCTTGCTTTACGTTGCTTTACGTTGTCTTGCTTTAATTTGCCTTGCCTTCCCTTGCTTTACGTTGCCTTGCCTTGACTTCCTTTACGTTGCCTTGCGTTGCCTTGCTTTACATTGCCTTGCTTTACGTTGTCTTGCTTTACGTTGCCTTGCCTTGTCTTGCTTTACGTTTGTTTATGTTGCCTTGCTTTACGTTGCTTTACGTTGCCTTGCTTTACGTAGCCTTGCTTACGTTGCTTTACTTTGCCTTACTTTACGTTGTCTCGCTTTACGTTGTCTTGCTTTACATTGCTTTACGTTGCCTTGCTTTACGTTGCTTTACGTTGTCTTGCTTTACGTTGCTTTAGGTTGCCTTACTTTACGTTGCTTTAGGTTGCCTTACTTTACGTTGCCTTACGTTGCTTTACGTTGCCTTACTTTACGTTGCCTTGCTTTAGGTTGCTTTACGTTGCCTTACTTAACTTTGCCTTGCGTTACGTTGCTTTACGTTGCCTTGCTTTACGTTGCTTTACGTTGCCTTGCTTTACGTTGTTTTACGTTGCCTTGTTTTACGTTGCTTTACGTTGCCTTGCTTTACGTTGCCTTGCCTTTACTTGCTTTAGGTTGCCTTGCCTTGCCTTCCTTTACGTTGCTTTACGTTGCCTTGCTTTATGTTGCCTTGCCTTGCCTTCATTTACGTTGCCTTGCCTTACGTTGCTTTACGTTGCCTTGCTTTACGTTGCATTACGTTGCCTTGCTTTACGTTGCTTTACGTTGCCTTACTTTACGTTGCCTTACTTTACATTGCATTGCTTTACATTGCTTTACTTTGCCTTGCTTTACGTTGCCTTGCTTTACGTTGCTTTACGTTGCCTTCCCTTGCTTTATGTAGCTTTACGTTGCCTTGTTTACGTTGCCTTGCCTTGCATTGCTTTACGTTGAATTGCTTTAATTTGCTTTACGTTGCCTTACGTTGCCTTGCTTTACGTTGCCTTGCTTTACGTTGTTTTACGTTGCCTTGCTTTAATTTGCCTTGCTTTACAATGCTGTACGTTTCCTTACGTTGACTTCCTTTACATTGCCTTCATTTACTTTGCTTTACTTTGCCTTGCTTTACGTTTCCTTGCTTTACGTTCCCTTGATTTACGTTGCTTTACGATGCCTTGCTTTACGTTGCCTTGCTTTATGTTACCTTACGTTGCTTTAAGTTGCCTTGCTTTATGTTGCTTTACGTTGCCTTACGTTGCCTTACGTTGCCTTGCTTTACGTTGCCTTGCTTTATGTTACTTTACGTTGCCTTGCTTTACGTTGCCTTTCTTTACATTGCTTTAGGTTGCCTTGCTTTACGTTGCCTTGCTTTACGTTGCCTTGCTTTAAGTTGCCTTGCTTTACGTTGCCTTGCTTTACGTTGCCTTTTTTTACGTTGCCTTACATTGCCTTGCTTTACGTTGCCTTGCTTTACGTTGCTTTACGTTGCCTTGATTTACGTTGCCTTACGTTGTCTTACGTCACGTTGCCTTGCTTTACGTTGCTTTACGTTGACTTGCTTTACGTTGCCTTACTTTACGTTGCTTTACGTTGCCTTACTTTACGTTGCCTTACGTTGCCTTACTTTACGTTGCCTTGCTTTACTTTGGTATACGTTGCCTTGCTTTACGTTGCCTTACGTTGCCTTATTTTACGTTGCCTTTCTTTACGTTGCCTTACGTTGCCTTACTTTACGTTGCCTTACTTTACGTTGCTTTACGTTGCCTTGCTTTACGTTGCCTTGCTTTACGTTGCCTTGCTTTACCTTGCTTTACGTTGCCTTACTTTACGTTGTCTTGCTTTACGTTGCTTTACGTTGCCTTGCTTTACGTTGCCTTGCTTTACGTTGCTTTACTTTGCCTTGATTTACGTTGCCTTGCTATACGTTGCTTTACGTTGCCTTACTTTACGTTGCTTTAGGTTGCCTTACTTTACGTTGCCTTACGTTGCTTTACGTTGCCTTACTTTACGTTGCCTTGCTTTAGGTTGCTTTACGTTGCCTTACTTAACTTTGCCTTGCGTTACGTTGCTTTACGTTGCCTTGCTTTACGTTGCTTTACGTTGCCTTGCTTTACGTTGTTTTACGTTGCCTTGTTTTACGTTGCTTTACGTTGCCTTGCTTTACGTTGCCTTGCCTTTACTTGCTTTAGGTTGCCTTGCCTTGCCTTCCTTTACGTTGCTTTACGTTGCCTTGCTTTATGTTGCCTTGCCTTGCCTTCATTTACGTTGCCTTGCCTTACGTTGCTTTACGTTGCCTTGCTTTACGTTGCATTACGTTGCCTTGCTTTACGTTGCTTTACGTTGCCTTACTTTACGTTGCCTTACTTTACATTGCATTGCTTTACATTGCTTTACTTTGCCTTGCTTTACGTTGCCTTGCTTTACGTTGCTTTACGTTGCCTTCCCTTGCTTTATGTAGCTTTACGTTGCCTTGTTTACGTTGCCTTGCCTTGCATTGCTTTACGTTGAATTGCTTTAAGTTGCTTTACGTTGCCTTACGTTGCCTTGCTTTACGTTGCCTTGCTTTACGTTGTTTTACGTTGCCTTGCTTTAATTTGCCTTGCTTTACAATGCTGTACGTTTCCTTACGTTGACTTCCTTTACATTGCCTTCATT
The DNA here is from genome assembly GCF_032191515.1 of Phaenicophaeus curvirostris. Lineage (NCBI taxonomy): Eukaryota > Metazoa > Chordata > Aves > Cuculiformes > Cuculidae > Phaenicophaeus > Phaenicophaeus curvirostris. The sequence continues at coordinate 5,774 of NW_027206737.1, forward strand.
TACTTTGCTTTACTTTGCCTTGCTTTACGTTTCCTTGCTTTACGTTCCCTTGATTTACGTTGCTTTACGATGCCTTGCTTTACGTTGCCTTGCTTTATGTTACCTTACGTTGCTTTAAGTTGCCTTGCTTTATGTTGCTTTACGTTGCCTTACGTTGCCTTACGTTGCCTTGCTTTACGTTGCCTTGCTTTATGTTACTTTACGTTGCCTTGCTTTACGTTGCCTTTCTTTACGTTGCTTTACGTTGCCTTGCTTTACGTTGCCTTGCTTTACGTTGCCTTGCTTTAAGTTGCCTTGCTTTACGTTGCCTTGCTTTACGTTGCCTTTTTTTACGTTGCCTTACATTGCCTTGCTTTACGTTGCCTTGCTTTACGTTGCTTTACGTTGCCTTTATTTACGTTGCCTTACGTTGTCTTACGTCACGTTGCCTTGCTTTACGTTGCTTTACGTTGACTTGCTTTACGTTGCCTTACTTTACGTTGCTTTACGTTGCCTTACTTTACGTTGCCTTACGTTGCCTTACTTTACGTTGCCTTGCTTTACTTTGGTATACGTTGCCTTGCTTTACGTTGCCTTATTTTACGTTGCCTTTCTTTACGTTGCCTTACGTTGCCTTACTTTACGTTGCCTTACTTTACGTTGCTTTACGTTGCCTTGCTTTACGTTGCCTTGCTTTACGTTGCCTTGCTTTACCTTGCTTTACGTTGCCTTACTTTACGTTGTCTTGCTTTACGTTGCTTTACGTTGCCTTGCTTTACGTTGCCTTGCTTTACGTTGCTTTACTTTGCCTTGATTTACGTTGCCTTGCTATACGTTGCTTTACGTTGCCTTGCTTTACGTTGCCTTGCTTACGTTGCTTTACGTTGCCTTACTTTACGTTGCCTTACGTTGCCTAACTTTACGTTGCCTTGCTTTACTTTGCTATATGTTGCCTTGCTTTACGTTGACTTACCTTGTCTTCCTTTACGTTGCCTTACTTTACGTTGCTTTACTTTACGTTGCTGTACGTTGCCTTGCTTTACGTTGCTTTACGTTGCTTTACTTTACGTTGCGTTACGTTGCCTTGCTTTACGTTGCCTTGCTTTACGTTGCCTGCTTTACGTTGCTTTTCTTTGCCTTACTTTACGTTGTCTTGCTTTACGTTGCTTTACGTTGCCTTGCTTTACGTTGCTTTACGTTGCCTTGCTTTACGTTTCCTTGCTTTAAGTTGCTTTAGGTTGCCTTACTTAACTTTGCCTTGCTTTACATTGCTTTAAGTTGCCTTGCTTTACGTTGCTTCACGTTGCCTTGCTTTACATTGCCTTGCCTTGCCTTGCTTTACGTTGCCTTGCTTTACGTTGCTTTACGTTGCCATGCTTTACGTTGCCTTGTTTTACGTTGCTTTACATTGCCTTGATTTACGTTGCTTTACGTTGCCTTGCTTTACGTTGCCTTGCCTTGCTTTACGTTGCCTTGCCTTGTCTTGCTTTTCTTGGTTTACGTTGCCTTGCTTTACATTGATTTACGTTGCCTTGCTTTACGTTGCTTTACGTTGCCTTGCTTTACGTTGCCTTGCCTTGCCTTGCTTTACGTTGCCTTGCTTTACGTTGCTTTACGTTGCCATGCTTTACGTTGCCTTGTTTTACGTTTTCTTGCTTTGTCTTACTTTACGTTGCCTTGCTTTACGTTGCTTTACGTTGCATTGTTTTAAGTTGCTTTACGTTGCCTTGCTTTACGTTTCCTTGCCTTGACTTGGTCTACGTTGCCTTGCCTTGACTTCCTTTATGTTGCCTTGCGTTGCCTTGCTTTACATTGCCTTGCTTTACGTTACCTTGCTTTACGTTGCCTTGCCTTGCCTTGCTTTACTTTGCCTTGCCTTGTCTTGCTTTACGTTGCCTTGCCTTGTCTTGCTTTACGTTGCTTTACGTTGCCTTGCTTTACGTTGCTTTACGTTGCCTTGCTTTACGTTGCCTTGCTTTACGTTGCTTTACGTTGCCTTGCTTTACGTTGCCTTGCCTTGCCTTGCTTTACATTGCTTTACGTTGCCTTGCTTTAATTTGCCTTGCCTGTCCTTGCTTTACGTTGCTTTACGTTGCCTTCCTTTACGTTGCCTTGCTTTACGTTTCCTCTCTTTACGTTGCCTCGCTTTACGTTGCCTTGCTTTGCCTTACTTTAAGTTGCCTTACTTTACGTTGGTTTACGTTGCCTTGTTTTACGTTGCTTTATGTTGCCTTGCTTTACGTTTCCTTGCCTTGATTTGCTTTACGTTGCCTTGCCTTGACTTGCTTTACGTTGCCTTGCCTTGCTTTACGTTGCTTTATGTTGCCTTGCTTTACGTTGCCTTGCCTTGCCTTGCTTTACGTTGCCTTGCTTTACGTTGTTTTACGTTTCCTTGCTTTACGTTGCCTTACCTTGCCTTGCTATACGTTGCCTTACCTTGCCTTGCTTTACGTTGCCATGCTTTACGTTGCTTTACGTTGCCTTGCTTTACGTTGCCTTACTTTACGTTGCTTAGCGTTACGTTGCTTTACGTTGCCTTGCTTTACGTTGCTTTACGTTGCCTTGCCTTGCTTTACGTCGCTTTACGTTGCCTTGCTTTACGTTACCTTGCCTTGCATTGCTTTACGTTAACTTGCTTTACGTTGCTTTACGTTGCCTTGCTTTAGGTTGCTTTACGTTGCCTTGATTTACTTTGCTTTACGTTGCCTTGCTTTACGTTTCCTTGCTTTACGTTCCCTTGCTTTACGTTGCTTTATGATGACTTGCTTTACATTGCCTTGCTTTAAGTTACCTTACGTTGCTTTAAGTTGCCTTGTTTTATGTTGCTTTACATTGCCTTACGTTGCTTTGCTTTTCGTTGCCTTGCTTTATGTTGCTTTACGTTGCCTTGCTTTACTTTGCCTTGCTTTACGTTGCCTCACGTTGCCTTGCTTTACGTTGCTTTACGTTGCCTTGCTTTACGTTGCCTTGCTATACGTTGCTTTACGTTGCCTTGCTTTACGTTGCCTTGCTTACGTTGCTTTACGTTGCCTTACTTTACGTTGCCTTACGTTGCCTAACTTTACGTTGCCTTGCTTTACTTTGCTATATGTTGCCTTGCTTTACGTTGACTTACCTTGTCTTACTTTACGTTGCCTTGCTTTACATTGCCTTACGTTGCCTTACTTTACGTTGCTTTACTTTACGTTGCTTTACGTTGCCTTGCTTTACGTTGCCTTGCTTTACGTTGCCTTACGTTGCCTTGCTTTACGTTGCCTTACGTTGCCTTGCTTTACGTTGCCTTGCTTTACGTTGCCTTGCTTTACGCTGCCTTACGTTGGCTTGCTTTACGTTGGCTTGCTTTACGTTGCCTTGCTTTTCGTTGCTTTTCGTTGCTTTACGTTTCCTTACTTTGCCTTATTTTACGTTCCCTTGCTTTACGTTTCTTTACATTGCCTTGCTTTACGTTGCCTTGCTTTACGATACTTTACGTTGCCTTGCTTTGCGTTGCTTTACGTTGCTTTGCTTTACCTTGCCTTTCTTTACGTTGCCTTACATTGCCTTGCTTTACGTTGCCTTGCTTCACGTTGCTTTACGTTGCCTTACTTTACGTTGCCTTACGTTGCCTTACTTTACATGTCCTTGCTTTACTTTGCTATACGTTGCCTTGCTTTACGCTGCCTTACGTTGCCTTATTTTACGTTGCCTTGCTTTACGTTGCCTTACGTTGCCTTACTTTACGTTGCCTTACTTTACGTTGCTTTACGTTGCCTTGATTTACGTTGCTTTACTTTACGTTGCTTTACGTTGCTTTACTTTACGTTGCTTTACGTTGCCTTGCTTTACGTTGCCTTGCTTTACGTTGCTTTACGTTGCCTTACTTTACGTTGTCTTCCTTTACGCTGCTTTACTTTGCCTTGCTTTACGTTGCATTGCTTTACGTTGATTTATGTTGCCTTGCTTTACGTTCCCTTTCTTTACGTTGCTTTACGTTGCCATGCTTTACGTTGCTTTACCTTGCCTTACTTTACGTTGCCTTACGTTGCCTAACTTTACTTTGCCTTGCTTTACTTTACTATACGTTGCCTTGCTTTACGTTGACTTACGTTGCCTTACTTTACGTTGCATTAATTTACATTGCTTTACGTTGCCTTGCTTTACGTTGCTTTACGTTGCTTTACTTTACGTTGCTTTAAATTGCCTTGCTTTACGTAGCCTTGCTTTACGTTGCCTTGCTTTACGTTGCTTTACTTTGCCTTACTTTACTTTGTCTTGCTTTACGTTGCTTTACGTTGCCTTGCTTTACGTTGCCTTGCTTTACATTGCCGTATGTTGCCTTGCTTTACGTTGCCTTGCTTTACGTTGCTTTGCTTTACGTTGCCTTGCTTTATGTTGCCTTGTTTTACGTTGCCTTACATTGCCTTACTTTACGTTGCCTTGCTTTACGTTGCTTTACGTTGCCTTGCTTTACGTTGCCTTACGTTGCCTTACTTTACGTTGCCTTGCCTTACATTGCCTTACGTTGCCTTACTTTACGTTGCATTAATTTACATTGCTTTACGTTGCCTTGCTTTACGTTGCTTTACGTTGCTTTACTTTACGTTGCTTTAAATTGCCTTGCTTTACGTAGGCTTGCTTTACGTTGCCTTGCTTTACGTTGCTTTACTTTGCCTTACTTTACTTTGTCTTCCTTTACGTTGCTTTACGTTGCCTTGCTTTACGTTGCCTTGCTTTACATTGCCGTATGTTGCCTTGCTTTACGTTGCCTTGCTTTACGTTGCTTTGCTTTACGTTGCCTTGCTTTATGTTGCCTTGTTTTACGTTGCCTTACATTGCCTTGCTTTACGTTGCCTTGCTTTACGTTGCTTTACGTTGCCTTACTTTACGTTGCCTTTACGTTGACTAACTTTACGTTGCCTTGCTTTACTTTGCTATATGTTGCCTTGCTTTACGTTGACTTACCTTGTCTTACTTTACGTTGCCTTGCTTTACATTGCCTTACGTTGCATTACTTTACGTTGCTTTACTTTACGTTGCTTTATGTTGCCTTGCTTTACGTTGCCTTGCTTTACGTTGCCTGCTTTACGTTGCTTTACTTTGCCTTACTTTACATTGTCTTGCTTTACGTTGCTTTACGTTGCCTTGCTTTACGTTTCCTTGCATTACGTTGCTTTACTTTGCCTTACTTTAGGTTGCCTTGCTTTACGTTGCTTTACGTTGCCTTGCTTTACATTGCTTTACGTTGCCTTGCCTTGCCTTGCTTTACGTTGCTTTAAGTTGCCTTGCTTTACATTGCTTTACGTTGCCTTGCTTTACGTTGCTTTACGTTGCCATGCTTTACGTTGCTTTACGTTGCCTTGCTTTACGTTGCCTTGCTTTACGTTGCCTTTCTTTGCCTTACTTTATGTTGCCTTGCTTTACGTTGGTTTACGTTACCTTGTTTTACGTTGCTTTACGTTGCCTTGCTTTACATTTCCTTGCCTTGATTTGCTTTACGTTGCCTTGCCTTGACTTGCTTTACGTTGCCTTGCCTTGACTTGCTTTACGTTGCCTTGCCTTGCCTTGCTTTACGTTGCTTTACGTTGCCTTGCTTTACGTTGCCTTGCCTTGCCTTGCTTTACGTTGCCTTGCTTTACGTTGCTTTACGTTTCCTTGCTTTACGTTGCCTTACCTTGCCTTGCTTTACGTTGCCTTACCTTGCCTTGCTTTACGTTGCTTTACGTAGCCTTACTTTACGTTGCTTTGCGTTACGTTGCTTTACATTGCCTTCCTTTACGTTGCCTTCCTTTACGTAGCTTTATGTTGCCTTGCCTTGCTTTACGTTGCTTTACGTTGCCTTGCTTTACGTTACCTTGCCTTGCATTGCTTTACGTTGACTTGCTTTACGTTGCTTTACGTTGCCTTGCTTTACGTTGCTTTACGTTGCCTTGCTTTACGTTGCTTTACATTGCCTTGGTTTACGTTGCCTTTCTTTACGTTTCCTTTGCTTTACGTTCCTTGCTTTACGTTGCTTTATGATGCCTTGCTTTAAGTTGCCTTGCTTTAAGTTACCTTACGTTGCTTTAAGTTGCCTTGCTTTATGTTGCTTTACAATGCCTTACGTTGCTTTGCTTTACGTTGCCTTGCTTTATTTTGCTTTACGTTGCATTGCTTTACTTTGCCTAGCTTTACGTTGCCTTACGTTGCCTTGCTTTAAGTTGCTTTACGTTGCCTTGCTTTACGTTGCCTTACGTTGCCTTGCTTTACGTTGCCTTGCTTTACGTTGCCTTGCTTTACGTTACCTTACGTTGGCTTGCTTTACGTTGGCTTGCTTTACGTTGTCTTGCTTTTCGTTTCTTTACGTTGCCTTGCTTTACGTTCCCTTGCTTTACGTTTCTTTACGTTGCCTTGCTTTACGTTGCCTTGCTTTTTGATACTTTAGGTTGCCTTGCTTTACGTTGCTTTACGTTGCCTTTACTTTACGTTGCCTTACGTTGCCTTACTTTACGTGTCCTTGCTTTACTTTGCTATACGTTGCCTTGCTTTACGCTGCCTTACGTTACCTTATTTTACGTTGCCTTGCTTTACGTTGCCTTACGTTGCCTTGCTTTACGTTGCTTTACGTTGCCTTGCTTTACGTTGCCTTGCTTTACGTTGCTTTACGTTGCTTTACGTTGCTTTACGTTGCCTTACTTTACGTTGCCTTACGTTGCCTAACTTTACGTTGCCTTGCTTTACTTTGCTATACGTTGCCTTGCTTTACGTTGACTTACGTTGCCTTACTTTACGTTGCCTTGCTTTACATTGCCTTACGTTGCCTTACTTTACGTTGCCTTACTTCACGTTGCTTTACGTTGCCTTGCTTTACGTTGCTTTACGTTGCTTTACTTTATGTTGCTTTAAGTTGCCCTGCTTTACGTAGCCTTGCTTTACGTTGCCTTGCTTTACGTTGATTTACGTTGCCTTACTTTACGTTGCCTTGCTTTACGTTGCATTGCTTTACGTTGCTTTACGTTTCCTTGCTTTACGTTTCCTTGCTTTATGTTGCTTTAAGTTGCCTTACTTTACATTGCCTTACGTTGCTTTACGTTGCCTTACTTTACGTTGCCTTGCTTTACGTTGCTTTACGTTGCCTTACTTAACTTTGCCTTGCTTTAGGTTGCTTTACATTGCCTTGATTTACGTTGCTTTACGTTTCCTTGCTTTACGTTGCCTTGCCTTGCTTTGCTTTATGTTGCCTTGCCTTGCCTTGCTTTATGTTGCCTTGCTTTGCTTTATGTTGCTTTACGTTGCCTTGCTTTACGTTGCCTTGCCTTGCCTTGCTTTACTTTGCCTTGCTTTACGTTGCTTTTCATTGCCTTGCTTTACTTTGATTTACGTTGCCTTGCTTTACATTGCCTTGCCTTGCCTTGCTTTACGTTGCCTTGCCTTGCCTTGCTTTTCTTGGTTTACGTTGCCTTGCTTTTCATTGCTTTACGTTGCCTTGCTTTACGTTGCCTTGCCTTGCCTTGCATTAAGTTGCCTTGCCTTGCCTTGCATTACGTTGCCTTGCCTTGCTTTACGTTGCTTTACGTTGTCTTGCTTTACATTGCCTTACGTTGCCTTGCTTTACGTTGCCTTGCCTTGCTTTACGTTGCCTTGCTTTACGTTGCCTTGCTTTTACGTTGCCTTGCTTTACGTTGCCTTGATTTGCCTTACTTTACATTGTCTTGCTTTTCGTTGCTTTACGTTGTCTTGCTTTACGTTGCTTTACGTTGCCTTGCTTTACGTTGCTTTACGTTGCCTTGCTTTACGTTGCCTTATTTATGATGCCTTGCTTTACGTTGCCTTGCTTTAATTTACCTTACGTTGCTTTAAGTTGCCTTGTTTTATGTTGCTTTACATTGCCTTACGTTGCTTTGCTTTACGTTGCCTTGCTTTATTTTGCTTTACGTTGCATTGCTTTACTTTGCCTAGCTTTACGTTGCCTTATGTTGCCTTGCTTTACGTTGCTTTACGTTGCCTTGCTTTACGTTGCCTTACGTTGCCTTGCTTTACGTTGCCTTGCTTTACATTGCCTTGCTTTACATTGCCTTACGTTGGCTTGCTTTACGTTGCCTTGCTTTACGTTGCCTTGCTTTTCGTTGCTTTACGTTGCCTTGCTTTACGTAAACTTGCTTTACGTTTCTTTACGTTGCCTTGCTTTTTGATACTTTACGTTGCCTTGCTTTACGTTGATTTACGTTGCCTTACTTTACGTTGCCTTACGTTGCCTTACTTTACGTGTCCTTGCTTTACTTTGCTATACGTTGCCTTGCTTTACACTGCCTTATGTTTCCTTATTTTACGTTGCCTTGCTTTACGTTGCCTTACGTTGCCTTACTTTACGTTGCCTTATTTTACGTTGCTTTACGTTGCCTGGATTTACGTTGCTTTACGTTGCTTTACGTTGCTTTACGTTGCTTTACTTTACGTTGCTTTACGTTGCCTTACTTTAAGTTGCCTTGCTTTACATTGCCTTACGTTGCCTTACTTTACGTTGCCTTACTTTACGTTGCTTTACGTTGCCTTGCTTTACGTTGCTTTACGTTGCTTTACTTTATGTTGCTTTAAGTTGCCTTGCTTTACGTAGCCTTGCTTTACGTTGCCTTGCTTTACGTTGCTTTACGTTGCCTTACTTTACGTTGTCTTGCTTTACGTTGCTTTACGTTGCCTTGCTTTACGTTGCATTGCTTTACGTTGCTTTACGTTTCCTTGCTTTACGTTTCCTTGCTTTACGTTGCTTTAAGTTGCCTTACTTTACGTTGACTTACGTTGCTTTACGTCGCCTTACTTTACGTTGCCATGCTTTACGTTGCTTTACGTTGCCTTACTTAACTTTGCCTTGCTTTAGGTTGCTTTACGTTGCCTTGCTTTACGTTGCTTTACGTTTCCTTGCTTTACGTTGCCTTGCCTTGCTTTGCTTTATGTTGCCTTGCCTTGCCTTGCTTTATGTTGCCTTGCCTTGCTTTATGTTGCTTTACGTTGCCTTGCTTTACGTTGCCTTGCCTTGCCTTGCTTTACTTTGCCTTGCTTTACGTTGCTTTTCATTGCCTTGCTTTACGTTGCTTTACGTTGCCTTGCTTTACGTTGCCTTGACTTGCCTTGCTTTACGATGCCTTGCCTTGCCTTGCTTTTCTTGGTTTACGTTGCCTTGCTTTACATTGCTTTACGCTGCCTTGCTTTACGTTGCCTTGCCTTGCCTTGCTTTACTTTGCCTTGCCTTGCCTTGCTTTACGTTGCTTTACGTTGTCTTGCCTTACGTTGCCTTGCCTTTCCTTGCTTTACGTTGCTTTACGTTGCCTTGCTTTACATTGCCTTACGTTGCCTTGCCTTGCTTTACGTTGCCTTGCTTTACATTGCCTTGCTTTTATGTTGCCTTGCTTTACGTTGCCTTGATTTGCCTTACTTTACATTGTCTTGCTTTACGTTGCTTTACGTTGTCATGCTTTACGTTGCTTTACGTTGCCTTGCTTTACGTTGCCTTGCTTTACGTTGCTTTACGTTGATTTACGTTTCTTTACTTTACGTTGCTTTACGTTGCCTTGCTTTACGTTGCCTAGCTTTACGTTGCCTTACTTTACGTTGCCTTGCTTTACGTTGCTTTACGTTGCCTTGCTTTACATTGCCTTCCTTTACGTTGCCTTGCTTTACGTTTCCTTGCTTTACGTTGCTTTACTTTGCCTTACTTTAAGTTGTCTTGCTTTACGTTGCTTTACGTTGCCTTGCTTTACGTTACCTTGTTTTACGTTTCTTTACGTTGCCTTGCTTTACGTTTCCTTGCTTTACGTTGCTTTACGTTGCCTTACGTTGCTTTGCGTTGCCTTACTTTACGTTGCCTTGCTATACGTTGCTTTACGTTGCCTTACTTAACTTTGCCTTGCTTTACGTTGCTTTACGTTGTCTTGCTTTACGTTGCTTTACGTTGCCTTGCTTTACGTTGTCTGCCTTGCTTTGCTTTACGTTGCCTTGCCTTGCGTTGCTTTACGTTGCCTTGCCTTGCCTTGCTTTACGTAGTTTTACGTTGCCTTGCTTTATGTTGCCTTGCCTTGCCTTGCTTTACTTTGCCTTGCCTTGTCTTGCTTTTCTTGGTTTACGTTGCCTTGCTTTACATTGCTTTACGTTGCCTTGCTTTACGTTGTCTTGCCTTGCTTTACGTTGCTTTACGTTGCCTTGCTTTACATTGCTTTACGTTGCCTTGCCTTGCCTTGCTTTACGTTGCTTTACGTTGCCTTGCTTTAAGTTGCCTTGCTTTACGTTGCCTTGCTTTGCCTTACTTTACGTTGTCTTGCTTTACATTGCTTTACGTTGCCTTCCTTTACGTTGCCTTGCTTTACGTTGCTTTACGTTGCCTTGCTTTATGTTGCCTTGCTTTACGTTGCTTTACGTAGCCTTAATTTACGTTTCCTTACGTTGCTTTATGTTGCCTTACTTTACGTTGTCTTGCTTTACGTTGCTTTACGTTGCCTTGCTTTACGTTGCTTTATGTTGCCTTGCTTTACGTTGCCTTGCCTTGCTTTGCTTTACGTTGCCTTGCCCTGCCATGCTTTACTTTGCCTTGCCTTGCCTTGCTTTTCGTTGCTTTACGTTGCCTTGCTTAACGTTGCCTTGCCTTCCATTGCTTTACGTTGCCTTGCTTTACGTTGCTTTACTTTGCCTTGCTTTACGTTGCTTTACGTTGCCTTGCTTTACGTTGTCTTGCCTTGCTTTACGTTGCCTTGCCTTGTCTTGCTTTAGGTTGGTGTACGTTGCCTTGTTTTACATTGCTTTACGTTGCCTTGCTTTACGTTGCTTTACGTTGTCTTGCTTTACGTTGCCTTGCCTTGCCTTGCTTTACGTTGGTTTACGTTGCCTTGCTTTACGTTGCTTTACGTTGCCTTGCTTTAAGTTGCCTTGCCTTGCCTTGCTTTACGTTGCTTTACGTTGCCTTGCTTTACGTTGCCTTGCCTTGCCTTGCTTTACGTTGCTTTACGTTGCCTTGCTTTATGTTGCTTTACGTTGCCTTGCTTTACGTTGCCTTACTTTACGTTTCCTTGCTTTCCGTTCCTTTACGTTGCCTTGCTTTACGTTCCTTTACGTTGCCTTGCTTTGCGTTGCTTTACGTTGCCTTGCTTTACGTTGCTTTACGTTGCCTTACGTTGCATTTGTTTACGTTGGCTTGCTTTAGCTTTCTTTACGTTGCCTTGCTTTAGGTTTTCTTGCTTTACGTTGCTTTACGTTGCCTTATGTTGCCTTGCTTTACGTTTCCTTGCTTTACGTTGCCTTGCTTTACGTTTTTTTACGTTGCCTTGCTTTAGGTTTTCTTGCTTTACGTTGCCTTATGTTGCCTTGCTTTACGTTGCCTTGCTTTACGTTGCCTTTATTTACGTTGCCTTACGTTGCGTTGCTTTACGTTGCTTTACGTTGCCTTGCTTTACTATGCTTTACGTTGCCTTACGTTGCCTTGCTTTACGTTGCCTTGTTTTACGTTGCCTTGCTTTACGTTGCCTTACTTTACGTTGCTTTACGTTGCCTTGCTTTACGTTGCTTTACGTTGCCTTGCTTTACGTTGCCTTCCTTTACGTTGCCTTTCTTTACGTTGCCTTGCTTTACGTTGCCTTACGTTGCCTTGCGTTACGTTCCCTTGCTTTACGTTGCTTTAAGTTGCTATGGTTTTCGTTGCGTTGCTTTACGTTGCTTTACGTTGCCTTGCTTTACGTTGCCTTGCATTGCCTTGCTTTTCGTTGCTTTACGTTGCCTTGCTTTACGTTACCTTACGTTGCCTTGCTTTACGTTGCCTTGCTTTACGTTGCTTTACGTTGCCTTACGTTGCCTTATTTTAAGTTGCCTTGCTATACATTGCTTTACGTTTCCTTTCTTTACTTTGCCTTGCTTTACGTTGCTTTACGTTGCCATGCTTTACGTTGCGTTGCTTTACGTTGCCTTACTCTACGTTGCCTTACGTTGCCTTAATTAACGTTGCCTTGCTTTACGTTGCCTTACGTTGCCTTACTTTACGTTGCCTTACTTTACGTTGCCTTGCTTTACGTTGCCTTGCTTTACGTTGCTTTGCTTTACGTTGCCTTTTTTACGTTGCTTTACGTTGCCTTGCTTTACGTTGCCTTGCTTTACGTTGCCTTGCTTTATGTTGCTTTACGTTGCCTTACTTTACGTTGCCTTGCTTTACGTTGCTTTACGTTGCCGTAATTTACGTTACCTTGCTTTACGTTGCCTTACGTTGCCTTACTTTACGTTGCCTTGCTTTACGTTGCCTTGCTTTACGTTGCCTTGCTTTACGTTGCCTTACTTTATGTTGCTTTACGTTGCATTGCTTTACGTTGCCTTACTTTACGTTGCCTTGTTTTACGTTGCCTTTCTTTATGTTGCTTTACGTTTCCTTGCTTTACGTTGCCTTGTTTTACTTTGCCTTGCTTTACGTTGCTTTACGTTGCCTTATTTTACTTTGCCTTGCTTTACGTTGCTTTACGTTGCCTTACTTTACGTTGCCTTGCTTTACGTTGCTTTACGTTGCCTTACTTTACATTGCCTTACGTTGCCTTATTTACGTTGCCTCACTTTACGTAGCTTTACGTTGCCTTGCTTTACGTTGCCTTCCTTTTCGTTGATTTACGTTGCCTTGCCTTGCCTTGCTTTACGTTCTTTACGTTGCCTTGCCTTACGTTGCCTTGCCTTGCCTTGCTTTACGTTGCTTTTCGTTGCCTTGCTTTACATTGCCTTAAGTTGCCTTGCTTTACGTTGCCTTGCCTTGCTTTACGTTGCCTTGCTTTACGTTGCCTTGCTTTTATGTTGCCTTTCTTTACGTTGCCTTGATTTGCCTTACTTTACATTGTCTTGCTTTACGTTGCTTTACGTTGTCTTGCTTTACGTTGCTTTACGTTGCCTTGCTTTACGTTGCTTTACGTTGCCTTGATTTACGTTGCCTTGCCTTGCTTTGCTTTACGTTGCCTTATGTTGCCTTGCTTTACGTTGCTTTACGTTGCCTTGCTTTATGTTGCTTTACGATGCCTTTCTTTACGTTGCCTTGCTTTACGTTACCTTACGTTGCTTTAAGTTGCCTTGCTTTATGTTGATTTACGTTGCCTTACATTACATTGCTTTACGTTGCCTTGCTTTACGTTGCTTTACGTTGCCTTCCTTTACGTTGCCTTGCTTTACGTTGCCTTCATTTACGTTGCCTTGCTTTACGTTGCCTTCCTTTACGTTGCTTTACGTTGGCTTGCTTTACGTTGCCTTGCTTTACGTTGCCTTGCTTTACGTTGCTTTACGTTGCCTTGCTTTACGTTCCCTTGCTTTACGTTGCTTTACGTTGCCTTCCTTTACGTTGCCTTGCTTTACGATACTTTACGTTGCCTTGCTTTACGTTGCTTTACGTTGCCTTGCTTTACCTTGCCTTCCTTTACGTTGCCTTACATTACATTGCTTTACGTTGCCTTGCTTTATGTTGCTTTACGTTGCCTTGCTTTACGTTGCCTTACATTGTCTTACTTCTCGTTGCCTTGCTTTACGTTGCTTTACGTTGACTTGCTTTACGTTGCCTTGCTTTACATTGCTTTACGTTGCCTTGCTTTATGTTGCTTTACGTTGCCTTGCTTTACGTTGCCTTACATTGTCTTACTTCACGTTGCCTTGCTTAACGCTGCCTTACGTTGCCTTATTTTACGTTGCCTTGCTTTACGTTGCCTTATGTTGCCTTACTTTACGTTGCCTTACTTTATGTTACTTTACGTTGCCTTGCTTTACGTTGCTTTACTTTGCCTTGATTTACGTTGCTTTACGTTGCTTTACTTTGCCTTGCTTTACCTTGCCTTGCTTTACGTTGCTTTACGTTGCCTTACTTAACTTTGCCTTGCTTTACGTTGCTTTACGTTGCCTTGCTTTACGTTGCTTTACGTTGCCTTGCTTTACGTTGCCTGCCTTGCTTTGCTTTACGTTGCCTTGCCTTGCCTAGCTTTACGTTGCCTTGCCTTGCCTTGCTTTACGTTGTTTTACGTTGCCTTGCTTTATGTTGCCTTGCCTTGCCTTGCTTTACTATGCCTTGCCTTGTCTTGCTTTTCTTGGTTTACGTTGCCTTGCTTTACATTGCTTTACGTTGCCTTGCTTTACGTTGCTTTACGTTGTCTTGCTTTACGTTGCCTTGCCTTGCCTTGATTTACGTTGCTTTACGTTGCCTTGCTTTACATTGCTTTACGTTGCCTTGCCTTGCCTTGCTTTACGTTGCTTTACGTTGCCTTGCTTTACGTTGCCTTGCTTTACGTTGCCTTGCTTTACGTTGCCTTGCTTTGCCTTACTTTACGTTGTCTTGCTTTACGTTGCTTTACGTTGCCTTGCTTTACGTTGCCTTGCTTTACGTTGCTTTACATTGCCTTGCTTTATGTTGCCTTGCTTTACGTTGCTTTACGTAGCCTTAATTTACGTTTCCTTATGTTGCTTTATGTTGCCTTACTTAACTTTGCCTTGCGTTACGTTGCTTTACGTTGCCTTGCTTTACGTTGCTTTACGTTGCTTTACGTTGCCTTGCTTTACGTTGCCTTGCCTTGCTTTGCTTTACGTTGCCTTGCCCTGCAATGGTTTACGTTGCCTTGCCCTGCCATGGTTTACGTTGCCTTGCCTTGCCTTGCTTTTCGTTGCTTTACGTTGCCTTGCTTAACGTTGCCTTGCCTTCCATTGCTTTACGTTGCCTTGCCTTGCTTTACGTTGCCTTGCCTTGTCTTGCTTTAGGTTGGTGTACGTTGCCTTGTTTTACATTGCTTTACGTTGCCTTGCTTTACGTTGCTTTACGTTGTCTTGCTTTATGTTGCCTTGCCTTGCCTTGCTTTACGTTGGTTTACGTTGCCTTGCTTTACGTTGCTTTACGTTGCCTTGCTTTAAGTTGCCTTGCCTTGCTTTACGTTGCTTTACGTTGCCTTGCTTTAAGTTGCCTTGCCTTGCCTTGCTTTACGTTGCTTTACGTTGCCTTGCTTTACGTTGCTTTACGTTGCCTTGCTTTACGTTGCCTTACTTTACGTTCCCATGCTTTCCGTTCCTTTACGTTGCCTTGCTTTGCATTGCTTTACGTTGCCTTGCTTTACGTTGCTTTACGTTGCCTTACGTTGCCTTTTTTTACGTTGGCTTGCTTTACCTTTCTTTACGTTGCCTTGCTTTACGTTGCTTTATGTTGCCTTATGTTGCCTTGCTTTACGTTGCCTTGCTTTACGTTGCTTTACGTTGCCTTGCTTTAGGTTTTCTTTCTTTACGTTGCTTTATGTTGCCTTATGTTGCCTTGCTTTAAGTTGCCTTGCTTTACGTTGCCTTTATTTACGTTGCCTTACGTTGCGTTGCTTTACGTTGCTTTACGTTGCCTTGCTTTACTATGCTTTACGTTGCCTTACGTGGCCTTGCTTTACGTTGCCTTGCTTTACGTTGCTTTACGTTGCCTTGCTTTACGTTGCCTTACTTTACGTTGCCTTACTTTACGTTGGTTTACGTTGCCTTGCTTTACGTTGCCTTGCTTTACGTTGCCTTGCTTTACGTTGCCTTACATTGCCTTGCTTTACGTTGCCTTACGTTGCCTTGCGTTACGTTCCCTTGTTTACGTTGCTTTAAGTTGCCTTGGTTTACGTTGCCTTGCTTTACGTTGCTTTACGTTGCCTTACGTTGCCTTATTTTAAGTTGCCTTGCTATACATTGCTTTACGTTTCCTTTCTTTACTTTCCCTTGCTTTACGTTGCTTTACGTTGCCATGCTTTACGTTGCGTTGCTTTACGTTGCCTTACTCTACGTTGCCTTACGTTGCCTTAATTAACGTTGCCTTGCCTTACGTTGCCTTACGTTGCCTTACATTACGTTGCCTTGCTTTACGTTGCCTTGTTTTACGTTGCCTTTCTTTACGTTGCTTTACATTGCCTTGCTTTACGTTGCCTTGTTTTACTTTGCATGCTTTACGTTGCTTTACGTTGCCTTACTTTACTTTGCCTAGCTTTACGTTGCTTTACGTTGCCTTACTTTACGTTGCCTTGCTTTACGTTGCTTTACGTTGCCTTACTTTACATTGCATTACGTTGCCTTATTTACGTTGCCTTACTTTACGTAGCTTTACGTTGCCTTTCTTTACGTTGCCTTCCTTTACGTTGATTTACGTTGCCTTGCTTTACGTTGCCTTGCTTTACGTTTCCTTACTTTACGTTGCTTTACGAGGCCTTACTTTTCATTGCCTTGCTTTACGTTGCTTTACGTTGCCTTGCTTTACGTTGTCTTGCTTTAAGTTGCCTTGCTTTACGTTGCTTTACGTTTCCTTACTTTACGTTGCCTTACATTGCCTTATTTACGTTGCCTTATTTACGTTGCCTTACTTTACGTAGCTTTACGTTGCCTTGCTTTACGTTGATTTACGTTGCCTTGCTTTACGTTGCCTTGCTTTACGTTTCCTTCCTTTAAGTCGCTTTACGTTGCCTTACTTTTCATTGCCTTACTTTACGTTGCTTTACGTTGCTTTACGTTGCCTTGCTTTACGTTGCCTTGCTTTATGTTGCTTTACGTTGCCTTGCTTTACGTTGCTTCACGTTGCCTTGCTTTACATTGCCTTGCCTTGCTTTGCTTTACATTGCCTTGCCTTGCCTTGCTTTACGTTGCCTTGTTTTACGTTGCTTTACATTGCCTTGATTTACGTTGCTTTACGTTGCCTTGCTTTACGTTGCCTTGCCTTGCTTTACGTTGCCTTGCTTTACGTTGCCTTGCCTTGCCTTGCTTTACGTTGCCTTGCCTTGTCTTGCTTTTCTTGGTTTACGTTGCCTTGCTTTACATTGATTTACGTTGCCTTGCTTTACGTTGCTTTACGTTGTCTTGCTTTACGTTGCCTTGACTTGCCTTGCTTTACGTTGGTTTAACTTGCCTTGCTTTACGTTGCTTTACGTTGCCTTGCCTTGCCTTGCTTTACGTTGCTTTACGTTGCCTTGCTTTACATTGCTTTACGTTGCCTTGCTTTACGTTGCCTTGCCTTGCCTTGCTTTACGTTGCCTTGCTTTACGTTGCTTTACGTTGCCATGCTTTACGTTGCCTTGTTTTACGTTGCCTTGTTTTACGTTGCCTTTTTTTCGTTGCCTTACTTTACGTTGCCTTGCTTTACCTTGCGTTACGTTGCCTTGTTTTAAGTTGCTTTACGTTGACTTGCTTTACGTTTCCTTGCCTTGACTTGGTCTACGTTGCCTTGCCTTGACTTCCTTTACGTTGCCTTGCGTTGCCTTGCTTTACATTGCCTTGCTTTACGTTACCTTGCTTTACGTTGTTTTGCCTTGCCTTGCTTTACGTTGCCTTGCCTTGTCTTGCTTTACGTTGCCTTGCCTTGT
Source organism: Phaenicophaeus curvirostris (assembly GCF_032191515.1). NCBI lineage: Eukaryota > Metazoa > Chordata > Aves > Cuculiformes > Cuculidae > Phaenicophaeus > Phaenicophaeus curvirostris. Next base: position 23,050 of record NW_027206737.1, read on the forward strand.
CTTGCTTTACGTTGCTTTACGTTGCCTTGCTTTACGTTGCTTTACGTTGCCTTGCTTTACGTTGCTTTACGTTGCCTTGCTTTACGTTGCCTTGCCTTGCCTTGCTTTACATTGCTTTACGTTGCCTTGCTTTAATTTGCCTTGCCTGTCCTTGCTTTACGTTGCTTTACGTTTCCTTCCTTTACGTTGCCTTGCTTTACGTTGCCTCGCTTTACGTTGCCTCGCTTTACGTTGCCTTGCTTTGCCTTACTTTAAGTTGCCTTACTTTACGTTGGTTTACGTTGCCTTGTTTTACGTTGCTTTATGTTGCCTTGCTTTACGTTTCCTTGCCTTGATTTGCTTTACGTTGCCTTGCCTTGACTTGCTTTACGTTGCCTTGCCTTGCTTTACGTTGCTTTATGTTGCCTTGCTTTACGTTGCCTTGCCTTGCCTTGCTTTACGTTGCCTTGCTTTACGTTGCTTTATGTTTCCTTGCTTTACGTTGCCTTACCTTGCCTTGCTATACGTTGCCTTACCTTGCCTTGCTTTACGTTGCCATGCTTTACGTTGCTTTACGTTGCCTTGCTTTACGTTGCCTTACTTTACGTTGCTTAGCGTTACGTTGCTTTACGTTGCCTTGCTTTACGTTGCTTTACGTTGACTTGCCTTGCTTTACGTCGCTTTACGTTGCCTTGCTTTACGTTACCTTGCCTTGCATTGCTTTACGTTAACTTGCTTTACGTTGCTTTACGTTGCCTTGCTTTACGTTGCTTTACGTTGCCTTGATTTACTTTGCTTTACGTTGCCTTGCTTTACGTTTCCTTGCTTTACGTTCCCTTGCTTTACGTTGCTTTATGATGACTTGCTTTACATTGCCTTGCTTTAAGTTACCTTACGTTGCTTTAAGTTGCCTTGTTTTATGTTGCTTTACATTGCCTTACGTTGCTTTGCTTTTCGTTGCCTTGCTTTATGTTGCTTTACGTTGCCTTGCTTTACTTTGCCTTGCTTTACGTTGCCTCACGTTGCCTTGCTTTACGTTGCTTTACGTTGCCTTGCTTTACGTTGCCTTGCTATACGTTGCTTTACGTTGCCTTGCTTTACGTTGCCTTGCTTACGTTGCTTTACGTTGCCTTACTTTACGTTGCCTTACGTTGCCTAACTTTACGTTGCCTTGCTTTACTTTGCTATATGTTGCCTTGCTTTACGTTGACTTACCTTGTCTTACTTTACGTTGCCTTGCTTTACATTGCCTTACGTTGCCTTACTTTACGTTGCTTTACTTTACGTTGCTTTACGTTGCCTTGCTTTACGTTGCCTTGCTTTACGTTGCCTTACGTTGCCTTGCTTTACGTTGCCTTACGTTGCCTTGCTTTACGTTGCCTTGCTTTACGTTGCCTTGCTTTACGCTGCCTTAAGTTGCCTTGCTTTACGTTGGCTTGCTTTACGTTGCCTTGCTTTTCGTTGCTTTTCGTTGCTTTACGTTTCCTTACTTTGCCTTATTTTACGTTCCCTTGCTTTACGTTTCTTTACATTGCCTTGCTTTACGATACTTTACGTTGCCTTGCTTTACGTTGCTTTACGTTGCTTTGCTTTACCTTGCCTTTCTTTACGTTGCCTTACATTGCCTTGCTTTACGTTGCCTTGCTTCACGTTGCTTTACGTTGCCTTACTTTACGTTGCCTTACGTTGCCTTACTTTACGTGTCCTTGCTTTACTTTGCTATACGTTGCCTTGCTTTACGCTGCCTTACGTTGCCTTATTTTACGTTGCCTTGCTTTACGTTGCCTTACGTTGCCTTACTTTACGTTGCCTTACTTTACGTTGCTTTACGTTACCTTGATTTACGTTGCTTTACTTTGTTGCTTTACGTTGCTTTACTTTACGTTGCTTTATGTTGCCTTGCTTTACGTTGCCTTGCTTTACGTTGCTTTACGTTGCCTTACTTTACGTTGTCTTCCTTTACGTTGCTTTACTTTGCCTTGCTTTACGTTGCCTTGCTTTACGTAGATTTATGTTGCCTTGCTTTACGTTCCCTTGCTTTACGTTGCTTTACGTTGCCATGCTTTACGTTGCTTTACCTTGCCTTACTTTACGTTGCCTTACGTTGCCTAACTTTACTTTGCCTTGCTTTACTTTACTATACGTTGCCTTGCTTTACGTTGACTTACGTTGCCTTACTTTACGTTGCCTTGCCTTACATTGCCTTACGTTGCCTTACTTTACGTTGCATTAATTTACATTGCTTTACGTTGCCTTGCTTTACGTTGCTTTACGTTGCTTTACTTTACGTTGCTTTAAATTGCCTTGCTTTACGTAGCCTTGCTTTACGTTGCCTTGCTTTACGTTGCTTTACTTTGCCTTACTTTACTTTGTCTTGCTTTACGTTGCTTTACGTTGCCTTGCTTTACGTTGCCTTGCTTTACATTGCCGTATGTTGCCTTGCTTTACGTTGCCTTGCTTTACGTTGCCTTGCTTTACGTTGCCTTGCTTTATGTTGCCTTGTTTTACGTTGCCTTACATTGTCTTGCTTTACGTTGCCTTGCTTTACGTTGCTTTACGTTGCCTTGCTTTACGTTGCCTTACTTTGCCTTGCTTTACGTTGCCTTGCTTTACGTTGCCATGCTTACGTTGCTTTACGTTGCCTTACTTTACGTTGCCTTTACGTTGACTAACTTTACGTTGCCTTGCTTTACTTTGCTATATGTTGCCTTGCTTTACGTTGACTTACCTTGTCTTACTTTACGTTGCCTTGCTTTACATTGCCTTACGTTGCATTACTTTACGTTGCTTTACTTTACGTTGCTTTATGTTGCCTTGCTTTACGTTGCCTTGCTTTACGTTGCCTGCTTTACGTTGCTTTACTTTGCCTTACTTTACATTGTCTTGCTTTACGTTGCTTTACGTTGCCTTGCTTTACGTTTCCTTGCATTACGTTGCTTTACTTTGCCTTGCTTTACGTTTCCTTGCTTTACGTTGCTTTACGTTGCCTTGCTTTACGTTGCCTTGCTTTACGTTGCCTTTCTTTGCCTTACTTTAAGTTGCCTTGCTTTACGTTGGTTTACGTTACCTTGTTTTACGTTGCTTTACGTTGCCTTGCTTTACATTTCCTTGCCTTGATTTGCTTTACGTTGCCTTGCCTTGACTTGCTTTACGTTGCCTTGCCTTGCCTTGCTTTACGTTGCTTTACGTTGCCTTGCTTTACGTTGCCTTGCCTTGCCTTGCTTTACGTTGCCTTGCTTTACGTTGCCTTGCCTTGCCTTGCTTTATGTTGCCTTGCTTTACGTTGCCTTACCTTGCCTTGCTTTACGTTGCTTTACGTAGCCTTACTTTACGTTGCTTTGAGTTACGTTGCTTTACATTGCCTTCCTTTACGTTGCCTTCCTTTACGTAGCTTTATGTTGCCTTGCCTTGCTTTACGTTGCTTTACGTTGCCTTGCTTTACGTTACCTTGCCTTGCATTGCTTTACGTTGACTTGCTTTACGTTGCTTTACGTTGCCTTGCTTTACGTTGATTTACGTTGCCTTGATTTACTTTGCTTTACATTGCCTTGCTTTACGTTGCCTTTCTTTACGTTTCCTTTGCTTTACGTTCCCTTGCTTTACGTTGCTTTATGATGCCTTGCTTTACGTTGCCTTGCTTTAAGTTACCTTACGTTGCTTTAAGTTGACTTGCTTTATGTTGCTTTACATTGCCTTACGTTGCTTTGCTTTACGTTGCCTTGCTTTATTTTGCTTTAGGTTGCATTGCTTTACTTTGCCTAGCTTTACGTTGCCTTACGTTGCCTTGCTTTAAGTTGCTTTACGTTGCCTTGCTTTACGTTGCCTTACGTTGCCTTGCTTTACGTTGCCTTGCTTTACGTTGCCTTGCTTTACGTTGCCTTACGTTGGCTTGCTTTACGTTGCCTTGCTTTACGTTGCCTTGCTTTTCGTTTCTTTACGTTGCCTTGCTTTACGTTCCCTTGCTTTACGTTTCTTTACGTTGCCTTGCTTTACGTTGCCTTGCTTTTTGATACTTTAGGTTGCCTTGCTTTACGTTGCTTTACGTTGCCTTACTTTACGTTGCCTTACGTTGCCTTACTTTACGTGTCCTTGCTTTACTTTGCTATACGTTGCCTTGCTTTGCGCTGCCTTACGTTACCTTATTTTACGTTGCCTTGCTTTATGTTGCCTTACGTTGCCTTGCTTTACGTTGCTTTACGTTGCCTTGCTTTACGTTGCCTTGCTTTACGTTGCTTTACGTTGCTTTACGTTGCTTTACTTTACGTTGCTTTACGTTGCCTTACTTTACGTTGCCTTACGTTGCCTAACTTTACGTTGCCTTGCTTTACTTTGCTATACGTTGCCTTGCTTTACGTTGACTTACGTTGCCTTACTTTACGTTGCCTTGCTTTACATTGCCTTACGTTGCCTTACTTTACGTTGTCTTACTTCACGTTTCTTTACGTTGCCTTGCTTTACGTTGCTTTACGTTGCTTTACTTTATGTTGCTTTAAGTTGCCTTGCTTTACGTTGCCTTGCTTTACGTTGATTTACGTTGCCTTACTTTACGTTGCCTTGCTTTACGTTGCATTGCTTTACGTTGCTTTACGTTTCCTTGCTTTACGTTTCCTTGCTTTATGTTGCTTTAAGTTGCCTTACTTTACGTTGCCTTACGTTGCTTTACGTTGCCTTACTTTACGTTGCCTTGCTTTACGTTCCTTTACGTTGCCTTACTTAACTTTGCCTTGCTTTAGGTTGCTTTACGTTGCCTTGCTTTACGTTGCTTTACGTTTCCTTGCTTTATGTTGCCTTGCCTTGCTTTGCTTTATGTTGCCTTGCCTTGCCTTGCTTTATGTTGCCTTGCCTTGCTTTATGTTGCTTTACGTTGCCTTGCTTTACGTTGCCTTGCCTTGCCTTTCTTTACTTTTCCTTGCTTTACGTTGCTTTTCATTGCCTTGCTTTACTTTGATTTACGTTGCCTTGCTTTACGTTGCCTTGCCTTGCCTTGCTTTACGTTGCCTTGCTTTGCCTTGCTTTTCTTGGTTTACGTTGCCTTGCTTTTCATTGCTTTACGTTGCCTTGCTTTACGTTGCCTTGCCTTGCATTACGTTGCCTTGCCTTGCCTTGCATTACGTTGCCTTGCCTTGCTTTACGTTGCTTTACGTTGTCTTGCTTTACATTGCCTTACGTTGCCTTGCTTTATGTTGCCTTGCCTTGCTTTACATTGCCTTGCTTTACGTTGCCTTGCTTTTACGTTGCCTTGCTTTACGTTGCCTTGATTTGCCTTACTTTACATTGTCTTGCTTTTCGTTGCTTTACGTTGTCTTGCTTTACGTTGCTTTACGTTGCCTTGCTTTACGTTGCTTTACGTTGCCTTGCTTTACGTTGCCTTATTTATGATGCCTTGCTTTACGTTGCCTTGCTTTAATTTACCTTACGTTGCTTTAAGTTGCCTTGTTTTATGTTGCTTTACATTGCCTTACGTTGCTTTGCTTTACGTTGCCTTGCTTTATTTTGCTTTACGTTGCATTGCTTTACTTTGCCTAGCTTTACGTTGCCTTACGTTGCCTTGCTTTACGTTGCTTTACGTTGCCTTGCTTTACGTTGCCTTACGTTGCCTTGCTTTACGTTGCCTTGCTTTACATTGCCTTGCTTTACATTGCCTTACGTTGGCTTGCTTTACGTTGCCTTGCTTTACGTTGCCTTGCCTTACGTTGCCTTGCCTTGCCTTGCTTTACGTTGCTTTACGTTGCCTTGCTTTACATTGCCTTACGTTGCCTTGCTTTATGTTGCCTTACGTTGCCTTGCTTTACGTTGCCTTGCTTTACGTTGCCTTGCTTTACGTTGCCTTGCTTTACATTGCCTTCATTTGCCTTACTTTACATTGTCTTGCTTTACGTTGCTTTACGTTGTCTTGCTTTACGTCGCTTTACGTTGCCTTGCTTTACGATGCTTTACGTTGCCTTGCTTTACGATGCTTTACGTTGCCTTACTTTATGTTGCCTTACGTTGCTTTACGTTGCCTTACTTTACGTTGCCTTGCTTTACGTTGCATTACGTTGCCTTACTTTACGTTGCCTTGCTTTACGTTGCTTTACGTTGCCTTACTTAACATTGCCTTGTGTTACGTTGCTTTATGTTGCCTTGCTTTACGTTGCTTTACGTTGCCTTGATTTACGTTGCCTTGCCTTTCCTTGCTTTACGTTGCTTTACGTTGCCTTGCTTTACGTTGCTTTACGTTGCCTTGCTTTACGTTGCTTTACGATGCCTTGCTTTACGTTGCCTTGCTTTACGATACTTTACGTTGCCTTGCTTTACGTTGCTTTTCGTTGCCTTGCTTTATGTTGCTTTACGTTGCCTTACGTTACGTTGATTTACGTTGCCTTGCTTTACCTTACCTTGCTTTACGATACTTTACGTTGCCTTGCTTTACGTTGCTTTTCGTTGCCTTGCTTTACGTTGCTTTACGTTGCCTTGCTTTACGTTACCTTGCTTTACGATACTTTACGTTGCCTTGCTTTACGTTGCATTACGTTGCCTTGCTTTACCTTGCCTTCCTTTACGTTGCCTGACATTTCCTTGCTTTACGTTGCTTTGCTTTACGTTGCTTTACGTTGCCTTACGTTGTCTTACTTCACGTTGCCTTGCTTTACGTTGCTATACGTTGACTTGCTTTACGTTGCCTTGCTTTACGTTGCTTTACGTTGCCTTACTTTACGTTGCCTTACGTTGCCTTACTTTACGTGTCCTTGCTTTACTTTGCTATACGTTGCCTTGCTTAACGCTGCCTTACGTTGCCTTATTTTACGTTGCCTTGCTTTAAGTTGCCTTACGTTGCCTTATTTTACGTTGCCTTACTTTACGCTGCTTTACGTTGCCTTGCTTTACGTTGCTTTACTTTGCCTTCATTTACGTTGCTTTACGTTGCCTTGCTTTACGTTGCCTTGCTTTACGTTGCTTTACGTTGCCTTACATTACGTTGTCTTGCTTTACGTTGCTTTACGTTGCCTTGCATTACGTTGCCTTGCTTTACGTTGCTTTACGTTGCCTTACTTTACGTTGCCTTACGTTGCCTAACTTTACGTTGCCTTGCTTTACATTGCCTTACGTTGCCTTACTTTACGTTGCCTTACTTTACGTTGCTTTACTTTGCCTTGCTTTGCGTTGCCTTGCTTTACGTTGCTTTACGTTGCTTTACGTTGCTTTACATTACGTTGCTTTACGTTGCCTTACTTTACGTTGCTTTACGTTGCCTTGCCTTGCCTTGCTATACGTTGCCTTGCTTTGCCTTGCTTTACGTTGCCTTGCTTTACGTTACCTTGCTTTACGATACTTTACGTTGCCTTGCTTTACGTTGCATTACGTTGCCTTGCTTTACCTTGCCTTCCTTTACGTTGCCTTACATTGCCTTGCTTTACGTTCCCTTGCTTTACGTTGCCTTACGTTGCCTTACGTTGTCTTACTTCACGTTGCCTTGCTTTACGTTGCTTTACGTTGACTTGCTTTACGTTGCCTTGCTTTACGTTGCTTTACGTTGCCTTACTTTACGTTGCCTTACGTTGCCTTACTTTACGTGTCCTTGCTTTACTTTGCTATACGTTGCCTTGCTTAACGCTGCCTTACGTTGCCTTATTTTACGTTGCCTTGCTTTAAGTTGCCTTACGTTGCCTTACATTACGTTGCCTTACTTTACGTTGCTTTACGTTGCCTTGCTTTACGTTGCCTTGCTTTACGTTGCTTTACGTTGCCTTACTTTACGTTGCCTTACGTTGCCTAACTTTACGTTGCCTTGCTTTACATTGCCTTACGTTGCCTTACTTTACGTTGCCTTACTTTACGTTGCTTTACGTTGCCTTGCTTTACGTTGCTTTACGTTGCTTTACGTTGCTTTACTTTACGTTGCTTTACGTTGCCTTGCTTTACGTTGCCTTGCTTTACGTTGCTTTACTTTGCCTTACTTTACGTTGTCTTGCTTTACGTTGCTTTACGTTGCCTTGCTTTACGTTACCTTGCTTTACGTTTCCTTGCTTTACGTTGCCTTACGTTGCTTTGTGTTGCCTTACTTTACGTTGCCTTGCTTTACGTTGCTTTACGTTGCCTTACTTAACTTTGCCTTGCTTTACGTTGCTTTACGTTGCCTTGCTTTACGTTGCATGCCTTGCTTTGCTTTACGTTGCCTTGCCTTGCCTTGCTTTACGTTGTCTTGCCTTGCCTTGCTTTACGTTGTTTTACGTTGTCTTGCTTTACGTTGCCTTGCCTTTCCTTGCTTTACTTTGCCTTGCCTTGTCTTGCTTTTCTTGGTTTACGTTGCGTTGCTTTACATTGCTTTACGTTGCCTTGCTTTACGTTGTCTTGCTTTACGTTGCCTTGCCTTACCTTGCTTTACGTTGCTTTACCTTGCCTTGCTTTATGTTGCCTTGCCTTGCCTTGCTTTACGTTGCTTTACATTGCCTTGCCTTGCCTTGCTTTACGTTGCTTTACGTTGCCTTGCTTTACGTTGCATTGCTTTACGTTGCCTTGCTTTACGTTGCCTTAAATTACGTTTCAATACATTGCTTTACTTTACGTTGCTTTACGTTGCCTTGCTTTACCTTGCCTTGCTTTACGTTGCTTTACGTTGCCTTGCTTTACGTTGCCATGATTTACTTTGCCTTGATTTACGTTGCCTTGCCTTGCATTGCTTTACGTTGTCTTGCTTTAAGTTGCTTTACGTTGCCTTGCTTTACGTTGCTTTACGTTGCCTTGCTTTACGTTGCCTTGCCTTGCATTACGTTGCCTTACTTAACTTTGCCTTGCTTTACTTTGCTTTACGTTGCCTTTCTTCACGTTGCTTTACGTTGTCTTGCTTTACATTGCCTTGCCTTGCCTTGCTTTACTTTGGTTTACGTTGCCTTGCTTTACGTTGCTTTACGTTGCCTTTCTTTACGTTGCTTTATGTTGCCTTGCCTTGCCTTGCTTTACGTTGCCTTACTTTGCCTTGCATTACGTTGTCTTGCTTTATGTTGCTTTACGTTGCCTTTCTTTACCTTGCCTTGCTTTACGTTGCTTTACGTTGCCTTGCTTTACCTTGCCTTGCTTTACTTTGCTTTACGTTGCCTTACTTTACGTTACCTTACGTTGCTTTACGTTGCCTTACTTTACGTTGCCTTGCTTTACGTTGTTTTACGTTGCCTTACTTAACTTTGCCTTGTGCTACGTTGCTTTACGTTGCCTTGCTTTACGTTGCCTTGCTTTACGTTGCCTTGCCTTGCTTTATGTTGCCTTGCCTTGCTTTGCGTTGCGTTGCCTTGCCTTGCTTTACGTTCCTTTACGTTGCCTTGCTTTACGTTGCCTTGCCTTGCATTGCTTTACGTTGCCTTGATTTACATTGCTTTACGTTGCCTTGCTTTACATTGCTTTACGTTGCCTTGATTTACGTTTCCTTGCCTTGCTTTACGTTGCCTTGCCTTGTCTTGCTTTACGTTGGTTTACGTTGCCTTGTTTTACGTTGGTTTACGTTGCCTTGCTTTACGTTGCTTTACGTTGCCTTGCTTTACGTTGCCTTGCCTTGCTTTACGTTGCTTTACGTTGCCTTGCTTCACATTGCTTTACGTTGCCTTGCTTTCCTTTGCCTTGCCTTGCTTTACGTTGCGTTACGTTGCCTTACGTTGCCTTTCTTTACTTTGCCTTGCTTTACCTTTCTTTACTTTGCCTTTCTTTACGTTTTCTTGCTTTACGTTGCTTTACGTTGCCTTACGTTGCCTTGATTTACATTGCCTTGCTTTACGTTGCTTTAAGTTGCCTTGCTTTACGTTGCCTTGCTTTACGTTGCTTTACGTTGCCTTGCTTTACGTTGTCTTGGTTTCCGTTGCCTTGCTTTACGTTGCCTTGCTTTACGTTGCTTTACGTTGCCTTACTTTACGTTGACTTACGTTGCCTTATTTACGTTGCCTTACGTTGCCTTATTTACGTTGCCTTACTTTACGTAGCTTTACGTTGCCTTGCTTTACGTTGCCTTCCTCTACATTGATTTACGTTGCCTTGCTTTACGTTGCCTTGCTTTACGTTGCCTTACATTACGTTTCCTTACGTTGCTTTACTTTACGTTGCTTTATGTTGCCTTGCTTTACCTTGCCTTGCTTTACGTTGCTTTACGTTGCCTTGCTTTACGTTGCCTTGCTTTACGTTGCCTTGCATTACGTTGCCTTGCATTACGTTGCTTTACGTTGCCTTGCTTTACTTTGCTTTACGTTGCCTTTCTTTACGTTGCTTTACGTTGTCTTGCTTTACATTGCCTTGTCTTGCCTTGCTTTACGTTGGTTTACGTTGCCTTGCTTTACGTTGCTTTACGTTGCCTTGCTTTACGTTGCTGTACGTTGCCTTGCCTTGCCTTGCTTTACGTTGCCTTGCTTTGCCTTATTTTACGTTGTCTTGCTTTACGTTGCTTTACGTTGCCTTGCTTTTCCTTGCCTTGCTTTACGTTGCCTTGCTTTACGTTGCCTTGCTTTACTTTGCCTTGCTTTACGTTGCTTTACGTTGCCTTACGTTGCTTTACGTTGCCTTGCTTTACGTTCTTTTACGTTGCCTTACTTAACTTTTCCTTGCGTTACGTTGCTTTACGTTGCCTTGCTTTACGTTGCTTTACGTTGCCTTGCTTTACGTTGCCTTGCCTTGCTTTGCGTTGCGTTGCCTTGCCTTGCTTTACGTTGCCTTGCCTTGCTTTACGTTCCTTTACGTTTCCTTGCTTTACGTTGCCTTGCCTTGCATTGCTTTACGTTGCCTTGATTTACATTGCTTTACGTTGCCTTGCTTTACGTTGCTTTACGTTGCCTTGGTTTACGTGTCCTTCCTTTACGTTGATTTACGTTGCCTTGCTTTATGTTGCCTTGCTTTACATTTCCTTACTTTACGTTGCTGTAAGTTGCCTTTCTTTTCATTGCCTTACTTTACGTTGCCTTGATTTACGTTGCCTAAATTTACGTTGCTTTACGTTGCCTTACTTTACGTTCCCTTACTTTACGTTGCTTTACATTGCCTTACTTTAGGTTGACTTACTTTACGTTGCCCTGCTTTACGTTGCCTTGCTTTACGTTGCCTTGCTTTACGTTGCCTTGCTTTACGTTGCCTTACTTTACTTTGCCTTACTTTACGTTGCTTTACGTTGCCTTGCTTTGCGTTGCCTTGCTTTACGTTGCCTTGCTTTACGTTCTTTACGTTGCCTTGCTTTACGTTGCTTTACGTTGCCTTGCTTTACGTTGCCTTACTTTACTTTGCCTTGATTTACGTTGCTTTACGTTGCCTTGCATTACGTTGCCTTACGTTGCCTTGCTTTATGTTGCCTTGCTTTACGTTGCCTTGCTTTACGTTGCTTTACGTTGCCGTGCTTTACGTTGCCTTGCTTTACGTTGCTTTACGTTGCCTTGCTTTACTTTGCCTTGCTTTACGTCTCTTTACCTTGTCTTGCTTTACGTTACTTTACGTTTCCTTGCTTTACGTTGCCTTGCTTTACGTTGCCTTACGTTGCCTTAGTTTAAGTTGCCTTGCTATACATTGCTTTACGGTGCCTTTCTTTACTTTGCCTTACCTTACATTGCTTTACGTTGCCATTCTTTATGTTGCATTGCTTTACGTTGCGTTACTCTACGTTGCCTTACGTTGCGTTAATTAACGTTGCCTTGTTTTACGTTGCTATACGTTGCCTTCCTTTATGTTGCCTTACGTTGCTTTATTTTACGTTGCCTTACTTTACGTTGCTTTACGTTGCCTTGCTTTACGTTGCCTTGCTTTACGTTGCCTTGCTTTACGTTGCTTTACGTTGCCTTGCTTTACGTTGCCTTTCTTTATGTTGCTTTACGTTGCCTTGCTTTACGTTGCTTTACGTTGCCTTGCTTTACGTTGCCTTAACTTGCCTTACTTTACGTTGCTTTACGTTGCCTTACTTTACGTTGCCTTACTTTACGTTGCCTTGCCTTACGTTGCTTTACGTTGCCTTACTTTACGTTGCCTTGCCTTTGTTGCTTTACTTTGCCTTACTTTACGTTGCCTTGCCTTACGTTGCTTTACGTTGCCTTACTTTACGTTGCCTTGCCTTACGTTGCTTTACATTGCCTTACTTTACGTTGCCTTACTTTACGTTGCCTTGCATTACGTTGCCTTGCCTTACGTTGCCTTGCCTTACGTTGCTTTACGTTGCCTTACTTTATGTTGCCTTGCCTTACGTTGATTTACGTTGCTTTCCTTTGCCTTACTTTACGTTGCCTTGCTTTACGTTGCCTTGCTTTACGTTGCCTTACGTTGCTTTACGTTGCCTTGCCTTACTTTACGTTGCCTTGCCTTGCCTTACGTTGCCTTGCCTTGCCTTACGTTGCCTTGCCTTGCCTTACGTTGCCTTACTTTACATTGCCTTATGTTGCTTTACGTTGCCTTACTTTACGTTGCCTTTACTTTACGTTGCCTTACGTTGCTGTACGTTGCCTTGCCTTGCATTACGTTGCCTTGCCTTGCTTTACGTTGCCTTGCCTTGCTTTACGTTGCCTTGCTTTGCTTTACGTTGCCTTGCCTTACGTTGCCTTGCTTTACATTGCTTTTCGTTGCCTTGCGTTAAGTTGCCTTGCTTTACGTTGCCTTACGTTGCATTGCTTTACGTTGCTTTATGTTGCCTTGCTTTACGTTGCCTTGCTTTACGTTGCCTTGCTTTACGTTGCCTTGCTTTATGTTGCCTTGCTTTACGTTGCTTTACGTTGCCTTGATTTACGTTGCCTTACGTTGCCTTGCTTTACGTTGCTTTACGTTGCCTGGATTTACGTTGCTTTACATTGCCTTGCTTTACGTTGCCTTGTTTTACTTTGCCTTACTTTCCGTTGCTTTACGTTGCCTTACTTTACGTTGCCTTGCTTTACGTGGCTTTACGTTGCCTTACTTTACATTGCCTTGCTTTACGTTGCCTTACTTTACGTTGCTTTACTTTGCCTTACTTTACGTTGCCTTACTTACGTTGCCTTACTTTACGTTGCTTTACGTTGCCTTGCTTTACGTTGATTTACGTTGCCTTACTTTATGTTGCTTTACGTTGCCTTGCTTTACGTTGCCTTGCCTTGCCTTGCTTTACGTTCCCTTGTTTTGCCTTATTTTACGTTGTCTTGCTTTACGTTTCTTTACGTTGCCTTGCTATACCTTGCCTTGCTTTACGTTGCTTTACGTTGCCTTCCTTTACGTTGCCATGCTTTACCTTGCCTTGCTTTACGTTGCTTTACGTTGCCTTACTTTACGTTGCCTTACGTTGCTTTACGTTGCCTTACTTTACGTTGCCTTGCTTTACGTTGTTATACGTTGCCTTACTTAACTTTGCCTTGCGTTACGTTGCTTTACGTTGCCTTGCTTTACGTTGCTTTACGTTGCCTTGCTTTACGTTGCCTTGCCTTGCGTTGCGTTGCGTTGCATTGCCTTGCTTTACGTTCCTTTACTTTGCCTTGCTTTACGTTGCCTTGCCTTGCTTTACCTTTCCTTGCCTTGCCTTGCTTTACGTTGCTTTACGTTGCCTTGCTTTACGTTTCCTTGCCTTGCCTTGCTTTACGTTGCTTTACGTTGCCTTGCTTTACATTGCTTTACGTTGCCTTGATTTACGTTGCCTTGCCTTGCTTTACGTTTCTTTACGTTGCCTTACGTTGCCTTTCTTTACGTTGCCTTGCTTTACCTTTCTTTACTTTGCCTTGCTTTACGTTTTCTTTCTTTACGTTGCCTTACGTTGCCTTGCTTTACTTTGATTTACGTTTCCTTGCTTTACGTTGCCTTGATTTACGTTGCTTTACGTTGCCTTGCCTTACGTTGACTTGCTTTACGTTGCCTTACTTTGCGTTGCGTTATGTTGCCTTGCTTTACGTTGCTTTACGTTGCCTTGCTTTACGATGCTTTACGTTGCTTTACTTAGCCTTGCTTTACGTTGCCTTTCTTTACGTTCCTTTACGTTGCCTTGCTTTACGTTGTTTTACGTTGCCTTACTTAACTTTGCCTTGTGCTACGTTGCTTTACGTTGCCTTGCTTTACGTTGCCTTGCTTTACGTTGCCTTGCCTTGCTTTATGTTGCCTTGCCTTGCTTTGCGTTGCGTTGCCTTGCCTTGCTTTACGTTCCTTTACGTTGCCTTGCTTTACGTTGCCTTGCCTTGCATTGCTTTACGTTGCCTTGATTTACATTGCTTTACGTTGCCTTGCTTTACATTGCTTTACGTTGCCTTGATTTACGTTTCCTTGCCTTGCTTTACGTTGCCTTGCCTTGTCTTGCTTTACGTTGGTTTACGTTGCCTTGTTTTACGTTGGTTTACGTTGCCTTGCTTTACGTTGCTTTACGTTGCCTTGCTTTACGTTGCCTTGCCTTGCTTTACGTTGCTTTACGTTGCCTTGCTTCACATTGCTTTACGTTGCCTTGCTTTCCTTTGCCTTGCCTTGCTTTACGTTGCGTTACGTTGCCTTACGTTGCCTTTCTTTACTTTGCCTTGCTTTACCTTTCTTTACTTTGCCTTCCTTTACGTTTTCTTGCTTTACGTTGCTTTACGTTGCCTTACGTTGCCTTGATTTACATTGCCTTGCTTTACGTTGCTTTAAGTTGCCTTGCTTTACGTTGCCTTGCTTTACGTTGCTTTACGTTGCCTTGCTTTACGTTGTCTTGGTTTCCGTTGCCTTGCTTTACGTTGCCTTGCTTTACGTTGCTTTACGTTGCCTTACTTTACGTTGACTTACGTTGCCTTATTTACGTTGCCTTACGTTGCCTTATTTACGTTGCCTTACTTTACGTAGCTTTACGTTGCCTTGCTTTACGTTGCCTTCCTCTACATTGATTTACGTTGCCTTGCTTTACGTTGCCTTGCTTTACGTTGCCTTGCTTTACGTTGCCTTACATTACGTTTCCTTACATTGCTTTACTTTACGTTGCTTTATGTTGCCTTGCTTTACCTTGCCTTGCTTTACGTTGCTTTACGTTGCCTTGCTTTACGTTGCCTTGCTTTACGTTGCCTTGCATTACGTTGCCTTGCATTACGTTGCTTTACGTTGCCTTGCTTTACTTTGCTTTACGTTGCCTTTCTTTACGTTGCTTTACGTTGTCTTGCTTTACATTGCCTTGTCTTGCCTTGCTTTACGTTGGTTTACGTTGCCTTGCTTTACGTTGCTTTACGTTGCCTTGCTTTACGTTGCTGTACGTTGCCTTGCCTTGCCTTGCTTTACGTTGCCTTGCTTTGCCTTATTTTACGTTGTCTTGCTTTACGTTGCTTTACGTTGCCTTGCTTTTCCTTGCCTTGCTTTACGTTGCCTTGCTTTACGTTGCCTTGCTTTACTTTGCCTTGCTTTACGTTGCTTTACGTTGCCTTACGTTGCTTTACGTTGCCTTGCTTTACGTTCTTTTACGTTGCCTTACTTAACTTTTCCTTGCGTTACGTTGCTTTACGTTGCCTTGCTTTACGTTGCTTTACGTTGCCTTGCTTTACGTTGCCTTGCCTTGCTTTGCGTTGCGTTGCCTTGCCTTGCTTTACGTTGCCTTGCCTTGCTTTACGTTCCTTTACGTTTCCTTGCTTTACGTTGCCTTGCCTTGCATTGCTTTACGTTGCCTTGATTTACATTGCTTTACGTTGCCTTGCTTTACGTTGCTTTACGTTGCCTTGGTTTACGTGTCCTTCCTTTACGTTGATTTACGTTGCCTTGCTTTATGTTGCCTTGCTTTACATTTCCTTACTTTACGTTGCTGTAAGTTGCCTTTCTTTTCATTGCCTTACTTTACGTTGCTTTACGTTGCCTTGATTTACGTTGCCTAAATTTACGTTGCTTTACGTTGCCTTACTTTACGTTCCCTTACTTTACGTTGCTTTACATTGCCTTACTTTAGGTTGACTTACTTTACGTTGCCCTGCTTTACGTTGCCTTGCTTTACGTTGCCTTGCTTTACGTTGCCTTACTTTACTTTGCCTTACTTTACGTTGCTTTACGTTGCCTTGCTTTGCGTTGCCTTGCTTTACGTTGCCTTGCTTTACGTTCTTTACGTTGCCTTGCTTTACGTTGCTTTACGTTGCCTTGCTTTACGTTGCCTTACTTTACTTTGCCTTGATTTACGTTGCTTTACGTTGCCTTGCATTACGTTGCCTTACGTTGCCTTGCTTTATGTTGCCTTGCTTTACGTTGCCTTGCTTTACGTTGCTTTACGTTGCCGTGCTTTACGTTGCCTTGCTTTACGTTGCTTTACGTTGCCTTGCTTTACTTTGCCTTGCTTTACGTCTCTTTACCTTGTCTTGCTTTACGTTACTTTACGTTTCCTTGCTTTACGTTGCCTTGCTTTACGTTGCCTTACGTTGCCTTAGTTTAAGTTGCCTTGCTATACATTGCTTTACGGTGCCTTTCTTTACTTTGCCTTACCTTAATTGCTTTACGTTGCCATTCTTTATGTTGCATTGCTTTACGTTGCGTTACTCTACGTTGCCTTACGTTGCGTTAATTAACGTTGCCTTGTTTTACGTTGCTATACGTTGCCTTCCTTTATGTTGCCTTACGTTGCTTTATTTTACGTTGCCTTACTTTACGTTGCTTTACGTTGCCTTGCTTTACGTTGCCTTGCTTTACGTTGCCTTGCTTTACGTTGCTTTACGTTGCCTTGCTTTACGTTGCCTTTCTTTATGTTGCTTTACGTTGCCTTGCTTTACGTTGCTTTACGTTGCCTTGCTTTACGTTGCCTTGCCTTGCCTTGCTTTACGTTCCCTTGTTTTGCCTTATTTTACGTTGTCTTGCTTTACGTTTCTTTACGTTGCCTTGCTATACCTTGCCTTGCTTTACGTTGCTTTACGTTGCCTTCCTTTACGTTGCCATGCTTTACCTTGCCTTGCTTTACGTTGCTTTACGTTGCCTTACTTTACGTTGCCTTACGTTGCTTTACGTTGCCTTACTTTACGTTGCCTTGCTTTACGTTGTTATACGTTGCCTTACTTAACTTTGCCTTGCGTTACGTTGCTTTACGTTGCCTTGCTTTACGTTGCTTTACGTTGCCTTGCTTTACGTTGCCTTGCCTTGCGTTGCGTTGCGTTGCATTGCCTTGCTTTACGTTCCTTTACTTTGCCTTGCTTTACGTTGCCTTGCCTTGCTTTACCTTTCCTTGCCTTGCCTTGCTTTACGTTGCTTTACGTTGCCTTGCTTTACGTTTCCTTGCCTTGCCTTGCTTTACGTTGCTTTACGTTGCCTTGCTTTACATTGCTTTACGTTGCCTTGATTTACGTTGCCTTGCCTTGCTTTACGTTTCTTTACGTTGCCTTACGTTGCCTTTCTTTACGTTGCCTTGCTTTACCTTTCTTTACTTTGCCTTGCTTTACGTTTTCTTTCTTTACGTTGCCTTACGTTGCCTTGCTTTACTTTGATTTACGTTTCCTTGCTTTACGTTGCCTTGATTTACGTTGCTTTACGTTGCCTTGCCTTACGTTGACTTGCTTTACGTTGCCTTACTTTGCGTTGCGTTATGTTGCCTTGCTTTACGTTGCTTTACGTTGCCTTGCTTTACGATGCTTTACGTTGCTTTACTTAGCCTTGCTTTACGTTGCCTTTCTTTACGTTCCTTTACGTTGCCTTGCTTTACGTTGTTTTACGTTGCCTTACTTAACTTTGCCTTGTGCTACGTTGCTTTACGTTGCCTTGCTTTACGTTGCCTTGCTTTACGTTGCCTTGCCTTGCTTTATGTTGCCTTGCCTTGCTTTGCGTTGCGTTGCCTTGCCTTGCTTTACGTTCCTTTACGTTGCCTTGCTTTACGTTGCCTTGCCTTGCATTGCTTTACGTTGCCTTGATTTACATTGCTTTACGTTGCCTTGCTTTACATTGCTTTACGTTGCCTTGATTTACGTTTCCTTGCCTTGCTTTACGTTGCCTTGCCTTGTCTTGCTTTACGTTGGTTTACGTTGCCTTGTTTTACGTTGGTTTACGTTGCCTTGCTTTACGTTGCTTTACGTTGCCTTGCTTTACGTTGCCTTGCCTTGCTTTACGTTGCTTTACGTTGCCTTGCTTCACATTGCTTTACGTTGCCTTGCTTTCCTTTGCCTTGCCTTGCTTTACGTTGCGTTACGTTGCCTTACGTTGCCTTTCTTTACTTTGCCTTGCTTTACCTTTCTTTACTTTGCCTTCCTTTACGTTTTCTTGCTTTACGTTGCTTTACGTTGCCTTACGTTGCCTTGATTTACATTGCCTTGCTTTACGTTGCTTTAAGTTGCCTTGCTTTACGTTGCCTTGCTTTACGTTGCTTTACGTTGCCTTGCTTTACGTTGTCTTGGTTTCCGTTGCCTTGCTTTACGTTGCCTTGCTTTACGTTGCTTTACGTTGCCTTACTTTACGTTGACTTACGTTGCCTTATTTACGTTGCCTTACGTTGCCTTATTTACGTTGCCTTACTTTACGTAGCTTTACGTTGCCTTGCTTTACGTTGCCTTCCTCTACATTGATTTACGTTGCCTTGCTTTACGTTGCCTTGCTTTACGTTGCCTTGCTTTACGTTGCCTTACATTACGTTTCCTTACATTGCTTTACTTTACGTTGCTTTATGTTGCCTTGCTTTACCTTGCCTTGCTTTACGTTGCTTTACGTTGCCTTGCTTTACGTTGCCTTGCTTTACGTTGCCTTGCATTACGTTGCCTTGCATTACGTTGCTTTACGTTGCCTTGCTTTACTTTGCTTTACGTTGCCTTTCTTTACGTTGCTTTACGTTGTCTTGCTTTACATTGCCTTGTCTTGCCTTGCTTTACGTTGGTTTACGTTGCCTTGCTTTACGTTGCTTTACGTTGCCTTGCTTTACGTTGCTGTACGTTGCCTTGCCTTGCCTTGCTTTACGTTGCCTTGCTTTGCCTTATTTTACGTTGTCTTGCTTTACGTTGCTTTACGTTGCCTTGCTTTTCCTTGCCTTGCTTTACGTTGCCTTGCTTTACGTTGCCTTGCTTTACTTTGCCTTGCTTTACGTTGCTTTACGTTGCCTTACGTTGCTTTACGTTGCCTTGCTTTACGTTCTTTTACGTTGCCTTACTTAACTTTTCCTTGCGTTACGTTGCTTTACGTTGCCTTGCTTTACGTTGCTTTACGTTGCCTTGCTTTACGTTGCCTTGCCTTGCTTTGCGTTGCGTTGCCTTGCCTTGCTTTACGTTGCCTTGCCTTGCTTTACGTTCCTTTACGTTTCCTTGCTTTACGTTGCCTTGCCTTGCATTGCTTTACGTTGCCTTGATTTACATTGCTTTACGTTGCCTTGCTTTACGTTGCTTTACGTTGCCTTGGTTTACGTGTCCTTCCTTTACGTTGATTTACGTTGCCTTGCTTTATGTTGCCTTGCTTTACATTTCCTTACTTTACGTTGCTGTAAGTTGCCTTTCTTTTCATTGCCTTACTTTACGTTGCTTTACGTTGCCTTGATTTACGTTGCCTAAATTTACGTTGCTTTACGTTGCCTTACTTTACGTTCCCTTACTTTACGTTGCTTTACATTGCCTTACTTTAGGTTGACTTACTTTACGTTGCCCTGCTTTACGTTGCCTTGCTTTACGTTGCCTTGCTTTACGTTGCCTTACTTTACTTTGCCTTACTTTACGTTGCTTTACGTTGCCTTGCTTTGCGTTGCCTTGCTTTACGTTGCCTTGCTTTACGTTCTTTACGTTGCCTTGCTTTACGTTGCTTTACGTTGCCTTGCTTTACGTTGCCTTACTTTACTTTGCCTTGATTTACGTTGCTTTACGTTGCCTTGCATTACGTTGCCTTACGTTGCCTTGCTTTATGTTGCCTTGCTTTACGTTGCCTTGCTTTACGTTGCTTTACGTTGCCGTGCTTTACGTTGCCTTGCTTTACGTTGCTTTACGTTGCCTTGCTTTACTTTGCCTTGCTTTACGTCTCTTTACCTTGTCTTGCTTTACGTTACTTTACGTTTCCTTGCTTTACGTTGCCTTGCTTTACGTTGCCTTACGTTGCCTTAGTTTAAGTTGCCTTGCTATACATTGCTTTACGGTGCCTTTCTTTACTTTGCCTTACCTTAATTGCTTTACGTTGCCATTCTTTATGTTGCATTGCTTTACGTTGCGTTACTCTACGTTGCCTTACGTTGCGTTAATTAACGTTGCCTTGTTTTACGTTGCTATACGTTGCCTTCCTTTATGTTGCCTTACGTTGCTTTATTTTACGTTGCCTTACTTTACGTTGCTTTACGTTGCCTTGCTTTACGTTGCCTTGCTTTACGTTGCCTTGCTTTACGTTGCTTTACGTTGCCTTGCTTTACGTTGCCTTTCTTTATGTTGCTTTACGTTGCCTTGCTTTACGTTGCTTTACGTTGCCTTGCTTTACGTTGCCTTAACTTGCCTTACTTTACGTTGCTTTACGTTGCCTTACTTTACGTTGCCTTACTTTACGTTGCCTTGCCTTACGTTGCTTTACGTTGCCTTACTTTACGTTGCCTTGCCTTTGTTGCTTTACTTTGCCTTACTTTACGTTGCCTTGCCTTACGTTGCTTTACG
This sequence comes from Phaenicophaeus curvirostris, assembly GCF_032191515.1. Lineage (NCBI taxonomy): Eukaryota > Metazoa > Chordata > Aves > Cuculiformes > Cuculidae > Phaenicophaeus > Phaenicophaeus curvirostris. The sequence continues at coordinate 43,482 of NW_027206737.1, forward strand.
TTGCCTTACTTTACGTTGCCTTGCCTTACGTTGCTTTACATTGCCTTACTTTACGTTGCCTTACTTTACGTTGCCTTGCATTACGTTGCCTTGCCTTACGTTGCCTTGCCTTACGTTGCTTTACGTTGCCTTACTTTATGTTGCCTTGCCTTACGTTGATTTACGTTGCTTTCCTTTGCCTTACTTTACGTTGCCTTGCTTTACGTTGCCTTGCTTTACGTTGCCTTACGTTGCTTTACGTTGCCTTGCCTTACTTTACGTTGCCTTGCCTTGCCTTACGTTGCCTTGCCTTGCCTTACGTTGCCTTGCCTTGCCTTACGTTGCCTTACTTTACATTGCCTTATGTTGCTTTACGTTGCCTTACTTTACGTTGCCTTTACTTTACGTTGCCTTACGTTGCTGTACGTTGCCTTGCCTTGCATTACGTTGCCTTGCCTTGCTTTACGTTGCCTTGCCTTGCTTTACGTTGCCTTGCTTTGCTTTACGTTGCCTTGCCTTACGTTGCCTTGCTTTACATTGCTTTTCGTTGCCTTGCGTTAAGTTGCCTTGCTTTACGTTGCCTTACGTTGCATTGCTTTACGTTGCTTTATGTTGCCTTGCTTTACGTTGCCTTGCTTTACGTTGCCTTGCTTTACGTTGCCTTGCTTTATGTTGCCTTGCTTTACGTTGCTTTACGTTGCCTTGATTTACGTTGCCTTACGTTGCCTTGCTTTACGTTGCTTTACGTTGCCTGGATTTACGTTGCTTTACATTGCCTTGCTTTACGTTGCCTTGTTTTACTTTGCCTTACTTTCCGTTGCTTTACGTTGCCTTACTTTACGTTGCCTTGCTTTACGTGGCTTTACGTTGCCTTACTTTACATTGCCTTGCTTTACGTTGCCTTACTTTACGTTGCTTTACGTTGCCTTACTTTACGTTGCCTTACTTACGTTGCCTTACTTTACGTTGCTTTACGTTGCCTTGCTTTACGTTGATTTACGTTGCCTTACTTTATGTTGCTTTACGTTGCCTTGCTTTACGTTGCCTTGCCTTGCCTTGCTTTACGTTCCCTTGTTTTGCCTTATTTTACGTTGTCTTGCTTTACGTTTCTTTACGTTGCCTTGCTATACCTTGCCTTGCTTTACGTTGCTTTACGTTGCCTTCCTTTACGTTGCCATGCTTTACCTTGCCTTGCTTTACGTTGCTTTACGTTGCCTTACTTTACGTTGCCTTACGTTGCTTTACGTTGCCTTACTTTACGTTGCCTTGCTTTACGTTGTTATACGTTGCCTTACTTAACTTTGCCTTGCGTTACGTTGCTTTACGTTGCCTTGCTTTACGTTGCTTTACGTTGCCTTGCTTTACGTTGCCTTGCCTTGCGTTGCGTTGCGTTGCATTGCCTTGCTTTACGTTCCTTTACTTTGCCTTGCTTTACGTTGCCTTGCCTTGCTTTACCTTTCCTTGCCTTGCCTTGCTTTACGTTGCTTTACGTTGCCTTGCTTTACGTTTCCTTGCCTTGCCTTGCTTTACGTTGCTTTACGTTGCCTTGCTTTACATTGCTTTACGTTGCCTTGATTTACGTTGCCTTGCCTTGCTTTACGTTTCTTTACGTTGCCTTACGTTGCCTTTCTTTACGTTGCCTTGCTTTACCTTTCTTTACTTTGCCTTGCTTTACGTTTTCTTTCTTTACGTTGCCTTACGTTGCCTTGCTTTACTTTGATTTACGTTTCCTTGCTTTACGTTGCCTTGATTTACGTTGCTTTACGTTGCCTTGCCTTACGTTGACTTGCTTTACGTTGCCTTACTTTGCGTTGCGTTATGTTGCCTTGCTTTACGTTGCTTTACGTTGCCTTGCTTTACGATGCTTTACGTTGCCTTACTTAGCCTTGCTTTACGTTGCCTTTCTTTACGTTCCTTTACGTTGCCTTGCTTTACGTTGCTTTACGTTGCCTTGCTTTACGTTGCATTACTTTACGTTGCCTTGCTTTACGTTGGTTTACGCTGCCTTGCTGTACGTTGCTTTAAGTTGCCGTGCTTTACGTTGCTTTAAGTTTCCTTGCTTTACGTTGCCTTGCTTTACGTTGCTTTACGTTGCCTTGCTTTACGTTGCCTTGCCTTGCTTTACGTTCCCTTGCTTTACGTTGCCCTGCATTTCCTTGCTTTTCGTTGCTTTACGTTGCCTTGGTTTAACTTGCCTTGCTTTACGTTACCTTACGTTGCCTTGCTTTACGTTGTCTTGCTTTACGTTGCTTTACGTTGCCTTACGTTGCCTTATTTTAAGTTGCCTTGCTATACATTGCTTTACGTTTCCTTTCTTTACTTTGCCTTGATTTACGTTGCTTTACGTTGCCGTGATTTACGTTTCGTTGCTTTACGTTGCCTTACTCTACGTTGCCTTACGTTGCCTTAATTAACGTTGCCTTGATTTACGTTGCCTTACGTTGCCTTACTTTACGTTGCCTTACTTTACGTTGCCTTGCCTTACGTTGCTTTACGTTGCCTTACTTTACATTGTCTTACTTTACGTTGCCTGACGTTACGTTGTCTTGCTTTACGTTTCCTTACTTTACGTTTCTTTACGTTGCCTTACTTTTCATTGCCTTGCTTTACTTTGCTTTACGTTGCCTTACTTTACGTTGCCTTACGTTGCCTTATTTACGTTGCCTTACTTTACGTAACTACGTTGCCTTGCTTTACGTTGCCTTCCTTTACGTTTATTTACGTTGCCTTGTTTATGTTGCCTTGCTTTACGTTTCCTTACTTTACGTTGCTTCAAGTTGCCTTACTTTTCATTGCCTTACTTTACGTTGCATTACGTTGCCTTGCTTTACGTTGCCTAAATTTACGTTGCTTTACGTTGCCTTACTTTACGTTCGCTTACTTTACGTTGCTTTACATTGCCTTACTTTGCGTTGCCTTACTTTACGTTGCCTTGCTTTAGGTTGCCTTGCTTTAAATTGCCTTGCTTTACATTGCTTTACGTTGCCTTACATTACTTTGCCTTACTTTACTTTGCCTTACTTTACGTTGCTTTACGTTTCCTTACGTTTCCTTGCATTACGTTGCCTTGCATTACGTTGCCTTGCATTACGTTGCCTTGCCTTACGTTGCTTTACGTTGCCTTACTTTATGTTGCCTTGCCTTACGTTGATTTACGTTGCTTTCCGTTGCCTTACTTTCCGTTGCCTTGCTTTACGTTGCCTTACGTTGCTTTACGTTGCCTTGCCTTACTTTACGTTGCCTTGCCTTACTTTACGTTGCCTTGCCTTTCCTTACGTTGCCTTGCCTTGCCTTACGTTGCCTTGCCTTGCCTTACGTTGCCTTACTTTACATTGCCTTATGTTGCTTTACGTTGCCTTACTTTACGTTGCCTTACTTTACGTTGCCTTACGTTGCTGTACGTTGCCTTGCCTTGCATTACGTTGCCTTGCCTTGCTTTACGTTGCCTTGCTTTGTGTTGCCTTGCCTTACGTTGCCTTGCTTTACATTGCTTTTCGTTGCCTTGCGTTAAGTTGCCTTGCTTTACGTTGCCTTACGTTGCCTTGCTTTACGTTGCTTTACGTTGCCTTGCTTTACGTTGCCTTGCTTTACGTTTCCTTACGTTGCCTAGCTTTACGTTGCCTTGCTTTACGTTGCTTTACGTTGCCTTGCTTTACGTTGCCTTACGTTGCCTTGCTTTACGTTTCTTTACGTTGCCTGGATTTACGTTGCTTTACATTGCCTTGCTCTACGTTGCCTTGTTTTACTTTGCCTTACTTTACGTTGCTTTATGTTGCCTTACTTTACGTTGCCTTGCTTTACGTGGCTTTACGTTGCCTTACTTTACATTGCCTTGCTTTACGTTGCCTTACTTTACGTTGCTTTACGTTGCCTTACTTTACGTTGCTTTACGTTGCCTTACTTTACGTTGCCTTACTTACGTTGCCTTACTTTACGTTGCTTTACGTTGCCTTGCTTTACGTTGATTTACGTTGCCTTACTTTATGTTGCTTTACGTTGCCTTGCTTTACGTTGCTTTACGTTGCCTTGCCTTGCCTTGCTTTACGTTCCCTTGTTTTGCCTTATTTTACGTTGTCTTGCTTTACGTTGCTTTACGTTGCCATGCTTTACCTTGCCTTGCTTTACGTTGCCTTACTTTACGTTGCCTTACGTTGCTTTACGTTGCCTTACTTTACGTTGCCTTGCTTTACGTTGTTTTACGTTGCCTTACTTAACTTTGCCTTGCGTTACGTTGCTTTACGTTGCCTTGCTTTACGTTGCTTTACGTTGCCTTGCTTTACGTTGCCTTGCCTTGCTTTGCGTTGCGTTGCCTTGCCTTGCTTTACGTTCCTTTACTTTGCCTTGCTTTACGTTGCCTTGCCTTGCATTGCTTTACGTTGCCTTGATTTACTTTGCTTTATGTTGCCTTGCTTTACGTTGCCTTGCCTTGCTTTACCTTTCCTTGCCTTGCCTTGCTTTACGTTGCTTTACGTTGCCTTGCTTTACATTGCTTTACGTTCCCTTGCTTTACGTTGCCTTGCCCTGCTTTACGTTTCTTTACGTTGCCTTACGTTGCCTTTCTTTACGTTGCCTTGCTTTACCTTTCTTTACTTTGCCTTGCTTTACGTTTTCTTGCTTTACGTTGCCTTACGTTGCCTTGCTTTAATTTGATTTACGTTTCCTTGCTTTACGTTGCCTTGCTTTACGTTGCCTTGATTTACGTTGCTTTACGTTGCCTTGCCTTACGTTGCCTTGCTTTACGTTGCCTTACTTTGCGTTGCGTTATGTTACCTTGCTTTACGTTGCTTTACGTTGCCTTGCTTTACGATGCTTTACGTTGCCTTACTTAGCCTTGCTTTACGTTGCCTTTCTTTACGTTCCTTTACGTTGCCTTGCTTTACGTTGCTTTACGTTGCCTTGCTTTACGTTGCATTACTTTATGTTGCCTTGCTTTACGTTGGTTTACGTTGCCTTGCTTTACGTTGCTTTAAGTTGCCGTGCTTTACGTTGCTTTAATTTTTCTTGCTTTACGTTGCCTTGCTTTACGTTGCTTTACGTTGCCTTGCTTTACGTTGCCTTGCCTTGCTTTACGTTCCCTTGCTTTACGTTGCCCTGCATTTCCTTGCTTTTCGTTGCTTTACGTTGCCTTGCTTTAACTTGCCTTGCTTTACGTTACCTTACGTTGCCTTGCTTTACGTTGTCTTGCTTTACGTTGCTTTACGTTGCCTTATTTTAAGTTGCCTTGCTATACATTGCTTTACGTTTCCTTTCTTTACTTTGCCTTGATTTACGTTGCTTTACGTTGCCGTGATTTACGTTTCGTTGCTTTACGTTGCCTTACTCTACGTTGCCTTACGTTGCCTTAATTAATGTTGCCTTGCTTTACGTTGCCTTACGTTGCCTTACTTTACGTTGCCTTACTTTACGTTGCCTTGCCTTACGTTGCTTTACGTTGCCTTGCTTTAGGTTGCCTTACTTTACATTGCCTTACTTTAAGTTGCCTTACGTTACGTTGCCTTGCTTTACGTTTCCTTACTTTACGTTTCTTTACGTTGCCTTACTTTTCATTGCCTTGCTTTACTTTGCTTTACGTTGCCTTACTTTACGTTGCCTTACGTTGCCTTATTTACGTTGCCTTGCTTTACGTTGCCTTCCTTTACGTTTATTTACGTTGCCTTGTTTATGTTGCCTTGCTTTACGTTTCCTTACTTTACGTTGCTTCAAGTTGCCTTACTTTTCATTGCCTTACTTTACGTTGCTTTACGTGGCCTTGCTTTACGTTGCCTAAATTTACGTTGCTTTATGTTGCCTTACTTTACGTTCGCTTACTTTACGTTGCTTTACATTGCCTTACTTTACGTTGCCTTACTTTACGTTGCCTTGCTTTAGGTTGCCTTGCTTTAAATTGCCTTGCTTTACATTGCTTTACGTTGCCTTACATTACTTTGCCTTACTTTACTTTGCCTTACTTTACTTTGCCTTACTTTACGTTGCTTTACGTTTCCTTACGTTGCCTTGCTTTACGTTGCCTTACTTTACGTTGCCTTGATTTACGTTGCTTTACTTTACGTTGCCTTAATTTACTTTGCTTTACGTTGCCTTGCTTTACGTTGCCTTACGTTGCCTTGCTTTACGTTGCCTTGCTTTACGTTGCCTTGCTTTACGTTGCTTTACGTTGCCTTGCTTTACGTTGCCTTGCTTTACGTCTCTTTACGTTGCCTTACTTTACATTGCCTTACTTTACGTTGCTTTACGTTACCTTGCTTTACGTTGCCTTGCTTTAATTTGTCTTGCTTTACGTTACCTTACGTTTCCTTGCTTTATGTTGCCTTGCTTTACGTTGCTTTACGTTGCCTTGCTTTACGTTGCCTTACTTTGCCTTAGTTTAAGTTGCCTTGCTATACATTGCTTTACGTTGCCTTTCTTTACTTTGCCTTGCTTTACATTGCTTTACGTTGCGTTGCTTTACGTTGCCTTACTCTACGTTGCCTTACGTTGCCTTAATTAAAGTTGCCATGTTTTACGTTACTATAGGTTGCCTTGCTTTACGTTGCCATACGTTGCCTTACTTTACGTTGCCTTACATTGCCTTACTTTACGTTGCCTTACTTTATGTTGCTTTACGTTGCCTTGCTTTACGTTGCCTTGCTTTACGTTGCCTTGCTTTACGTTGCTTTACGTTGCCTTCCTTTATGTTGCCTTTCTTTACGTTGCTTTACGTTGCCTTGCTTTACGTTGCCTTGCTTTACGTTGCCTTGCTTTACGTTGCCTTGCTTTACGTTGCCTCAATTTACGTTGCTTTACGTTGCCTTGCTTTACGTTGCCTTGCTCTACGTGGCTTTACATTGCCTTACTTTACGTTGCATTGCTTTACTTTGCCTTGCTTTACGTTGCCTTACGTTGCCTTATTTTACGTTGCTTTACGTTGCCTTACTTTACGTTGCCTTACTTTACGTTGCCTTGCCTTACGTTGCTTTACGTTGCCTTCTTTACGTTGCCTTGCCTTACGTTGCTTTACGTTGCCTTACTTTACGTTGCCTTACCTTACGTTGCTTTACATTGCTTTACTTTACATTGCCTTACTTTACGTTGCCTTGTCTTACGTTGCCTTACTTTACGTTACCTTACTTTACGTTGCTTTACGTTGCCTTACTTTACGTTGCCTTACTTTACGTTGCCTTGCCTTACTTTGCTTTACGTTGCCTTACTTTATGTTGCCTTACTTTACGTTGCCTTGCCTTACGTTGCCTTACTTTACGTAGCCTTGTCTTACGTTGCTTTACGTTGCTTTTCGTTGCCTTACTTTAAGTTGCCTTACTTTACTTTGCCTTGCCTTACGTTGCCTTAATTTACATTGCCTTACGTTGCTTTACGTTGCCTTACTTTACGTTGCCTTGCCTTACGTTGCTTTACGTTGCCTTACTTTACGTTGCCTTACTTTACGTTGCCTTGCCTTACGTTGCTTTACGTTGCTTTAAAATTCCTTACTTTACGTTGCCTTACTTTACGTTGCCTTGCTTTACGTTGCCTTGCTTTACGATGGCTTGCTTTACGTTACCTTGCTTTACGTTGCCTTACGTTGCTTTACGTTGCCTTACTTTACGTTACCTTACTTTACGTTACCTTGCCTTACGTTGCCTTGCCTTAGGTTGCCTTGCCTTGCCTTACGTTGCCTTACTTTACGTTGCCTTACGTTGCTGTACGTTGCCTTGCCTTGCTTTACGTTGCCTTGCTTTGCAGTGCCTTGCCTTACGTTGCCTTGCTTTACGTTGCCTTACCTTGCCTTGCTTTACGTTGCCTTACCTTGCCTTGCTTTACGTTGCCTTGCTTTACGTTGCCTGGATTTACGTTGCTTTACATTGCCTTGCTTTACGTTGCCTTGTTTTACTTTGCCTTAATTTACGTTGCTTTACGTTGCCTTACTTTACGTTGCCTTGCTTTACGTTGATTTACGTTGCCTTACTTTACGTTGCCTTGCTTTACGTTGCCTTACTTTACGTTGCCTTACTTACGTTGCCTTACTTTACGTTGCCTTACTTTACGTTGCTTTACTTTACATTGCCTTACTTTACGGTGCTTTACGTTACCTTGCTTTACGTTGCCTTGCTTTACGTTGCTTTAAGTTGCCTTGCTTTACGTTGCTTTACGTTGCCTAGCTTTACGTTGCCTTACGTTGCCTAGCTTTACGTTGCCTTACTTTACGTTGCTTTACGTTGCCTTACCTTACGCTGCCTTGCTTTACGTTGCCTTGCTTTACGTTGCCTTACTTTACGTTGCCTTACGTTGCCTTACTTTACTTTGCATTACTTACGTTGCTTTACGTTGCCTTTCTTTACGTTGCCTCACTTTACGTTGCTTTACGTTGCCTTACTTTACGTTGCCTTGCTCTACATTGCTTTACGTTGCCTTACTTTACGTTGCATTGCTTTAATTTGCCTTGCTTTACGTTGCCTTACATTGCCTTATTTTACGTTGCCTTACGTTGCCTTACTTTACGTTGCCTTACGTTGCCTTACTTTACGTTGCCTTACTTTACGTTGCCTTTCCTTACGTTGCTTTACGTTGCCTTACTTTACGTTGCCTTGCCTTTGTTGCTTTACGTTGCCTTACTTTACGTTGCCTTGCCTTACGTTGCTTTACGTTGCCTTACTTTACGTTGCCTTACTTTACGTTGCCTTACCTTACGTTGCTTTACATTGCTTTACTTTACATTGCTATACTTTACGTTGCCTTGTCTTACGTTGCCTTACTTTAAGTTGCTTTACGTTGCCTTACTTTATGTTGCCTTACTTTACGTTGCCTTACTTTAAGTTGCCTTACTTTATGTTGCCTTGCCTTACGTTGCCTTACTTTACGTTTCCTTACGTTGCTTTACGTTGCCTTACTTTACGTTGCCTTGCCTTAAGTTGCTTTACGTTGCCTTACTTTACGTTGCCTTACTTTACGTTGCCTTGCCTTACGTTGCTTTACGTTGCTTTACATTGCCTTACTTTAATTGCCTTACGTTACGTTGCCTTGCTTTACGTTGCCTTGCTTTACGTTGCCTTGCTTTACGTTGCCTTGCTTTACGTTGCCTTGCCTTACGTTGCCTTGCTTTATGTTGCCTTGCTTTACGTTGCCTTACGTTGCTTTACGTTGCCTTACTTTACGTTGCCTTACGTTGCTTTACGTTGCCTTACTTTACGTTGCCTTACTTTAAGTTGCCTTGCCTTACGTTGCCTTGCCTTACGTTGCCTTGCCTTACGTTGCCTTACTTTACATTGCCTTATGTTGCTTTACGTTGCCTTACTTTACGTTGCCTTATTTTACGTTGCCTTACTTTACGTTGCCTTACGTTCCTGTACGTTGCCTTGCCTTGCTTTACGATGCCTTGCTTTGCGTTGCCTTGCCTTACGTTGCCTTGCTTTACGTTGCTTTACGTTGCCTTGAGTTACGTTGCCTTGATTTACGTTGACTTGCTTTACGTTGCCTTACGTTGCCTTCCTTTACGTTGCCTTCCTTTACTTTGCTTTACGTTGCCTTGCTTTACGTTGCCTTGCTTTACGTTGCCTAGCTTTACGTTGCCTAGCTTTATGTTGCTTTACGTTGCCTTGCTTTACGTTGCCTTACTTTGCCTTGCTTTACGTTGCCTTGCTTTACGTTGCCTTGATTTACGTTGCCTGGATTTACGTTGCTTTACATTGCCTTGCTTTAAGTTGCCTTGTTTTACTTTGCCTTACTTTACGTTGCTTTACGTTGCCTTACTTTACGTTGCCTTGCTTTACGTTGCTTTACGTTGCCTTACTTTACATTGCCTTGCTTTACGTTGCCTTACTTTACGTTGCCTTACTTTACGTTGCCTTACTTTACGTTGCCTTACTTACGTTGCCTTACTTTACGTTGCTTTACGTTGCCTTGCTTTAAGTTGATTTACGTTGCCTTACTTTACGTTGCCTTACTTTACGCTGCCCTTCTTTACGTACCTTACTTTACGCTGCTTTACGTTGCCGTACCTTACGCTGCCTTGCTTTACGTTGCCTTACTTTACGTAGCCTTACGTTGCCTTACTTTACTTTGCATTACTTTACGTTGCTTTACGTTGCCTTTCTTTACGTTGCCTTGCTTTACGTTGCTTTACGTTGCCTTGCTTTACGTTGCCTTGCTTTTCGTTGCCTTGCTTTTCGTTGCCTTGCTTTACGTAGTTTTACCTTACGTTGCCTTGCTTTACGTTGCTTTATGTTGCCTTGCATTACGTTGCCTTACTTTACGTTGCTTTACGTTGCCTTGCTTTACATTGCCTTCCTTTACGTTGCCTTGCTTTACGTTGCTTTACGTTTCCTTGCTTTACGTTGCCTTGCTTTACGTAGCCTTGCTTTACGTTGCCTTGCTTTACGTTGCTTTACGTTGCCTTGCTTTACGTTGCCTTGCTTTACGTTGCCTTGCTTTACGTTGCTTTACGTTGCCTTGCTTTACGCTGCTTTACGTTGCCTTGCCTTACGTTGCCTTGCCTTACGTTGCCTAGCCTTGCCTTGCCTTACGTTGACTTACTTTACGTTGCCTTACGTATCTTTACATTGCCTTAATTTATGTTGCCTTACGTTACGTTGCCTTACGTTACGTTGCCTTACTTTACATTGCATTACTTTACTTTACGTTGCCTTACTTTACGTTGCCTTGCCTTACTTTACGTTGCCTTGCCTTACGTTGCCTTGCCTTGCCTTTCCTTGCCTTACGTTGCCTTACTTTACGTTGCCTTACGTTGCTTTACGTTGCCTTACTTTACCTTGCCTTACTTTACGTTGCCTTAACTTACGTTGCCTTACGTTGCTTTACGTTGCCTTGCCTTGCTTTACCTTGCCTTGCCTTGCTTTACGTTGCCTTGCTTTACGTTGCGTTGCCTTACGTTGCCTTACTTTATGTTGCCTTACGTTGCTTTACGTTGCCTTGCCTTGCTTTAAATTTCCTTGCTTTACGTTGCCTTGCCTTGCTTTACGTTGTCTTGCCTTACGTTGTCTTACGTTACGTTACCTTACGTTGCTTTACGTTGCCTTGCCTTGCTTTACGTTGCCTTGCCTTGCTTTACGTTGCCTTGCCTTTCTTTACGTTGCCTTGCCTTTCTTTACGTTGCCTTGCCTTTCTTTACATTCCCTTGCCTTACTTTACGTTGCCTTGCCTTGCTTTACGTTGCCTTGCCTTGCTTTACGTTGCCTTGCCTTGCTTTACGTTGCCTTGCCTTATGTTGCCTTACTTTATGTTGCCTTTCCTTGCTTTACGTTGCCTTGCTTTACGTTGCCTTGCCTTACTTTACGTTGCCTTGCCTTACTTTACGTTGCCTTGCCTTACTTTACGTTGCCTTGCCTTGCCTTACGTTGCCTTGCCTTGCCTTACGTTGCCTTACTTTACGTTGCCTTGCCTTGCCTTACGTTTCCTTGCCTTGCCTTGCGTTACGTTGCCTTACTCTACGTTGATTTACCTTACGTTTCCTTACGTTGCCTTACTTTACGTTGCTTTACCTTACGTTTCCTTACGTTGCCTTATTTTACCTTGCTTTACCTTACGTTTCCTTACGTTGCCTTACCTTACGTTGCCTTACCTTACGTTGCCTTACCTTACGTTGCCTTACCTTACGTTGCCTTACCTTACGTTGCCTTACCTTACGTTTCCTTACTTTACGTTGCCTTGCCTTACGTTGCCTTGCCTTACGTTGCCTTACGTTGCCTTACTTTACGTTGCCTTACGTTGCCTTAACTTACGTTGCCTTACGTTGCCTTACTTTACGTTGCTTTACGTTACGTTTCCTTACGTTGCCTTACCTTAAGTTGCCTTAACTTACGTTGCCTTACTTTACGTTGCTTTACATTATTTTGCCTTACGTTGCCTTACCTTATGTTTCCCTACGTTGCCTTAACTTACGTTGCCTTAATTTGCCTTACCTTACGTTGCCTTGCCTTGCCTTGACTTACGTTGCCTTCCATTACGTTGCCTTACCTTACGTTGCCTTACGTTGCCTTACCTAACGTTGCCTTACCTTGACTTACTTTACGATGCCTTACCTTACGTTGATTTACATTGCCTTACCTTACGTTGCCTTCCCTTACGTTGCCTTTACCTTACGTTGCCTTACCTTACGTTGCCTTACTTTACGTTGCCTTGCCTTACGTTGCCTTACGTTGCCTTACGTTGCCTTACCTTACGTTGCCTTACGTTGCCTTAAATTACGTTGCCTTACGTTGCCTTACTTTACGTTGCTTTACGTTACGTTTCCTTACGTTGCCCTACCTTAAGTTGCCTTAACTTACGTTGCCTTACTTTACGTTGCTTTACATTATTTTGCCTTACGTTGCCTTACCTTATGTTTCCCTACGTTGCCTTAACTTACGTTGCCTTAATTTGCCTTACCTTACGTTGCCTTGCCTTGCATTGACTTACGTTGCATTCCATTACGTTGCCTTACCTAACGTTGCCTTACATTGACTTACTTTACGATGCCTTGCCTTACTTTGCATTACGTTGCCTTACCTTATGTTGATTTACATTGCCTTACCTTACGTTGCCTTGCCTTACGTTGCCTTGCCTTACGTTGCCTTGCCTTACGTTGCCTTACCTTACGTTGCCTTACCTTACGTTGCCTTATGGTGCCTTTACTTACGTTGCCTTGCAATACGTTGCCTTATGTTGCCGTACCTTACGTTGCCTTAACTTACGTTTCCTTACGTTGCCTCACCTTACGTTGCCTTACGTTGCCTTGCCATACGTTGCCTTACGTTGCCTTACCTTAAAGTTGCCTTACTTTACGTTGCTTTACCTTACGTTGCCTTATCTTACGTTGCCTTACATTACGTTGCCTTACTTTACGTTTCCTTACCTTACGTTGCCTTACGTTTCCTTACCTTACGATGCCTTATTTTACGTTGCCTTACCTTACGTTGCCTTGCCTTACGTTGCTTTATCTTACGTTGCCTTAATTTGCCTTACCTTACGTTGCCTTGCCTTACGTTGCCTTACGTTGCCTTTCCTTATGTTGCCTTACGTTGCCTTACCTTACGTTGCCTTGCTAACGTTGCCTTACGTTGCATTACCTTACGTTGCCTTGCCTTACGTTGCCTTACGTTGCCTTAACTTACTTCGCCTTACGTTGCCTTACCTTACGTTGCCTTACGTTGCCTTGCCTTACGTTGCCTTACGTTGCCTTACCTTACGTTGCCTTGCTTACGTTGCCTTACGTTGCATTACCTTACGTTGCGTTACCTTACGTTGCCTTACCTTACGTTGCCTTACCTTACGTTGCCTTACCTTACTTTGCCTTATTTTACTTTGCCTTACCTTACGTTGCCTTACATTTCCTTACCTTACGTTGCCTTACTTTACGTTGCCTTATATTACGTTGCCTTGCCTTACGTTGCCTTGCTTTACGTTGCTTTACGTTGCCTTGCTTTACATTGCCTTCCTTTACGTTGCCTTGCTTTACGTTGCTTTACGTTTCCTTGCTTTATGTTGCCTTGCTTTACGTTGCCTTGCTTTACGTTGCTTTACGTAGCCTAGCTTTACGTTGCCTTGCTTTACGCTGCTTTACGTTGCCTTACTTTACGTTGACTTACTTTACGTTGTCTTGCCTTACGTTGCCTTGCCTTGCTTACGTTGACTTACTTTACGTTTCCTTACGTTGCTTTACATTGCCTTAATTTACGTTGCCTTACTTTACGTTGCCTTACGTTGCTTTACGTTGCCTTACTTTGCGCTGCCTTACGTTACGTTGCCTTACTTTACGTTGCCTTACTTAACATTGCCTTGCCTTACGTTGCCTTGCTTTACGTTGCCTTGCCTTGCCTTTCCTTGCCTTACGTTGCCTTACTTTAAGTTGCCTTACGTTGCTTTACGTTGCCTTACTTTACCTTGCCTTACTTTACGTTGCCTTGCCTTACGTTGCTTTACGTTGCCTTGCCTTGCTTTACCTTGCCTTGCTTTACCTTGCCTTGCCTTGCTTTAAGTTGCCTTGCTTTACGTTGCTTTACGTTGCCTAGCTTTACGTTGCCTTGCTTTACGCTGCTTTACGTTGCCTTACTTTACGTTGACTTACTTTACGTTGCCTTGCCTTACGTTGCCTTGCCTTGCCTTACGTTGACTTACTTTACGTTCCCTTATGTTGCTTTACATTGCCTTAATTTACGTTGCCTTACTTTACGTTGCCTTACGTTGCTTTACGTTGCCTTACTTTGCGCTGCCTTACGTTACGTTGCCTTACGTTACTTTACGTTGCCTTGCCTTACGTTGCCTTGCCTTGCCTTTCCTTGCCTTACGTTGCCTTACTTTAAGTTGCCTTACGTTGCTTTACGTTGCCTTACTTTACCTTGCCTTACTTTACGTTGCCTTACTTTACCTTGCCTTACTTTACGTTGCCTTACCTTACGTTGCCTTACGTTGCTTTACGTTGCCTTGCCTTGCTTTACCTTGCCTTGCCTTGCTTTAAGTTGCCTTGCTTTACGTTGCCTTGCCTTACGTTGCCGTACTTTATGTTGCCTTACGTTGCTTTACGTTGCCTTGCCTTGCTTTAAATTTCCTTGCTTTACGTTGCCTTGCCTTGCTTTACGTTGTCTTGCCTTACGTTGTCTTACTTTACGTTGCCTTACGTTGCTTTACGTTGCCTTGCCTTGCTTTAAATTTCTTTGCTTTACGTTGCCTTGCCTTGCTTTACGTTGCCTTGCCTTGCTTTACGTTGCCTTGCCTTGCTTTACGTTGCCTTGCCTTGCTTTACGTTGCCTTGCCTTGCTTTACGTTGCCTTGCCTTGCTTTACGTTGCCTTGCCTTGCTTTACGTTGCCTTGCCTTGCTTTACGTTGCCTTGCCTTGCTTTACGCTGCCTTGCCTTGCTTTACGCTGCCTTGCCTTGCTTTACGCTGCCTTGCCTTGCTTTACGCTGCCTTGCCTTGCTTTACGTTGCCTTGCCTTACTTTACGTTGCCTTGCCTTGCCTTACGTTGCCTTGCCTTGCCTTACGTTGCCTTACTTTACGTTGCCTTGCCTTGCCTTACGTTGCCTTGCGTTACGTTGCCTTACTATACGTTGATTTACCTTACGTTTCCTTACGTTGCCTTATTTTACCTTGCTTTACCTTACGTTTCCTTACGTTGCCTTACCTTACGTTGCCTTAACTTACGTTGCCTTACCTTACGTTGCCTTAACTTACGTTGCCTTACCTTACGTTGCCTTACTTTACGTTGCCTTACGTTTCCTTACCTTAGGTTGCCTTACGTTGCCTTACCTTACGTTGCCTTACGTTGCCGTACCTTACATTGCCTTACGTTGCCTTACCTTACGTTGCCTTACGTTGCCTTAACTTACGTTCCCTTACATTGCCTTACTTTATGTTGCTTTACGTTACGTTTCCTTACGTTGCCTTGCCTTACGTTGCCTTAACTTACGTTGCCTTACCTTACGTTGCCTTACTTTACGTTGCTTTAACTTATGTTGCGTTACCTTACGTTTCCCTACGTTGCCTTAAGTTACGTTGCCTTAACTTACGTTGCCTTAAGTTGCCTTACCTTACGTTGCCTTGCCTTGCCTTGACTTACGTTGCCTTACCTTACTTTGCCTTACCTTACATTGCCTTACGTTGCCTTACGTTGCCTTCCATTACGTTGCCTTACCTTACGTTGCCTTACCTATCGTTGCCTTACGTTGCCTTACTTTACGTTAAATTGCCTTACGTTGCATTACGTTGCCTTCCCTTACGTTGATTTACGTTGCCTTACCTTACGTTGCCTTGCCTTACGTTGCCTTACGTTGCCTTTACTTACGTTGCCTTGCGTTACGTTGCCTTATGTTGCCGTACCTTACGATGCCTTAACTTACATTGCCTTACGTTGCCTTGCCTTACGTTGCCTTGCCTTACGTTGCCTTGCCTTACGTTGCCTTGCCTTAACGTTGCCTCGCCTTTACGTTGCCTTACCTTACGTTGCCTTACGTTGCCTTTAATTACGTTGCCTTTACTTACGTTGCCTTGCCTTACGTTGCCTTACGTTGCCTTACCTTAACGTTGCCTCGCCTTTAGGTTGCTTTACCTTACGTTGCGTTACCTTACGTTGCCTTATCTTACGTTGCCTTACCTTACGTTGCCTTACTTTACGTTGCCTTATCTTACGTTGCCTTGCTTTACGTTTCCTTACCTTACGATGCCTTATTTTACGTTGCCTTGCCTTACGTTGCCATGCCTTACATTGCTTTATCTTACGTTGCCTTAATTTGCCTTACCTTACGTTGCCTTGCCTTACGTTGCCTTACTTTGCCTTGCCTTGCGTTGCCTTACGTTGCCTTACCTTACGTTGCCTTGCTTACGTTGCCTTTACCTTACGTTGTCCTATATTGCCTTTACCATACGTTGCCTTACTTTACGTTTCCTTACCTTAAGTTACCTTAATTTACGTTGTCTTACTTTACTTTTCCTTTACCTTACGTTGCCTTTACCTTACGTTGCTTTACCTTACGTTGCCTTACCTTACGTTGCCTTACCTTACGTTGCCTTAAGTTCCCTTACCTTACGTTGACTTACCTTACGTTTCCTTACCTTACGTTGTCTTATGTTGCCTTACCTTACGTTGCCTTACCTTACGTTGCTTTACCTAACGTTGCGCTACCTAACGTTGCTTTAACTTACGTTTCCTTACCTTACGTTTCATTATGTTACCTTACCTTAAGTTGCCTTACTTTGCCTTACCTTACGTTGCCTTGCCTTATGTTGCCTTATTTTGCCTTACTTTACGTTGCCTTGCCTTATGTTGCCTTGCCTTACGTTGCCTTACGTTGCCTTACGTTGCCTTGCCTTACGTTCCCTTGCCTTGCCTTACCTTAAGTTGATTTACGTTGCCTTACCTTACGTTGCATTTACGTTGCCTTGCCTTACGTTGCCTTACGTTCCCTTACCTTACGTTGACTTACCTTATGTTGCTTTATGTTTCCTTACCTTACGTTGCCTTTCGTTGCCTTACCTTATGTTGCCTTACCTTACGTTGCCTTACGTAGCCTTACCTTACGTTGCCTTAAGTTGCCTTACCTTACGTTGCCTTATTTTACGTTGCCTTACGTTGCCTTACCTTACATTACCTAAATTACGTTGCCTTACGTTGCCTTACCTTACGTTGCCTTACATTGCCTTACCTTACCTTACGTTGTCTTACGTCGCCTTTACCTTACGTTGCCTTACGTTGCCTTACCTTACCTTACGTTGCCCTACCTTACGTTGCCTTACCTTACGTTGCCTTATCTTCCGTTGCCTTACGTTGCCTTACCTTACGTTGCCTTACCTTACGTTGCCTTACATTACGTTGCCTTATGTTGCCTTACCTTACGTTGCCTTACGTTGCCTTACGTTGCCTTACCTTACGTTGCCTTACCTTACGTTGCCTTACCTTACGTTGCCTTAACTTACGTTGCCTTACGTTGCCTTGCCTTATGTTGCCTTGCCTTACGTTGCCTTGCCTTACGTTGCCTTGCCTTACGTTGCCTTGCCTTACGTTGCCTTGCCTTGCTTTAGGTTGGCTTGCCTTGCTTTACGTTGCCTTGCCTTACTTTACGTTGCCTTGCCTTACTTTACGTTGACTTGCCTTACTTTACGTTGACTTGCCTTACTTTACGTTGCCTTGCCTTTACTTCACGTTGCCTTGCCTTACTTTACGTTGCCTTGCCTTACTTTACGTTGCCTTGCTTTGTTTTACGTTGCCTTGCCTTACTTTACGTTGCCTTGCCTTACTTTACGTTGCCTTGCCTTGCCTTACGTTGCCTTGCCTTGCCTTGCCTTACGTTGCCTTGCCTTGCCTTACGTTGCCTTGCCTTGCCTTGCTTTACGTTGCCTTACCTTACTTTGCCTTACCTTACGTTGCCTTACATTGCCTTACCTTACGTTTCCTTACCTTACGTTGCCTTACCTTATGTTGCCTTAAGTTGCCTTACCTTACGTTGCCTTGCCTTGCCTTAAGTTGCCTTACCTTACGTTACCTTCCGTTGCCTTACATTACGTCGCCTTACCTTACGTTGCCTTACCTTATGTTTCCTTACGTTGCCTTACCTTACGTTGCCTTACTTTACGTTGCTTTACGTTACGTTTCCTTACGCTGCCTTACCTTACGTTGCCTTACATTACGTTGCCTTACTTTACGTTGCTTTACCTTATGTTGCCTTACGTTGCCTTACCTTACGTTGCCTTACGTTGCCTTAAGTTTCCTTACCTGTCATTGCCATGTCTTGCCTTGCCTTACGTTGCCTTACCTTACGTTGCCTTATCTTACATTGCCTTACGTTGCCCTACCTTACGTTGCCTTACGTTGCCTTACCTTACATTGCCTTACCTTACGTTGCCTTACCTTACGTTGCCTTGCCTTACTTTACGTTGCCTTGCTTTGTTTTACGTTGCCTTGCTTTGTTTTACGTTGCCTTGCCTTACTTTACGTTGCCTTGCCTTACTTTACGTTGCCTTGCATTGCCTTACGTTGCCTTGCCTTGCCTTGCCTTACGTTGCCTTGCCTTGCCTTGCCTTACGTTGCCTTGCCTTGCCTTGCCTTACGTTGCCTTGCCTTGCCTTGCGTTACCTTGCCTTACCTTACGTTGCCTTACCTTACGTTGCCTTACCTTACGTTGCCTTAAGTTGCCTTACCTTACGTTGCCTTGCCTTGCCTTACGTTGCCTTACCTTACGTTACCTTCCGTTGCCTTCCATTACGTCGCCTTACCTTACGTTGCCTTACCTTATGTTTCCTTACGTTGCCTTACCTTACGTTGCCTTACTTTACGTTGCTTTACGTTACGTTTCCTTACGCTGCCTTACCTTACGTTGCCTTACATTACGTTGCCTTACTTTACGTTGCTTTACCTTATGTTGCCTTACGTTGCCTTACGTTGCCTTACCTTACGTTGCCTTACCTTACGTTGCCTTGTCTTGCCTTGCGTTGCCTTACCTTACGTTGCGTTATGTTGCCTTACGTTGCCTTACCTTATGTTTCCTTACCTTACGTTGCCTTACGTAGCCTTACCTTACGTTGCCTTACTGTACGTTGCCTTAATTTGCCTTACCTTACGTTGCCTTAGTTTACGTTGCCTTACCTTACGTTGCCTTACTTTGCCTTACCTTCTGTTGCCTTACTTTGCGTTGCCTTATGTTGCCTTACCTTACGTTGCCTTACGTTGCCTTAAATTACGTTGCCTTTATCTTACATTGTCCTATGTTGCCTTACCTTACGTTGCCTTACTTTGCCTTAACTTATGTTGCCTTACTTTACGTTGCCTTACGTTGCCTTACCTTACGTTGCCTTAATTTACGTTGTCTTGCTTTACTTTGCCTTTACCTTACGTTGCCTTTACCTTACGTTGCTTTACCTTATGTTGCCTTATTTTACGTTGCCTTACCTTATGTTGCCTTATGTTGCCTAACTTTACGTTGCCTTACCTTACGTTGCCTTTGCCTTACGTTGCCTTACCTTACGTTGCCTTACCTTAAGTTGCCTTACGTTGCCATACCTTACGTTGCTTTACCTAACGTTACTTTACCTTACGTTTCCTTACCTTACGTTTCCTTATGTTACCTTCCCTTACGTTGCCTTACTTTGCCTTACCTTACGTTGCCTTGCCTTACGTTGCCTTACGTTGCCTTACGTTCCCTTGCCTTACGTTCCCTTGCCTTGCCTTACCTTAAGTTGATTTACGTTGCCTTACCTTACGTTGCCTACCTTACGTTGCATTTACGTTGCCTTACGTTGCCTTGCCTTACGTTGCCTTACGTTCCCTTACCTTACGTTGCCTTACCTTACGTTGCCTTACGTTTCCTTACCTTACCTTACCTTACGTTGTCTTACGTTGCCTTTACCTTATGTTGCCTTACGTTGCCTTACCTTACCTTACGTTGCCTTGCCTTACCTTGCCTTACCTTACGTTGCCTTACCTTACGTTGCCTTACCTTTCTTAGCCTTACGTTGCCTTACTTTACTTTGCCTTACCTTACGTTGCCTTATCTTCCGTTGCCTTACGTTGCCTTACCTTACTTTGCCTTACCTTACGTTGCCTTATGTTGCCTTACCTTACGTAGCCTTACGTTGTCTTACGTTGACTTACTTTGCCTTACCTTACGTTGCCTTACCTTACGTTGCCTTAACTTACGTTGCCTTAACTTACGTTGCCTTACCTTACGTTGCCTTATCTTACGTTGCCTTACTTTGCCTTGCCTTACGTTGCCTTGCCTTACGTTGCTTTGCCTTACGTTGCCTTACTTTACGTTGCCTTACGTTGCTTTACGTTGCCTTGCCTTGCTTTACGTTGCCTTGCCTTATGTTGCCTTACTTTATGTTGCCTTTCCTTGCTTTACGTTGCCTTGCTTTACGTTGCCTTGCCTTACTTTACGTTGCCTTGCCTTACTTTATGTTGCCTTGCCTTACTTTACGTTTCCTTGCTTTGTTTTACGTTGCCTTGCTTTGTTTTACGTTGCCTTGCTTTGTTTTACGTTGCCTTGCCTTACTTTATGTTGCCTTGCCTTACTTTACGTTTCTTGCCTTACTTTACGTTGCCTTGCCTTGCCTTACTTTGCCTTGCCTTGCGTTAAGTTGCCTTACCTTTTTTTGCCTTACATTACGTTGCCTTACGTTGCCTTACCTTACGTTGCCTTACATTGCCTTACCTTACGTTGCCTTACATTGCCTTACCTTACGTTGCCTTACCTTACGTTGCCTTACCTTACGTTGCCTTACCTTACGTTGCCTTACCTTACGTTGCCTTGCCTTGCCTTACGTTGCCTTACCTTACGTCACCTTCGGTTGCCTTACATTACGTCGCCTTACCTTACGTTGCCTTACGTTGCCTTACCTTACGTTGCCTTAAATTATGTTGCCTTACGTTGCCTTACCTTACGTTGCCTTACTTTACGTTGCTTTACCTTATGTTGCCTTACGTTGCCTTACCTTACGTTGCCTTACTTTGCCTTAAGTTGCCTTACCTTACATTGCCTTGCCTTGCCTTACGTTGCCTTACCTTACGTTGCCTTACCTTACGTTGCCATACCTTACGTTGCCATACGTTGCCTTACCTTGCGTTGCCTTACCTTGCGTTGCCTAACGTTGCCTTACCTTACGTTGCCTTACCTTACATTGCCTTACGTAGCCTTACCTTACGCTGCCTTACGTTGCCTTACCTAACGTTACCTTACGTTGCCTTACTTTACGTTGCCTTGCCTTACGTTGCCTTACCTTACGTTGCCTTACGTTGCCTTACCTTACGTTGCCTTGCCTTACGTTGCCTTGCCTTACGTTGCCTTGCCTTACGTTGCCTTACGTTGCCTTGCCTTACGTTGCCTTGCTTACGTTGCCTTACGTTGCCTTGCCTTAAGTTGCCTTGCCTTAAGTTGCCTTACGTTGCCTTGCCTTACGTTGCCTTGTGTTACGTTGCCTTACGTTGCCTTGCCTTACGTTGCCTTGCCTTACGTTGCCTTGCCTTACGTTGCCTTACGTTGCCTTGCCTTACGTTGCCTTGCCTTACGTTGCCTTGCCTTACGTTGCCTTGCCTTACGTTGCCTTGCCTTACGTTGCCTTGCCTTACGTTGCCTTACGTTGCCTTACCTTACGTTGCCTTGCCTTACGTTGCCTTGCCTTACGTTGCCTTGCCTTACGTTGCCTTACGTTGCCTTACCTTACGTTGCCTTGCCTTACGTTGCCTTGCCTTACGTTGCCTTGCCTTACGTTGCCTCGCCTTTACGTTGCTTTACGTTACGTTTTCTTACGTTGCCTTACCTTATGTTTCCTTACCTTACGTTGCCTTACTTTACGTTGCTTTACCTTATGTTGCCTTACGTTGCCTTACCTTACGTTGCCTTACGTTGCCTTAAGTTGCCTTACCTTACGTTGCCTTGCCTTGCCTTGCGTTGCCTTACCTTACGTTGCGTTACCTTACGTTGCCTTACCTTCTGTTGCCTTACTTCACGTTTCCTTACCTTACGTTGCCTTACCTTCAGTTGCCTTACTTCATGTTTCCTTTACCTTACGTTGCCTTACTTTGCCTTACCTTATGTTGCCTTACTTTGCGTTGCCTTACGTTGCCCTAACTTACGTTGCCTTTACCTTACGTTGTCCTATGTTGCCTTTACCTTACGTTGCCTTACTTTACGTTGCCTTACGTTGCCTTACTTTACGTTGCCTTAATTTACGTTGTCTTACTTTACTTTTCCTTTACCTTACGTTGCCTTTACCTTACGTTGCTTTACCTTATGTTGCCTTACCTTACGTTGCCTTAAGTTGCCTTACCTTACGTTGACTTACAGAATCACAGAATCACAGAATAACCAGGTTGGAAGAGACGCACCGGATCACCGAGTCCAACCGTTCCTACCAAACACTAAACCATATCCCTCAGCACCTCGTCCACCCGTGCCTTAAACGCCTCCAGGGAAGGTGACTCAACCACCTCCCTGGGCAGCCTGTTCCAGTGCCCAATGACCCTTTCTGTAAAGAATTTTTTCCTAACGTCTAGCCTAAACCTCCCCTGGCGGAGCTTGAGGCCATTCCCTCTTGTCCTGTCCCCTGTCACTTGGGAGAAGAGGCCAGCACCCTCCTCTCTACAACGTCCTTTCAGGTAGTTGTAGAGAGCAATGAGGTCACCCCTCAGCCTCCTCTTCTCCAGGCTAAACAACCCCAGCTCTCTCAGCCGCTCCTCATAAGGCCTGTTCTCCAGCCCTTTCACCAGCTTTGTTGCTCTTCTCTGGACTCTCTCCAGAGCCTCAACATCCTTCTTGTGGTGAGGGGCCCAGAACTGAACACAGTATTCGAGGAGCGGTCTCACCAGTGCCGAGTACAGAGGGAGGATAACCTCCCTGGACCTGCTGGTCACGCCGTTTCTGATACAAGCCAAGATGCCATTGGCCTTCTTGGCCACCTGGGTACACTGCTGGCTCATATTCAGTCGGCTGTCAACCAACACCCCCAGGTCCCTCTCCTCCAGGCAGCTTTCTAGACAGACTTCTCCCAGTCTGTAGCACTGCATAGGTTTGTTGTGCCCCAAGTGCAGGACCCGGCATTTGGCCTTGTTAAACCTCATGCCGTTGGACTCTGCCCAGTGGTCCAGCCTGTTCAGATCCCTTTGCAGAGCCTCCCGACCCTCCAGCAGATCGACACTTCCACCCAGCTTAGTGTCGTCCGCAAACTTGCTCAGGGTGCACTCGATGCCTTCATCCAGATCATTGATTAAGACATTGAACAGGGCTGGACCCAGCACTAAGCCCTCGGGAACCCCACTTGTCACTGGCCTCCTTAAGTTTACGTTACGTTACGTTACGTTACCTTACGTTTCCTTACCTTACGTTGTCTTATGTTGCCTTACCTTACGTTGCTTTACCTAACGTTGATTTAGCTTACGTTTCCTTACGTTACGTTTCCTTACGTTACCTTACCTTACGTTGCCTTACTTTGCCTTACCTTACGTTGCCTTGCCTTATGTTGCCTTACCTTGCCTTTCCTTACGTTCCCTTGCCTTGCCTTACCTTAAGTTGATTTACGTTGCCTTACCTTACTTTGCCTTACCTTACGTTGCATATACGTTGCCTTACGTTGCCTTGCCTTACGTTGCCTTACGTTCCCTTACCTTACGTTGCCTTGCCTTATGTTGCCTTACGTTTCCTTACCTTACGTTGCCTTTCGTTGCCTTACCTTATGTTGCCTTACGTAGCCTTACCTTACGTTGCCTTACTCTACGTTGCCTTAAGTTGCCTTACCTTACGTTGCCTTACTCTACGTTGCCTTAAGTGGCCTTACCTTACGTTGCCTTATTTTACGTTGCCTTACCTTACGTTGCCTTACCTTACGTCACCTTAATTACGTTGCCTTACGTTGCCTTACATTGCCTTACCTTACCTTACGTTGTCTTAGGTTGCCTTTACCTTATGTTGCCTTACGTTGCCTTACCTTACCTTACGTTGCCCTACCTTACGTTGCCTTACCTTATGTCGCCTTACCTTTCTTAGCCTTACGTTGCCTTACTTTACGTTGCCTTACCTTACGTTGCCTTATCTTCCGTTGCCTTATGTTGCCTTATGTTGCCTTACCTTACGTTGCCTTACGTTGTCTTACGTGGCCTTACTTTGCCTTACCTTACGTTGTCTTACCTTACGTTGCCTTAACTTACGTTGCCTTGCCTTACGTTGCCTTGCCTTACGTTGCCTTGCCTTACGTTGCCTTACGTTGCTTTACGTTGCCTTGCCTTGCTTTACGTTGCCTTGCCTTGCTTTACGTTGCCTTACTTTACGTTGCCTTGCCTTTCTTTACGTTGCCTTGCCTTGCTTTACGTTGCCTTGCTTTACGTTGCCTTGCCTTACTTTACGTTGCCTTGCCTTACTTTACGTTGCCTTGCCTTACTTTACGTTGCCTTGCCTTACTTTACGTTGCCTTGCTTTGTTTTACGTTGCCTTGCTTTGTTTTACGTTGCCTTGCTTTGTTTTACGTTGCCTTGCCTTACTTTACGTTGCCTTGCCTTACTTTACGTTGCCTTGCCTTACTTTACGTTGCCTTGCCTTACTTTACGTTGCCTTGCCTTACTTTACGTTGCCTTGCCTTGCCTTACGTTGCCTTGCCTTGCCTTAGGTTACCTTGCCTTGCCTTAGGTTACCTTGCCTTGCCTTGCCTTACGTTGCCTTGCCTTGCCTTGCGTTACGTTGCCTTATCTTACTTTGCCTTACATTACGTTGCCTTACTTTGCCTTACCTTACGTTGCTTTACCTTACGTTGCCTTACGTTGCCTTACCTTACATTGCCTTACATTGCCTTACCTTACGTTGCCTTACATTGCCTTGCCTTACGTTGCCTTGCCTTACGTTGCCTTACGTTGCCTTTCCTTACGTTGCCTTGCCTTACGTTGCCTTGCCTTACGTTGCCTTGCCTTACGTTGCCTTGCGTTACGTTGCCTTACCTTACGTTGCCTTACCTTACGTTGCCTTACCTTACGTTGCCTTACCTTACGTTGCCTTACGTTGCCTTGACTTACGTTGCTTTGCCTTACGTTGCCTTGTCTTACGTTGCCTTGTCTTACGTTGCCTCGCCTTTACGTTACGTTTCCTTACGTTGCCTTACCTTACGTTGCCTTACTTTACGTTGCTTTACCTTACGTTGCCTTACGTTGCCTTACCTTACGTTGCCTTACATTGCCTTACCTTACGTTGCCTTACATTGCCTTACCTTACGTTGCCTTACCTTACGTTGCCTTACCTTACGTTGCCTTACCTTACGTTGCCTTGCCTTGCATTTCGTTGCCTTACCTTACGTCGCCTTACCTTACGTCGCCTTACCTTACGTTGCCTTATGTTGCCTTATCTTACGTTGCCTTAACTTATGTTGCCTTACGTTGCCTTACCTTACGTTGCCTTACTTTACGCTTCTTTACGTTACATTTCCTTACGCTGCCTTACCTTACGTTTCCTTACCTTACGTTGCCTTACTTTACGTTGCTTTACCTTATGTTGCCTTACGTTGCCTTACCTTACGTTGCCTTACATTGCCTTAAGTTTCCTTACCTTACGTTGCCTTGCCTTGCCTTACGTTGCCTTACCTTACATTGCCTTACGTTGCCTTACCTTACGTTGCCTTACCTTACGTTGCCTTACCTCACGTTTTCTTATGTTACCTTACCTTACGTTGCCTTACTTGGCCTTACCTTACGTTGCCTTGCCTTACGTTGCCTTATGTTGCCTTACCTTACGTTGCCTTACCTTACGTTGCATTCACCTTGCCTTTCGTTGCCTTGCCTTTCGTTGCCTTGCCTTACGTTGCCTTGCCTTACGTTGCCTTACGTTTCCTTACCTTACGTTGCCTTACCTTAGCTTTACTTACTTTGCCTTACCTTACGTTGCCTTACTTTACGTTGCCTTTACCTAACGTTGCCTTTACCTTACGTTGCCTTTACCTTACGTTGCCTTTACCTTACGTTGCCTTTACCTTACGTTGCCTTACGTTGCCTTACCTTACGTTGCATTATTTTACGTTGCCTTATGTTGCCTAAATTTACGTTGCCTTACCTTACGTTGCCTTTACCTTACGTTGCCTTACCTTACGTTGCCTTACTGTACGTTGCCTTACCTTACGTTGCGTTACGTTGCCTTACCTTATGTTGCCTTACCTTACGTTGCCTTACGTAGCCTTACTTTACGTTGCCTTACCTTACGTTGTCCTATGTTGCCTTACCTTACGTTGCCTTACTTTGCCTTACCTTATGTTGCCTTACTTTACGTTGCCTTACGTTGCCTAACCTTACGTTGCCTTAATTTATGTTGTCTTACTTTACCTTTCCTTTACCTTACGTTGCCTTTACCTTACGTTGCTTTACCTTACGTTGCCTTATTTTACGTTGCCTTACCTTATGTTGCCTTATGTTGCCTAACTTCACGTTGCCTTACCTTACGTTGCCTTTACCTTACGTTGACTTACGTTGCCTTACCTTACGTTGCCTTACCTTACGTTGCCTTACCTTACGTTGCTTTACCTAACGTTGCTTTACCTTACGTTTCCTTACCTTACGTTTCCATATGTTACCTTACCTTACGTTGCCTTACTTTGCCTTACTTTGCCTTACCTTACGTTGCCTTGCCTTATGTTGCCTTGCCTTACGTTGCCTTACGTTGCCTTACGTTGCCTTACGTTGCCTTGCCTTACGTTCCCTTGCCTTGCCTTACCTTAAGTTGATTTACGTTGCCTTACCTTACGTTGCCTAACTTACGTTGCATTTACGTTGCCTTAAGTTGCCTTTCCTTACGTTGCCTTACGTTCCCTTACCTTACGTTGCTTTACCTTATGTTGCCTTACGTTTCCTTACCTTACGTTGCCTTTCGTTTCCTTACCTTATGTTGCCTAACCTTACGTTGCCTTACGTAGCCTTACTTTACATTGCCTTATGTTGCCTTACCTTACGTCGCCTTATTTTACGTTTCCTTACCTTACGTTGCCTTACGTTGCCTTACCTTACGTTGCCTTACCTTACGTTACCTTAGTTACATTGCCTTACGTTGCCTTACCTTACGTTGTCTTACGTTGCCTTTACCTTATGTTGCCTTACGTTGCCTTGCCTTACCTTACGTTGCCCTACCTTACGTTGCCTTACCTTACGTTGCCTTACGTTGCCTTACCTTACGTTGCCTTGCCTTACGTTGCCTTGCCTTACGTTGCCTTGCCTTACGTTGCCTTGCCTTACCTTGCCTTGCCTTACGTTGCCTTACCTTTCTTGGCCTTACGTTGCCTTACTTTACGTTGCCTTACTATACGTTGCCTTATCTTCCTTTGCCTTACTTTGCCTTACCTTACTTTGCCTTACCTTACATTGCCTTATGTTGCCTTACCTTACGTTGCCTTACGTTGTCTTACGTTGCCTTACTTTGCCTTACCTTACGTTGCCTTAACTTACGTTGCCTTATCTTACGTTGCCTTATCTTACGTTGCCTTACGTTGCCTTGCCTTACGTTGCCTTGCCTTACGTTGCCTTGCCTTACGTTGCCTTGCCTTACGTTGCCTTACG
Organism: Phaenicophaeus curvirostris; assembly: GCF_032191515.1. Lineage (NCBI taxonomy): Eukaryota > Metazoa > Chordata > Aves > Cuculiformes > Cuculidae > Phaenicophaeus > Phaenicophaeus curvirostris. The sequence goes on from NW_027206737.1 coordinate 70,929, forward strand.
TTGATTTGCCTTGCTTTACGTTGCCTTGCCTTATGTTGCCTTACTTTATGTTGCCTTGCCTTGCTTTACGTTGCCTTGCCTTACTTTATGTTGCCTTGCTTTACTTTACGTTGCCTTGCCTTACTTTACGTTGCCTTGCCTTACTTTACGTTGCCTTGCCTGACTTTACATTGCCTTGCCTTGTCCTACGTTGCCTTGCCTTGCCTTACGTTGCCTTGCCTTGCCTTACGTTGCCTTGCCTTGCCTTGCGTTACGTTGCCTTACCTTACTTTGCCTTACATTACGTTGCCTTACCTTACGTTGCCTTACGTTGCCTTACATTGCCTTACCTTACGTTACCTTACCTTACGTTGCCTTAACTTACGTTGCTTTAAGTTGCCTTACCTTACGTTGCCTTGCCTTGCCTTACGTTGCCTTACCTTACGTTACCTTCCGTTGCCATACATTACGTCGCCTTACCTTACGTTGCCTTACGTCGCCTTACCTTACGTTGCCTTACGTTGCCTTACCTTACGTTGCCTTACTTTACGTTGCTTTACGTTACGTTTCCTTACGTTGCCTTACCTTACGTTGCCTTACTTTACGTTGCTTTACCTTATGTTGCCTTACGTTGCCTTCCCTTACGTTGCCTTACGTTGCCTTAAGTTCCTTACCTTACGTTTCCTTGCCTTGCCTTACGTTGCCTTACCTTACGTTGCCTAACGTTGCCTTACCTTACGTTCCGTTACCTTACGTTGCCTTACCTTCTGTTGCCTTACTTCACGTTTCCTTACCTTACGTTGCCTTACCTTACGTTGCCTTACTTTGCCTTACCTTATGTTGCCTTACTTTGCGTTGCCTTACGTTGCCTTAACTTACGTTGCCTTTACCTTACGTTGTCCTATGTTGCCTTTACCTTACGTTGCCTTACTTTACGTTGCCTTATGTTGCCTTACCTTACGTTGCCTTAATTTACGTTGTCTTACTTTACTTTTCCTTTACCTTACGTTGCCTTTACCTTACGTTGCTTTACCTTATGTTGCCTTACCTTACGTTGCCTTAAGTTGCCTTACCTTACGTTGACTTACAGAATCACAGAATCACAGAATAACCAGGTTGGAAGAGACCCACCAGATCACCGAGTCCAACCGTTCCTACCAAACACTAAACCATATCCCTCAGCACCTCGTCCACCCGTGCCTTAAACGCCTCCAGGGAAGGTTACTCAACCACCTCCCTGGGCAGCCTGTTCCAGTGCCCAATGACCCTTTCTGTAAAGAATTTTTTCCTAACGTCTAGCCTAAACCTCCTCTGGCGGAGCTTGAGGCCATTCCCTCTTGTCCTGTCCCCTGTCACTTGGGAGAAGAGGCCAGCACCCTCCTCTCTACAACGTCCTTTCAGGTAGTTGTAGAGAGCAATGAGGTCACCCCTCAGCCTCCTCTTCTCCAGGCTAAACAACCCCAGCTCTCTCAGCCGCTCCTCATAAGGCCTGTTCTCCAGCCCTTTCACCAGCTTTGTTGCTCTTCTCTGGACTCTCTCCAGAGCCTCAACATCCTTCTTGTGGTGAGGGGCCCAGAACTGAACACAGTATTCGAGGAGCGGTCTCACCAGTGCCGAGTACAGAGGGAGGATAACCTCCCTGGACCTGCTGGTCACGCCGTTTCTGATACAAGCCAAGATGCCATTGGCCTTCTTGGCCACCTGGGCACACTGCTGGCTCATACTCAGTCGGCTGTCAACCAACAACCCCAGGTCCCTCTCCTCCAGGCAGCTTTCTAGACAGACTTCTCCCAGTCTGTAGCACTGCATAGGGTTGTTGTGCCCCAAGTGCAGGACCTGGCATTTGGCCTTGTTAAACCTCATGCCATTGGACTCTGCCCAGTGGTCCAGCCTGTTCAGATCCCTTTGCAGAGCCTCCCGACCCTCCAGCAGATCGACACTTCCACCCAGCTTAGTGTCGTCCGCAAACTTGCTCAGGGTGCACTCGATGCCTTCATCCAGATCATTGATGAAGACATTGAACAGGGCTGGACCCAGCACTGAGCCCTGGGGAACCCCACTTGTCACTGGCCTCCTTACGTTTACGTTACGTTACGTTACCTTACGTTTCCTTACCTTACGTTGTCTTATGTTGCCTTACCTTACGTTGCCTTACCTTACGTTGCCTTACCTTCACTTGCCTTACTTCACGTTTCCTTACCTTACGTTGCCTTACTTTACGTTGCTTTACCTTACGTTGCCTTACTTTGCCTTACCTTATGTTACCTTACCTTACGTTGCCTTACTTTGCCTTACCTTACGTTGCCTTGCCTTATGTTGCCTTACGTTGCCTTGCCTTACGTTCCCTTGCCTTGCCTTACCTTAAGTTGATTTACGTTGCCTTACCTTACGTTGCTTTACCTTACGTTGCATTTACGTTGCCTTACGTTCCCTTACCTTACGTTGCCTTACCTTATGTTGCCTTACGTTTCCTTACCTTACGTTGCCTTTCGTTGCCTTACCTAATGTTGCCTTACCTTACGTTGCCTTACGTAGCCTTACCTTACGTTGCCTTACTCTACGTTGCCTTAAGTTGCCTTACCTTACGTTGCCTTATTTTACGTTGCCTTACCTTACGTTGCCTTACCTTACGTTGCCTTAATTACGTTGCCTTACCTAACGTTGCCTTACATTGCCTTACCTTACCATACGTTGTCTTACGTTGCCTTTACCTTATGTTGCCTTACGTTGCCTTACGTTGCCTTACGTTGCCTTACCTTACGTTGCCTTACCTTACGTTGCCTTGCCTTACGTTGCCTTGCCTTACGTTGCCTTGCCTTACCTTGCATTACCTTACGTTGCCTTGCCTTACCTTGCATTACCTTACGTTGCCTTACCTTTCTTAGCCTTACGTTGCCTTACCTTACGTTGCCTTACGTTGTCTTACGTTGCCTTACTTTGCCTTGCCTTACGTTGCCTTGCCTTACGTTGCCTTGCCTTACGTTGCCTTGCCTTACGTTGCCTTACGTTGCTTTACGTTGCCTTGCCTTGCTTTACGTTGCCTTGCCTTGCTTTACGTTGCCTTGCCTTGCTTTACGTTGCCTTACTTTATGTTGCCTTGCCTTGTTTACGTTGCCTTGCCTTGCTTTACGTTGCCTTGTCTTGCTTTACGTTGCCTTGTCTTGCTTTACGTTGCCTTGTCTTGCTTTACGTTGCCTTGTCTTGCCTTACGTTGCCTTGCCTTGCCTTACGTTGCCTTGCCTTGCCTTACGTTGCCTTGCCTTGCCTTAGGTTGCCTTGCCTTGCCTTGCCTTACGTTGCCTTGCCTTGCCTTGCGTTACGCTGCCTTACCTTACTTTGCCTTACATTACGTTGCCTTACGTTGCCTTACCTTACGTTGCCTTACTTTACGTTGCCTTACGTTGCCTTACCTTACGTTGCCTTACATTGCCTTACTTTACGTTGCCTTACATTGCCTTACCTTACGTTGCCTTACCTTACGTTGCCTTACCTTACGTTGCCTTGCCTTTCCTTACGTTGCCTTACCTTACGTTACCTTCCGTTGCCTTACATTACGTTGCCTTACCTTACGTTGCCTTACTTTACGTTGCTTTAAGTTACGTTTCCTTACGTTGCCTTACCTTACGTTGCCTTACTTTACGTTGCTTTACCTTATGTTGCCTTACGTTGCCTTACCTTACTTTGCCTTACGTTGCCTTAACTTACGTTGCCTTACCTTACGTTGCCTTGCCTTGCCTTACGTTGCCTTACCTTACGTTGCCTTACCTTACATTGCCTTACCTTACATTGCCTTACGTTGCCTTACCTTACGTTGCCTTACCTTACGTTGCCTTGCCTTACGTTGCCTTGCCTTACGTTGCCTTGCCTTACGTTGCCTTGCCTTACGTTGCCTTGCCTTACGTTGCCTTACCTTACGTTGCCTTACCTTACGTTGCCTTACGTTGTCTTACCTTACGTTTCCTTGCCTTACGTTGCCTTACGTTGCCTTACCTTACGTTGCCTTGCCTTACGTTGCCTTGCCTTACGTTGCCTTGACTTACGTTGCCTTGACTTACGTTGCCTTGCTTACTTTGCCTTACGTTGCCTTACGTTGCCTTAACTTACGTTGCCTTACGTTGCCTTGCCTTACGTTGCCTTGCCTTACGTTGCCTTACCTTACGTTGCCTTACGTTGCCTTAACTTACGTTGCCTTACGTTCCCTTAACTTACGTTGCCTTACGTTGCCTTGCCTTACGTTGCCTCGCCTTTACGTTGCTTTACCTTACGTTGCCTTACCTTTCTTAGCCTTACGTTGCCTTATTTTACGTTGCCTTATGTTGCTTTACCTTACGTTGTCTTACGTTGCCTTACTTTGCCTTGCCTTACGTTGCCTTGCCTTACGTTGCCTTGCCTTACGTTGCCTTGCCTTACGTTGCCTTGCCTTACATTGCCTTGCCTTATGTTGCCTTGCCTTACGTTGACTTACGTTGCTTTACGTTGCTTTACGTTGCCTTGCCTTGCTTTACGTTGCCTTACTTTATGTTGCCTTGCCTTGTTGACGTTGCCTTGCCTTGCTTTACGTTGCCTTGTCTTGCTTTACGTTGCCTTGTCTTGCTTTACGTTGCCTTGTCTTGCTTTACGTTGCCTTGTCTTGCTTTACGTTGCCTTGCCTTACTTTACGTTGCCTTGCCTTACTTTAGGTTGCCTTGCCTTACTTTAGGTTGCCTTGCCTTACTTTACGTTGCCTTGCCTTACTTTACGTTGCCTTGCCTTACTTTACGTTGCCTTGCCTTTACTTTACGTTGCCTTGCTTAGTTTTACGTTGCCTTGCCTTACTTTACGTTGCCTTGCCTTACTTTACGTTGCCTTGCCTTGCCTTACGTTGCCTTGCCTTGCCTTACGTTGCCTTGCCTTGCCTTACGTTGCCTTGCCTTGCCTTACGTTGCCTTGCCTTGCCTTACGTTGCCTTGCCTTGCCTTGCGTTACGTTGCCTTACGTTGCCTTACCTTACGTTGCCTTACTTTACGTTGCTTTACCTTATGTTGCCTTACGTTGCCTTACCTTACGTTGCCTTACATTGCCTTACCTTACGTTGCCTTACATTGCCTTACCTTACGTTGCCTTACCTTACGTTGCCTTAAGTTGCCTTACCTTACGTTGCCTTGCCTTGCCTTACGTTGCCTTACCTTACGTTACCTTCCGTTGCCTTACATTACGTTGCCTTACCTTACGTTGCCTTACTTTACGTTGCCTTACTTTACGTTGCTTTAAGTTACGTTTCCTTACGTTGCCTTACCTTACGTTGCCTTACTTTACGTTGCTTTACCTTACGTTGCCTTACGTTGCCTTACCTTACGTTGCCTTACGTTGCCTTACCTTACGTTGCCTTACCTTACGTTGCCTTACCTTACGTTGCCTTACCTTACGTTGCCTTACCTTACGTTGCCTCGCCTTTACGTTGCCTTACCTTACGTTGCCTTACCTTACGTTGCCTTACCTTACGTTGCCTTACTTCACGTTTTCTTACCTTACGTTGCCTTACGTTGCGTTACCTTACGTTGCCTTACCTTCAGTTGCCTTACTTCAAGTTTCCTTATCTTACGTAGCCTTACTTTACGTTGCCTTACCTTACGTTACCTTGCCTTACATTGCCTTAAGTTGCCTTACCTTACGTTGCCTTGCCTTACATTCCCTTACGTTGCCTTACGTTGCCTTACCTTACGTTGCCTTACATTATGTTGCCTTAACTTACGTTGCCTTACGTTGCCTTACCTTACGTTGCCTTACGTTTCCTTACCTAACGTTGCCTTACGTTGCCTTACCTTACGTTGCCTTGCCTTACTTTGCCTTACGTTGCCTTACCTTACGATGCCTTACGTTGCCTTGCCTTACGTTGCCTTACTTTGCCTTGCCTTACTTTGCCTTACGTTGCCTTACGTTGCCTTACCTTACGTTGCCTTACATTGCATTACCTTACGTTGCCTTAACTTACGTTGCCTTACATTGCCTTACCTTCCGTCGCCTCGCCTTTACGTTGCTTAAACTTACGTTGCCTTACCTTACGTTGCCTTACGTTGCCTTACCTTACGTTGCCTTACATTGCCTTACCTTCCGTCGCCTCGCCTTTACGTTGCTTTAACTTACGTTGCCTTACGTTACGTTGCCTTACGTTACGTTGCCTTACATTTCCTTACCTTAAGTTGCCTTACCTTACGTTGCCTTACCTTACGTTGCCCTACCTTACGTTGCCTTGTCTTGCCTTACGTTGCCTTATGTTGCCTTACCTTACGTTGCCTTACCTTACGTTGCTTTACCTTACGTTACCTTACCTTACGTTGCCTTACATTACTTTGCCTTACTTTACGTTGCCTTTCGTTGCCTTACCTTGCGTTGCCTTACCTTACGTTGCCTTACCTTACGTTGCCTTACCTTCAGTTGCCTTACTTCACGTTTCCTTACGTTGCGTTACCTAACGTTGCCTTACCTTACGTTGCCTTACCTTACGTTGCCTTACCTTACGTTGCCTTACCTTACGTTGCCTTACCTTGCCTTACTTTGCCTTGCATTACTTTGCCTTACGTTGCCTTACCTTACATTGCCTTGCTTACTTTGCCTTACGTTGCATTACCTTACGTTGCCTTGCCTTACGTTGCCTTTAACTTACGTTGCCTTAACTTACGTTGCATTACATTACGTTGCCTTACATTTCCTTACCTTACGTTGCCTTACTTTACGTTGTCTTTAAGTTGCCTTACCTTACGTTGCCTTACTTTACGTTGCTTTACTTTACGTTGCCTTACTTTACGTTGCCTTACTTTACGTTGCCTTACCTTACGTTGCCGTAACTTACGTTGCCATTACCATACGTTGCGCTACGTTGACTTACCTTACGTTGCCATACTTTACGTTGCCTTACATTACGTTGCCATACTTTACATTTCCTTACCTTACGTTGCATTACGTTGCCTTACCTTACGTTGCCTTTAGTTGCCTTGCCTTACGTTGCCTTACCTTACGTTGCCTTACCTTACGTTGCCTTACCTTACGTTGCCTTGTCTTGCCTTACGTTGCCTTACTTTACGTTGCCTTAACTTACGTTGCCTTACCTTACGTTGCCTTAACTTACGTTGCCTTACCTTACGTTGCCTTACCTTACGTTGCCTTACCTTACGTTGCCTTACATTACTTTGCCTTACCTTACGTTGCTTTACGTTGCCTTACCTTACGTTGCTTTACCTTACGTTGCTTTACCTTACGTTGCCTTACCTTACGTTGCCTTACCTTACGTTGCCTTACGTTGCCTTACCTTACGTTGCCTTACCTTACGTTGCCTTACCTTACGTTGCCTTACGTTGCCTTACCTTACGTTGCTTTACCTTACGTTGCTTTACCTTGCGTTGCCTTATGTTTCCTTACCTTACGTTGCCTTACTTTGCCTTACCTTACGTTGCCTTGCCTTATGTTGCCTTGCCTTACGTTGCCTTACGTTGCCTAATTTGCCTTACCTTACGTTGCCTTATGTTGCCTTGCCTTACGTTGCCTTGCCTTATTTTGCCTTGCCTTACGTTGCCTTGCCTTACGTTGCCTTGCCTTACGTTGCCTTGCCTTACGTTGCCTTACGTTGCCTTGCCTTACGTTGCCTTGCCTTACGTTGCCTTGACTTACGTTGCCTTGCCTTACGTTGCCTTGCCTTACGTTGCCTTGCCTTACGTTGCCTTACTTTACGCTGCTTTACGTTACGTTTCCTTACGCTGCCTTACCTTACGTTTCCTTACCTTACGTTGCCTTACTTTACGTTGCCTTAACTTATGTTGCCTTAAGTTGCCTTACCTTACGTTGCCTTACTTTACGCTACTTTACGTTACGTTTCCTTACGCTGCCTTACCTTACGTTTCCTTACCCTACGTTGCCTTACTTTACGTTGCTTTACCTTATGTTGCCTTACGTTGCCTTACCTTACGTTGCCTTACGTTGCCTTAAGTTTCCTTACCTTACGTTGCCTTGCCTTGCCTTACGTTGCCTTACCTTACGTTGCCTTACGTTGCCTTACCTTACGTTGCCTTACCTTACGTTGCCTTACATTGCCTTACGTTGCCTTGCCTTACATTGCCTTACGTTACCTTACCTTACGTTGCCTTACCTTACGTTGCATTCACCTTGCCTTTCGTTGCCTTGCCTTTCGTTGCCTTGCCTTACGTTGCCTTGCCTTACGTTGCCTTGCCTTACGTTGCCTTACCTTACGTTGCCTTACTTTGTCTTACGTTGCCTTAATTTGCCTTACCTTACGTTGCCTTACCTTAAGTTGCCTTACGTTGCCTTGCCTTACGTTGCCTTGCCTTACCTTGCCTTACGTTGCCTTGCCTTACGTTGCCCTGCCTTACGTTGCCCTGCCTTACGTTGCCCTGCCTTACGTTGCCCTGCCTTACGTTGCCCTGCCTTACGTTGCCCTGCCTTACGTTGCCCTGCCTTACGTTGCCTTACTTTACGCTGCTTTACGTTACGTTTCCTTACGCTGCCTTACCTTACGTTTCCTTACATTACGTTGCCTTAACTTACGTTGCCTTACTTTACGCTGCTTTACGTTACGTTTCCTTACGCTGCTTTACCTTACGTTTCCTTACCTTACGTTGCCTTACTTTACGTTGCTTTACCTTATGTTGCCTTAAGTTGCCTTACCTTACGTTGCCTTACGTTGCCTTAAGTTTCCTTACCTTACGTTGCCTTGCCTTGCCTTACGTTGCCTTACCTTACATTGCCTTACGTTGCCTTACCTTACGTTGCCTTACGTTGCCTTACCTTACGTTGCCTTACCTTACGTTGCCTTACCTTACGTTTTCTTATGTTACCTTACCTTACGTTGCCTTACTTGGTCTTACCTTACGTTGCCTTGTATTACGTTGCCTTGCCTTACGTTGCCTTACGTTGCCTTACCTTACGTTGACTTACGTTGCCTTGCCTTACATTGCCTTACGTTGCCTTACCTTACGTTGCCTTACCTTACGTTGCATTCACCTTGCCTTTCGTTGCCTTGTCTTTCGTTGCCTTGCCTTACGTTGCCTTACGTTTCCTTACCTTACGTTGCCTTACCTTAGCTTTCCTTACTTTGCCTTACCTTACGTTGCCTTACTTTACGTTGCCTTTACCTTACGTTGCCTTACGTTGCCTTACCTTATGTTGCCTTGCCTTACGTTGCCTTACGTTGCCTTACCTTACGTTGCCTTACGTTGTCTTACGTTGCCTTAATTTGCCTTACCTTACGTTGCCTTGCCTTACGTTGCCTTGCCTTACGTTACCTTGCCTTACGTTGCCTTGCCTTACGTTGCCTTGCCTTACGTTGCCTTGCCTTACGTTGCCTTGCCTTACGTTGCCTTGCCTTACGTTGCCTTGCCTTACGTTGCCTTACTTTACGCTGCTTTACGTTACGTTTCCTTACGCTGCCTTACCTTATGTTTCCTTACCTTACGTTGCCTTACGTTGCCTTGCCTTACGTTGCCTTGCCTTATATTGCCTTACGTTGCCTTGCCTTACATTGCCTTACGTTGCCTTACCTTACGTTGCCTTACCTTATGTTGCATTCACCTTGCCTTTCGTTGCCTTGCTTTTCGTTGCCTTGCCTTACGTTGCCTTGCCTTACGTTGCCTTGCCTTACGTTGCCTTACGTTGCCCTAACTTACGTTGCCTTACTTTGTCTTACGTTGCCTTAATTTGCCTTACCTTACGTTGCCTTACGTTGCCTTGCCTTACGTTGCCTTGCCTTACGTTGCCTTGCCTTACGTTGCGTTACGTTGCCCTGCCTTACGTTGCCTTAATTTACGCTGCTTTACATTACGTTTCCTTACGCTGCCTTACCTTACGTTTCCTTACCTTACGTTGCCTTAACTTATGTTGCCTTACGTTTCCTTACCTTACGTTGCCTTAGTTTACGTTGCTTTACCTTATGTTGCCTTACGTTGCCTTACCTTACGTTGCCTTACGTTGCCTTAAGTTTCCTTACCTTACGTTGCCTTGCCTTGCCTTGCCTTACGTTGCCTTACCTTACGTTGCCTTACGTTGCCTTACCTTACGTTGCCTTACCTTACGTTGCCTTACCTTACGTTGCCTTACCTTACGTTTTCTTATGTTACCTTACCTTACGTTGCCTTACTTGGCCTTACCTTACGTTGCCTTGCCTTACGTTTCCTTACGTTGCCTTACCTTACGTTGCCTTGCCTTACATTGCGTTACGTTGCCTTACCTTAAGTTGCCTTACCTTACGTTGCATTCACCTTGCCTTTCGTTGCCTTGCCTTACGTTGCCTTACGTTGCCTTACCTTACGTTGCCTTACCTTACGTTGCCTTACCTTAGCTTTCCTTACTTTGCTTTACCTTACGTTGCCTTACTTTACGTTGCCTTTACCTTACGTTGCTTTACCTTACGTTGCCTTACCTTACGTTGCCTTATTTTACGTTGCCTTATGTTGCCTAACTTTACGTTGCCTTACCTTACATTGCCTTACGTTGCCTTACCTTACGTTGCCTTACCTTACGTTGCCTTACCTTACGTTGCGTTACGTTGCCTTACCTTATGTTGCCTTACCTTACGTTGCCTTACGTAGCCTTACCTTACGTTGCCTTAAGTTGCCTTACCTTTCGTTGCCTTACTTTACGTTGCCTTACCTTACGTTGCCTTACTTTGCGTTGCCTTTAACTTACATTGTCCTATGTCGCCTTACCTTACGTTGCCTTACTTTGCCTTACCTTATGTTGCCTTACTTTACGTTGCCTTACGTTGCCTTACCTTACGTTGCCTTAATTTACGTTGTCTTACTTTACTTTTCCTTTACCTTACGTTGCCTTTACCTTACGTTGCTTTACCTTACGTTGCCTTACCTTACGTTGCCTTATTTTACGTTGCCTTACCTTATGTTGCCTTATGTTGCCTAACTTCACGTTGCCTTACCTTACGTTGCCTTACCTTACGTTGCCTTACCTTACGTTGCTTTACCTAACGTTGCTTTACCTAACGTTGCTTTAACTTACGTTTCCTTACCTTACGTTTCCATATGTTACCTTACCTTACGTTGCCTTACCTTATGTTGCCTAATGTTGCCTAACTTCACGTAGCCTTACCTTACGTTGCCTTTACCTTACGTTGACTTACGTTGCCTTGCCTTATGTTGCCTTGCCTTACGTTGCCTTACGTTTCCTTATGTTGCCTTACGTTGCCTTGCCTTACGTTCCCTTGCCTTGCCTTACCTTAAGTTGATTTACGTTGCCTTACCTTACGTTGCCTTACCTTACGTTGCCTTACCTTACGTTGCCTTACCTTACGTTGCCTTGTCTTGCCTTACGTTGCCTTACCTTACGTTGCCTTAACTTACGTTGCCTTACCTTACGTTGCCTTACCTTACGTTGCCTTACCTTACGTTGCCTTACCTTACGTTGCCTTACCTTACGTTGCTTTACGTTGCCTTACCTTACGTTGCTTTACCTTACGTTGCTTTACCTTACGTTGCCTTACCTTACGTTGCCTTACCTTACGTTGCCTTACCTTACGTTGCCTTACCTTACGTTGCCTTACGTTGCCTTACCTTACGTTGCCTTACCTTACGTTGCCTTACGTTGCCTTACCTTACGTTGCTTTACCTTACGTTGCTTTACCTTACGTTGCTTTACCTTGCGTTGCCTTATGTTTCCTTACCTTACGTTGCCTTACTTTGCCTTACCTTACGTTGCCTTGCCTTATGTTGCCTTGCCTTACGTTGCCTTACGTTCCCTTAATTTGCCTTACCTTACGTTGCCTTATGTTGCCTTGCCTTACGTTGCCTTGCCTTATTTTGCCTTGCCTTACGTTGCCTTGCCTTACGTTGCCTTGCCTTACGTTGCCTTGCCTTACGTTGCCTTGCCTTACGTTGCCTTGCCTTACGTTGCCTTGCCTTACGTTGCCTTGCCTTACGTTGCCTTGCCTTACGTTGCCTTGCCTTACGTTGCCTTGCCTTACGTTGCCTTACTTTACGCTGCTTTACGTTACGTTTCCTTACGCTGCCTTACCTTACGTTTCCTTACCCTACGTTGCCTTACTTTACGTTGCTTTACCTTATGTTGCCTTACGTTGCCTTACCTTACGTTGCCTTACGTTGCCTTAAGTTTCCTTACCTTACGTTGCCTTGCCTTGCCTTGCCTTACGTTGCCTTACCTTACGTTGCCTTACGTTGCCTTACCTTACGTTGCCTTACCTTACGTTGCCTTACATTGCCTTACTTTGCCTAGCCTTACATTGCCTTACGTTACCTTACCTTACGTTGCCTTACGTTACCTTACCTTACGTTGCCTTACCTTACGTTGCATTCACCTTGCCTTTCGTTGCCTTGCCTTTCGTTGCCTTGCCTTACGTTGCCTTGCCTTACGTTGCCTTGCCTTACGTTGCCTTGCCTTACGTTGCCTTACTTTGTCTTACGTTGCCTTAATTTGCCTTACCTTACGTTGCCTTACGTTGCCTTGCCTTACGTTGCCTTGCCTTACGTTGCCTTGCCTTACGTTGCCTTACCGTGCCTTGCCTTACGTTGCCTTGCCTTACGTTGCCCTGCCTTACGTTGCCCTGCCTTACGTTGCCCTGCCTTACGTTGCCCTGCCTTACGTTGCCCTGCCTTACGTTGCCTTACTTTACGCTGCTTTACGTTACGTTTCCTTACGCTGCCTTACCTTACGTTTCCTTACATTACGTTGCCTTAACTTACGTTGCCTTACTTTACGCTGCTTTACGTTACGTTTCCTTACGCTGCTTTACCTTACGTTTCCTTACCTTACGTTGCCTTACTTTACGTTGCTTTACCTTATGTTGCCTTAAGTTGCCTTACCTTACGTTGCCTTACGTTGCCTTAAGTTTCCTTACCTTACGTTGCCTTGCCTTGCCTTACGTTGCCTTACCTTACATTGCCTTACGTTGCCTTACCTTACGTTGCCTTACGTTGCCTTACCTTACGTTGCCTTACCTTACGTTGCCTTACCTTACGTTGCCTTACCTTACGTTTTCTTATGTTACCTTACCTTACGTTGCCTTACTTGGTCTTACCTTACGTTGCCTTGTATTACGTTGCCTTGCCTTACGTTGCCTTACGTTGCCTTACCTTACGTTGACTTACGTTGCCTTGCCTTACATTGCCTTACATTGCCTTACCTTACGTTGCCTTACCTTACGTTGCATTCACCTTGCCTTTCGTTGCCTTGTCTTTCGTTGCCTTGCCTTACGTTGCCTTACGTTTCCTTACCTTACGTTGCCTTACCTTAGCTTTCCTTACTTTGCCTTACCTTACGTTGCCTTACTTTACGTTGCCTTTACCTTACGTTGCCTTACGTTGCCTTACCTTATGTTGCCTTATTTTACGTTGCCTTATGTTGCCTAACTTTACGTTGCCTTACCTTTACGTTGCCTTTACCTTACGTTGCCTTACCTTACGTTGCCTTACCTTACGTTGCCTTACCTTACGTTGCGTTACGTTGCCTTACCTTATGTTGCCTTACCTTACGTTGCCTTACGTAGCCTTACCTTACGTTGCCTTACTGTACGTTGCCTTAAGTTGCCTTACCTTTCGTTGCCTTACTGTACGTTGCCTTACCTTACGTTGCCTTACTTTGCCTTACCTTATGTTGCCTTACTTTGCCTTACCTTACGTTGCCTTACTTTGCCTTGCCTTACGTTGCCTTACCTTATGTTGCCTTTACCTTACGTTGTCCTATGTTGCCTTATCTTACGTTGCCTTACTGTGCCTTACCTTATGTTGCCTTACTTTACGTTGCCTTACGTTGCCTTACCTTACGTTGCCTTACCTTACGTTGCCTTAATTTACGTTGTCTTACTTTACTTTTCCTTTACCTTACGTTGCCTTTACCTTACGTTGCCTTATTTTACGTTGCCTTACCTTATGTTGCCTTATGTTGCCTAACTTCATGTTGCCTTACCTTACGTTGCCTTACTTTGCCTTACCTTACGTTGCCTTGCCTTACGTTGCCTTGCCTTACGTTGCCTTACGTTGCCTTACCTTACGTTGCCTTACCTTACGTTGCCTTACCTTAGCTTTCCTTACTTTGCTTTACCTTACGTTGCCTTACTTTACGTTGCCTTTACCTTACGTTGCCTTACGTTGCCTTACCTTACGTTGCCTTATTTTACGTTGCCTTATGTTGCCTAACTTTACGTTGCCTTACCTTACATTGCCTTACGTTGCCTTACCTTACGTTGCCTTACCTTACGTTGCCTTACCTTACGTTGCCTTACCTTACGTTGCCTTACCTTATGTTGCCTTACCTTACGTTGCCTTACGTAGCCTTACCTTACGTTGCCTTAAGTTGCCTTACCTTTCGTTGCCTTACTTTACGTTGCCTTACCTTACGTTGCCTTACTTTGCGTTGCCTTTACCTTACGTTGTCCTATGTCGCCTTACCTTACGTTGCCTTACTTTGCCTTACCTTATGTTGCCTTACTTTACGTTGCCTTACGTTGCCTTACCTTACGTTGCCTTAATTTACGTTGTCTTACTTTACTTTTCCTTTACCTTACGTTGCCTTTACCTTACGTTGCTTTACCTTACGTTGCCTTACCTTACGTTGCCTTATTTTACGTTGCCTTACCTTATGTTGCCTTATGTTGCCTAACTTCACGTTGCCTTACCTTACGTTGCCTTACCTTACGTTGCCTTACCTTACGTTGCTTTACCTAACGTTGCTTTAACTTACGTTTCCTTACCTTACGTTTCCATATGTTACCTTACCTTACGTTGCCTTACCTTATGTTGCCTTATGTTGCCTAACTTCACGTAGCCTTACCTTACGTTGCCTTTACCTTACGTTGACTTACGTTGCCTTGCCTTATGTTGCCTTGCCTTACGTTGCCTTACGTTTCCTTATGTTGCCTTACGTTGCCTTGCCTTACGTTCCCTTGCCTTGCCTTACCTTAAGTTGATTTACGTTGCCTTACCTTACGTTGCCTTACCTTACGTTGCCTTACCTTACGTTGCCTTACCTTACGTTGCCTTGTCTTGCATTACGTTGCCTTACCTTACGTTGCCTTAACTTACGTTGCCTTACCTTACGTTGCCTTACCTTACGTTGCCTTACATTACTTTGCCTTACCTTACGTTGCTTTACGTTGCCTTACCTTACGTTGCTTTACCTTACGTTGCCTTACCTTACGTTGCCTTACCTTACGTTGCCTTACCTTACGTTGCCTTACCTTACGTTGCCTTACCTTACGTTGCCTTACGTTGCCTTACCTTACGTTGCCTTACCTTACGTTGCCTTACCTTACGTTGCCTTACCTTACGTTGCCTTACCTTACGTTGCTTTACCTTACGTTGCCTTATGTTTCCTTACCTTACGTTGCCTTACTTTGCCTTACCTTACGTTGCCTTGCCTTATGTTGCCTTGCCTTACGTTGCCTTACGTTCCCTTAATTTGCCTTGCCTTACGTTGCCTTATGTTGCCTTGCCTTAAGTTGCCTTGCCTTATTTTGCCTTGCCTTACGTTGCCTTGCCTTACGTTGCCTTGCCTTACGTTGCCTTGCCTTACGTTGCCTTGCCTTACGTTGCCTTGCCTTACGTTGCCTTGCCTTACGTTGCCTTGCCTTACGTTGCCTTGCCTTACGTTGCCTTGCCTTACGTTGCCTTGCCTTACGTTGCCTTGCCTTACGTTGCCTTACTTTACGCTGCTTTACGTTACGTTTCCTTACGCTGCCTTACCTTACGTTTCCTTACCTTACGTTGCCTTACTTTACGTTGCCTTAACTTATGTTGCCTTAAGTTGCCTTACCTTACGTTGCCTTACTTTACGCTCCTTTACGTTACGTTTCCTTACGCTGCCTTACCTTACGTTTCCTTACCCTACGTTGCCTTACTTTACGTTGCTTTACCTTATGTTGCCTAACGTTGCCTTACCTTACGTTGCCTTACGTTGCCTTAAGTTTCCTTACCTTACGTTGCCTTGCCTTGCCTTACGTTGCCTTACCTTACGTTGCCTTACGTTGCCTTACCTTACGTTGCCTTACCTTACGTTGCCTTACATTGCCTTACGTTGCCTTGCCTTACATTGCCTTACGTTACCTTACCTTACGTTGCCTTACCTTACGTTGCATTCACCTTGCCTTTCGTTGCCTTGCCTTACGTTGCCTTGCCTTACGTTGCCTTGCCTTACGTTGCCTTGCCTTACGTTGCCTTACCTTACGTTGCCTTACTTTGTCTTACGTTGCCTTAATTTGCCTTACCTTACGTTGCCTTACGTTGCCTTGCCTTACGTTGCCTTGCCTTACGTTGCCTTGCCTTACGTTGCCTTGCCTTACGTTGCCTTACCGTGCCTTGCCTTACCGTGCCTTGCCTTACGTTGCCCTGCCTTACGTTGCCCTGCCTTACGTTGCCCTGCCTTACGTTGCCCTGCCTTACGTTGCCCTGCCTTACGTTGCCCTGCCTTACGTTGCCCTGCCTTACGTTGCCTTACTTTACGCTGCTTTACGTTACGTTTCCTTACGCTGCCTTACCTTACGTTTCCTTACATTACGTTGCCTTAACTTACGTTGCCTTACTTTACGCTGCTTTACGTTACGTTTCCTTACGCTGCTTTACCTTACGTTTCCTTACCTTACGTTGCCTTACTTTACGTTGCTTTACCTTATGTTGCCTTAAGTTGCCTTACCTTACGTTGCCTTACGTTGCCTTAAGTTTCCTTACCTTACGTTGCCTTGCCTTGCCTTGCCTTACGTTGCCTTACCTTACATTGCCTTACGTTGCCTTACCTTACGTTGCCTTACGTTGCCTTACCTTACGTTGCCTTACCTTACGTTGCCTTACCTTACGTTTTCTTATGTTACCTTACCTTACGTTGCCTTACTTGGTCTTACCTTACGTTGCCTTGTATTACGTTGCCTTGCCTTACGTTGCCTTACGTTGCCTTACCTTACGTTGACTTACGTTGCCTTGCCTTACGTTGCCTTACGTTGCCTTACCTTACGTTGCCTTACCTTACGTTGCATTCACCTTGCCTTTCGTTGCCTTGTCTTTCGTTGCCTTGCCTTACGTTGCCTTACGTTTCCTTACCTTACGTTGCCTTACCTTAGCTTTCCTTACTTTGCCTTACCTTACGTTGCCTTACTTTACGTTGCCTTTACCTTACGTTGCCTTACGTTGCCTTACCTTATGTTGCCTTATTTTACGTTGCCTTATGTTGCCTAACTTTACGTTGCCTTACCTTTACGTTGCCTTTACCTTACGTTGCCTTACCTTACGTTGCCTTACCTTACGTTGCCTTACCTTACGTTGCCTTACCTTACGTTGCGTTACGTTGCCTTACCTTATGTTGCCTTACCTTACGTTGCCTTACGTAGCCTTACCTTACGTTGCCTTACTGTACGTTGCCTTAAGTTGCCTTACCTTTCGTTGCCTTACTGTACGTTGCCTTACCTTACGTTGCCTTACTTTGCCTTACCTTATGTTGCCTTACTTTGCCTTACCTTACGTTGCCTTACTTTGCCTTGCCTTACGTTGCCTTACCTTATGTTGCCTTTACCTTACGTTGTCCTATGTTGCCTTATCTTACGTTGCCTTACTGTGCCTTACCTTATGTTGCCTTACTTTACGTTGCCTTACGTTGCCTTACCTTACGTTGCCTTAATTTACGTTGTCTTACTTTACTTTTCCTTTACCTTACGTTGCCTTTACCTTACGTTGCCTTATTTTACGTTGCCTTACCTTATGTTGCCTTATGTTGCCTAACTTCATGTTGCCTTACCTTACGTTGCCTTACTTTGCCTTACCTTATGTTGCCTTGCCTTACGTTGCCTTACGTTGCCTTACCTTACGTTGCCTTACGTTGTCTTACGTTGCCTTAATTTGCCTTACCTTACGTTGCCTTACGTTGCTTTGCCTTACGTTGCCTTGCCTTACGTTGCCTTGCCTTACGTTGCCTTGCCTTACGTTGCCTTACGTTGCCTTGCCTTACGTTGCCTTGCCTTACGTTGCCTTGCCTTACGTTGCCTTGCCTTACGTTGCCTTGCCTTACGTTGCCTTGCCTTACGTTGCCTTGCCTTACGTTGCCTTACTTTACGCTGCTTTACGTTACGTTTCCTTACGCTGCCTTACCTTATGTTTCCTTACCTTACGTTGCCTTACGTTGCCTTGCCTTACGTTGCCTTACGTTGCCTTGCCTTACATTGCCTTACGTTGCCTTGCCTTACATTGCCTTACGTTGCCTTACCTTACGTTGCCTTACCTTATGTTGCATTCACCTTGCCTTTCGTTGCCTTGCTTTTCGTTGCCTTGCCTTACGTTGCCTTGCCTTACGTTGCCTTGCCTTACGTTGCCTTACGTTGCCCTAACTTACGTTGCCTTACTTTGTCTTACGTTGCCTTAATTTGCCTTACCTTACGTTGCCTTACGTTGCCTTGCCTTACGTTGCCTTGCCTTACGTTGCCTTGCCTTACGTTGCGTTACGTTGCCCTGCCTTACGTTGCCCTGCCTTACGTTGCCTTACTTTACGCTGCTTTACATTACGTTTCCTTACGCTGCCTTACCTTACGTTTCCTTACCTTACGTTGCCTTAACTTATGTTGCCTTACGTTTCCTTACCTTACGTTGCCTTACTTTACGTTGCTTTACCTTATGTTGCCTTACGTTGCCTTACGTTGCCTTAAGTTTCCTTACCTTACGTTGCCTTGCCTTGCCTTGCCTTACGTTGCCTTACCTTACGTTGCCTTACGTTGCCTTACCTTACGTTGCCTTACCTTACGTTGCCTTACCTTACGTTGCCTTACCTTACGTTTTCTTATGTTACCTTACCTTACGTTGCCTTACTTGGCCTTACCTTACGTTGCCTTGCCTTACGTTTCCTTACGTTGCCTTACCTTACTTTGCCTTGCCTTACATTGCGTTACGTTGCCTTACCTTACGTTGCCTTACCTTACGTTGCATTCACCTTGCCTTTCGTTGCCTTGCCTTACGTTGCCTTGCCTTACGTTGCCTTACGTTGCCTTACCTTACGTTGCCTTACCTTACGTTGCCTTACCTTAGCTTTCCTTACTTTGCTTTACCTTACGTTGCCTTACTTTACGTTGCCTTTACCTTACGTTGCCTTACGTTGCCTTACCTTACGTTGCCTTATTTTACGTTGCCTTATGTTGCCTAACTTTACGTTGCCTTACCTTACATTGCCTTACGTTGCCTTACCTTACGTTGCCTTACCTTACGTTGCCTTACCTTACGTTGCCTTACCTTATGTTGCCTTAACTTACGTTGCCTTACGTAGCCTTACCTTACGTTGCCTTAAGTTGCCTTACCTTTCGTTGCCTTACTTTACGTTGCCTTACCTTACGTTGCCTTACTTTGCGTTGCCTTTACCTTACGTTGTCCTATGTCGCCTTACCTTACGTTGCCTTACTTTGCCTTACCTTATGTTGCCTTACTTTACGTTGCCTTACGTTGCCTTACCTTACGTTGCCTTAATTTACGTTGTCTTACTTTACTTTTCCTTTACCTTACGTTGCCTTTACCTTACGTTGCCTTTACCTTACGTTGCCTTACCTTACGTTGCCTTACCTTACGTTGCCTTATTTTACGTTGCCTTACCTTATGTTGCCTTATGTTGCCTAACTTCACGTTGCCTTACCTTACGTTGCCTTACCTTACGTTGCCTTACCTTACGTTGCCTTACCTTACGTTGCTTTACCTAACGTTGCTTTAACTTACGTTTCCTTACCTTACGTTTCCATATGTTACCTTACCTTACGTTGCCTTACCTTATGTTGCCTTATGTTGCCTAACTTCACGTTGCCTTACCTTACGTTGCCTTTACCTTACGTTGACTTACGTTGCCTTGCCTTATGTTGCCTTGCCTTACGTTGCCTTACGTTTCCTTATGTTGCCTTACGTTGCCTTGCCTTACGTTCCCTTGCCTTGCCTTACCTTAAGTTGATTTACGTTGCCTTACCTTACGTTGCCTACCTTACGTTGCATTTACGTTGCCTTAAGTTGCCTTTCCTTACGTTGCCTTTCGTTGCCTTACCTTATGTTGCCTAACCTTACGTTGCCTTACGTAGCCTTACTTTACATTGCCTTATGTTGCCTTACCTTACGTTGCCTTATTTTACGTTGCCTTACCTTACGTTGCCTTACGTTGCCTTACCTTACGTTACCTTTGTTACGTTGACTTACGTTGCCTTACCTTACGTTGCCTTACATTGCCTTACCTTACCTTACGTTGTCTTACGCTGCCTTTACCTTATGTTGCCTTACGTTGCCTTGCCTTACCTTACGTTGCCCTACCTTACGTTGCCTTACCTTACGTTTCCTTGCCTTACCTTGCCTTACCTTACGTTGCCTTACCTTTCTTAGCCTTACGTTGCCTTACTTTACGTTGCCTTACCATACGTTGCCTTATCTTCCGTTGCCTTACGTTGCCTTACCTTACTTTGCCTTACCTTACGTTGCCTTATGTTGCCTTACCTTACGTTGCCTTACGTTGTCTTACGTTGCCTTACTTTGCCTTACCTTACGTTGCCTTAACTTACGTTGCCTTATCTTACGTTGCCTTATCTTACGTTGCCTTATCTTACGTTGCCTTATCTTACGTTGCCTTACGTTGCCTTGCCTTACGTTGCCTTGCCTTACGTTGCCTTACTTTACGTTGTCTTACGTTGCTTTGCCTTGCTTTACGTTGCCTTGCCTTATGTTGCCTTACTTTATGTTGCCTTGCCTTGCTTTACGTTGCCTTGCCTTGCTTTACGTTGCCTTGCCTTGCTTTATGTTGCCTTGCTTTACTTTACGTTGCCTTGCCTTACTTTACGTTGCCTTGCCTTACTTTACGTTGCCTTGCCTTACTTTACGTTGCCTTCCCTTACCTTACGTTGCCTTGCCTTACCTTACGTTGCCTTGCCTTACCTTACGTTGCTTTGCCTTGCCTTACGTTGCCTTGCCTTGCCTTGCCTTAGGTTGCCTTGCCTTGCCTTGCCTTACGTTGCGTTGCCTTGCCTTGCGTTACGTTGCCTTACCTTACGTTGCCTTACATTGCCTTACCTTACGTTGCCTTACATTGCCTTACCTTACGTTGCCTTACCTTACGTTGCCTTACCTTACGTTGCCTTAACTTACGTTGCCTTAACTTACGTTGCCTTGCCTTACGTTGCCTTGCCTTACGTTGCCTTACGTTGCCTTACCTTACGTTGCCTTACGTTGTCTTACGTTGCCTTAATTTGCCTTACCTTACGTTGCCTTGCCTTACGTTGCCTTGCCTTACGTTGCCTTACGTTACCTTGCCTTACGTTGCCTTGCCTTACGTTGCCTTGCCTTACGTTGCCTTGCCTTACGTTGCCTTGCCTTACGTTGCCTTGCCTTACGTTGCCTTACTTTACGCTGCTTTACGTTACGTTTCCTTACGCTGCCTTACCTTATGTTTCCTTACCTTACGTTGCCTTACGTTGCCTTGCCTTACGTTGCCTTGCCTTATATTGCCTTACGTTGCCTTGCCTTACATTGCCTTACGTTGCCTTACCTTACGTTGCCTTACCTTATGTTGCATTCACCTTGCCTTTCGTTGCCTTGCTTTTCGTTGCCTTGCCTTACGTTGCCTTGCCTTACGTTGCCTTGCCTTACGTTGCCTTACGTTGCCCTAACTTACGTTGCCTTACTTTGTCTTACGTTGCCTTAATTTGCCTTACCTTACGTTGCCTTACGTTGCCTTGCCTTACGTTGCCTTGCCTTACGTTGCCTTGCCTTACGTTGCGTTACGTTGCCCTGCCTTACGTTGCCCTGCCTTACGTTGCCTTACTTTACGCTGCTTTACATTACGTTTCCTTACGCTGCCTTACCTTACGTTTCCTTACCTTACGTTGCCTTAACTTATGTTGCCTTACGTTTCCTTACCTTACGTTGCCTTAGTTTACGTTGCTTTACCTTATGTTGCCTTACGTTGCCTTACCTTACGTTGCCTTACGTTGCCTTAAGTTTCCTTACCTTACGTTGCCTTGCCTTGCCTTGCCTTACGTTGCCTTACCTTACGTTGCCTTACGTTGCCTTACCTTACGTTGCCTTACCTTACGTTGCCTTACCTTACGTTGCCTTACCTTACGTTGCCTTACCTTACGTTGCCTTACCTTACGTTGCCTTACTTGGCCTTACCTTACGTTGCCTTGCCTTACGTTTCCTTACGTTGCCTTACCTTACGTTGCCTTGCCTTACATTGCGTTACGTTGCCTTACCTTAAGTTGCCTTACCTTACGTTGCATTCACCTTGCCTTTCGTTGCCTTGCCTTACGTTGCCTTGCCTTACGTTGCCTTACGTTGCCTTACCTTACGTTGCCTTACCTTACGTTGCCTTACCTTAGCTTTCCTTACTTTGCTTTACCTTACGTTGCCTTACTTTACGTTGCCTTTACCTTACGTTGCCTTACGTTGCCTTACCTTACGTTGCCTTATTTTACGTTGCCTTATGTTGCCTAACTTTACGTTGCCTTACCTTACATTGCCTTACGTTGCCTTACCTTACGTTGCCTTACCTTACGTTGCCTTACCTTACGTTGCGTTACGTTGCCTTACCTTATGTTGCCTTACCTTACGTTGCCTTACGTAGCCTTACCTTACGTTGCCTTAAGTTGCCTTACCTTTCGTTGCCTTACTTTACGTTGCCTTACCTTACGTTGCCTTACTTTGCGTTGCCTTTACCTTACGTTGTCCTATGTCGCCTTACCTTACGTTGCCTTACTTTGCCTTACCTTATGTTGCCTTACTTTACGTTGCCTTACGTTGCCTTACCTTACGTTGCCTTAATTTACGTTGTCTTACTTTACTTTTCCTTTACCTTACGTTGCCTTTACCTTACGTTGCTTTACCTTACGTTGCCTTACCTTACGTTGCCTTATTTTACGTTGCCTTACCTTATGTTGCCTTATGTTGCCTAACTTCACGTTGCCTTACCTTACGTTGCCTTACCTTACGTTGCCTTACCTTACGTTGCTTTACCTAACGTTGCTTTAACTTACGTTTCCTTACCTTACGTTTCCATATGTTACCTTACCTTACGTTGCCTTACCTTATGTTGCCTTATGTTGCCTAACTTCACGTAGCCTTACCTTACGTTGCCTTTACCTTACGTTGACTTACGTTGCCTTGCCTTATGTTGCCTTGCCTTACGTTGCCTTACGTTTCCTTATGTTGCCTTACGTTGCCTTGCCTTACGTTCCCTTGCCTTGCCTTACCTTAAGTTGATTTACGTTGCCTTACCTTACGTTGCCTTACCTTACGTTGCCTTACCTTACGTTGCCTTACCTTACGTTGCCTTGTCTTGCCTTACGTTGCCTTATCTTACGTTGCCTTAACTTACGTTGCCTTACCTTACGTTGCCTTACCTTACGTTGCCTTACCTTACGTTGCCTTACCTTACGTTGCCTTACCTTACGTTGCTTTACGTTGCTTTACCTTACGTTGCCTTACCTTACGTTGCCTTACCTTACGTTGCCTTACCTTACGTTGCCTTACCTTACGTTCCCTTACCTTACGTTGCCTTACCTTACGTTGCCTTACGTTGCCTTACCTTACGTTGCCTTACCTTACGTTGCCTTACGTTGCCTTACCTTACGTTGCTTTACCTTACGTTGCTTTACCTTACGTTGCTTTACCTTGCGTTGCCTTATGTTTCCTTACCTTACGTTGCCTTACTTTGCCTTACCTTACGTTGCCTTGCCTTATGTTGCCTTGCCTTACGTTGCCTTACGTTCCCTTAATTTGCCTTACCTTACGTTGCCTTATGTTGCCTTGCCTTACGTTGCCTTGCCTTATTTTGCCTTGCCTTACGTTGCCTTGCCTTACGTTGCCTTGCCTTACGTTGCCTTGCCTTACGTTGCCTTGCCTTACGTTGCCTTGCCTTACGTTGCCTTGCCTTACGTTGCCTTACTTTACGCTGCTTTACGTTACGTTTCCTTACGCTGCCTTACCTTACGTTTCCTTACCCTACGTTGCCTTACTTTACGTTGCTTTACCTTATGTTGCCTTACGTTGCCTTACCTTACGTTGCCTTACGTTGCCTTAAGTTTCCTTACCTTACGTTGCCTTGCCTTGCCTTGCCTTACGTTGCCTTACCTTACGTTGCCTTACGTTGCCTTACCTTACGTTGCCTTACCTTACGTTGCCTTACATTGCCTTACGTTGCCTAGCCTTACGTTGCCTTACGTTACCTTACCTTACGTTGCCTTACGTTACCTTACCTTACGTTGCCTTACCTTACGTTGCATTCACCTTGCCTTTCGTTGCCTTGCCTTTCGTTGCCTTGCCTTACGTTGCCTTGCCTTACGTTGCCTTGCCTTACGTTGCCTTGCCTTACGTTGCCTTGCCTTACGTTGCCTTACTTTGTCTTACGTTGCCTTAATTTGCCTTACCTTACGTTGCCTTACGTTGCCTTGCCTTACGTTGCCTTGCCTTACGTTGCCTTGCCTTACGTTGCCTTGCCTTACGTTGCCTTGCCTTACGTTGCCCTGCCTTACGTTGCCCTGCCTTACGTTGCCCTGCCTTACGTTGCCCTGCCTTACGTTGCCTTACTTTACGCTGCTTTACGTTACGTTTCCTTACGCTGCCTTACCTTACGTTTCCTTACATTACGTTGCCTTAACTTACGTTGCCTTACTTTACGCTGCTTTACGTTACGTTTCCTTACGCTGCTTTACCTTACGTTTCCTTACCTTACGTTGCCTTACTTTACGTTGCTTTACCTTATGTTGCCTTAAGTTGCCTTACCTTACGTTGCCTTACGTTGCCTTAAGTTTCCTTACCTTACGTTGCCTTGCCTTGCCTTACGTTGCCTTACCTTACATTGCCTTACGTTGCCTTACCTTACGTTGCCTTACGTTGCCTTACCTTACGTTGCCTTACCTTACGTTGCCTTACCTTACGTTGCCTTACCTTACGTTTTCTTATGTTACCTTACCTTACGTTGCCTTACTTGGTCTTACCTTACGTTGCCTTGTATTACGTTGCCTTGCCTTACGTTGCCTTACGTTGCCTTACCTTACGTTGACTTACGTTGCCTTGCCTTACATTGCCTTACGTTGCCTTACCTTACGTTGCCTTACCTTACGTTGCATTCACCTTGCCTTTCGTTGCCTTGTCTTTCGTTGCCTTGCCTTACGTTGCCTTACGTTTCCTTACCTTACGTTGCCTTACCTTAGCTTTCCTTACTTTGCCTTACCTTACGTTGCCTTACTTTACGTTGCCTTTACCTTACGTTGCCTTACGTTGCCTTACCTTATGTTGCCTTATTTTACGTTGCCTTATGTTGCCTAACTTTACGTTGCCTTACCTTTACGTTGCCTTTACCTTACGTTGCCTTACCTTACGTTGCCTTACCTTACGTTGCCTTACCTTACGTTGCGTTACGTTGCCTTACCTTATGTTGCCTTACCTTACGTTGCCTTACGTAGCCTTACCTTACGTTGCCTTACTGTACGTTGCCTTAAGTTGCCTTACCTTTCGTTGCCTTACTGTACGTTGCCTTACCTTACGTTGCCTTACTTTGCCTTACCTTATGTTGCCTTACTTTGCCTTACCTTACGTTGCCTTACTTTGCCTTGCCTTACGTTGCCTTACCTTATGTTGCCTTTACCTTACGTTGTCCTATGTTGCCTTATCTTACGTTGCCTTACTGTGCCTTACCTTATGTTGCCTTACTTTACGTTGCCTTACGTTGCCTTACCTTACGTTGCCTTACCTTACGTTGCCTTAATTTACGTTGTCTTACTTTACTTTTCCTTTACCTTACGTTGCCTTTACCTTACGTTGCCTTATTTTACGTTGCCTTACCTTATGTTGCCTTATGTTGCCTAACTTCATGTTGCCTTACCTTACGTTGCCTTACTTTGCCTTACCTTACGTTGCCTTGCCTTACGTTGCCTTGCCTTACGTTGCCTTACGTTGCCTTACCTTACGTTGCCTTACCTTACGTTGCCTTACCTTAGCTTTCCTTACTTTGCTTTACCTTACGTTGCCTTACTTTACGTTGCCTTTACCTTACGTTGCCTTACGTTGCCTTACCTTACGTTGCCTTATTTTACGTTGCCTTATGTTGCCTAACTTTACGTTGCCTTACCTTACATTGCCTTACGTTGCCTTACCTTACGTTGCCTTACCTTACGTTGCCTTACCTTACGTTGCGTTACGTTGCCTTACCTTATGTTGCCTTACCTTACGTTGCCTTACGTAGCCTTACCTTACGTTGCCTTAAGTTGCCTTACCTTTCGTTGCCTTACTTTACGTTGCCTTACCTTACGTTGCCTTACTTTGCGTTGCCTTTACCTTACGTTGTCCTATGTCGCCTTACCTTACGTTGCCTTACTTTGCCTTACCTTATGTTGCCTTACTTTACGTTGCCTTACGTTGCCTTACCTTACGTTGCCTTAATTTACGTTGTCTTACTTTACTTTTCCTTTACCTTACGTTGCCTTTACCTTACGTTGCTTTACCTTACGTTGCCTTACCTTACGTTGCCTTATTTTACGTTGCCTTACCTTATGTTGCCTTATGTTGCCTAACTTCACGTTGCCTTACCTTACGTTGCCTTACCTTACGTTGCTTTACCTAACGTTGCTTTAACTTACGTTTCCTTACCTTACGTTTCCATATGTTACCTTACCTTACGTTGCCTTACCTTATGTTGCCTTATGTTGCCTAACTTCACGTTGCCTTACCTTACGTTGCCTTTACCTTACGTTGACTTACGTTGCCTTGCCTTATGTTGCCTTGCCTTACGTTGCCTTACATTTCCTTATGTTGCCTTACGTTGCCTTGCCTTACGTTCCCTTGCCTTGCCTTACCTTAAGTTGATTTACGTTGCCTTACCTTACGTTGCCTTACCTTACGTTGCCTTACCTTACGTTGCCTTACCTTACGTTGCCTTGTCTTGCATTACGTTGCCTTACCTTACGTTGCCTTAACTTACGTTGCCTTACCTTACGTTGCCTTACCTTACGTTGCCTTACATTACTTTGCCTTACCTTACGTTGCTTTACGTTGCCTTACCTTACGTTGCTTTACCTTACGTTGCTTTACCTTACGTTGCCTTACCTTACGTTGCCTTACCTTACGTTGCCTTACCTTACGTTGCCTTACCTTACGTTGCCTTACCTTACGTTGCCTTACGTTGCCTTACCTTACGTTGCCTTACCTTACGTTGCCTTACCTTACGTTGCCTTACGTTGCCTTACCTTACGTTGCTTTACCTTACGTTGCCTTATGTTTCCTTACCTTACGTTGCCTTACTTTGCCTTACCTTACGTTGCCTTGCCTTATGTTGCCTTGCCTTACGTTGCCTTACGTTCCCTTAATTTGCCTTACCTTACGTTGCCTTATGTTGCCTTGCCTTAAGTTGCCTTGCCTTATTTTGCCTTGCCTTACGTTGCCTTGCCTTACGTTGCCTTGCCTTACGTTGCCTTGCCTTACGTTGCCTTGCCTTACGTTGCCTTACGTTGCCTTGCCTTACGTTGCCTTGCCTTACGTTGCCTTGCCTTACGTTGCCTTGCCTTACGTTGCCTTGCCTTACGTTGCCTTGCCTTACGTTGCCTTACTTTACGCTGCTTTACGTTACGTTTCCTTACGCTGCCTTACCTTACGTTTCCTTACCTTACGTTGCCTTACTTTACGTTGCCTTAACTTATGTTGCCTTAAGTTGCCTTACCTTACGTTGCCTTACTTTACGCTCCTTTACGTTACGTTTCCTTACGCTGCCTTACCTTACGTTTCCTTACCCTACGTTGCCTTACTTTACGTTGCTTTACCTTATGTTGCCTAACGTTGCCTTACCTTACGTTGCCTTACGTTGCCTTAAGTTTCCTTACCTTACGTTGCCTTGCCTTGCCTTACGTTGCCTTACCTTACGTTGCCTTACGTTGCCTTACCTTACGTTGCCTTACCTTACGTTGCCTTACATTGCCTTACGTTGCCTTGCCTTACATTGCCTTACGTTACCTTACCTTACGTTGCCTTACCTTACGTTGCATTCACCTTGCCTTTCGTTGCCTTGCCTTACGTTGCCTTGCCTTACGTTGCCTTGCCTTACGTTGCCTTGCCTTACGTTGCCTTGCCTTACGTTGCCTTACTTTGTCTTACGTTGCCTTAATTTGCCTTACCTTACGTTGCCTTACGTTGCCTTCCCTTACGTTGCCTTGCCTTACGTTGCCTTGCCTTACGTTGCCTTGCCTTACGTTGCCTTGCCTTACGTTGCCTTACCGTGCCTTGCCTTACCGTGCCTTGCCTTACGTTGCCCTGCCTTACGTTGCCCTGCCTTACGTTGCCCTGCCTTACGTTGCCCTGCCTTACGTTGCCTTACTTTACGCTGCTTTACGTTACGTTTCCTTACGCTGCCTTACCTTACGTTTCCTTACATTACGTTGCCTTAACTTACGTTGCCTTACTTTACGCTGCTTTACGTTACGTTTCCTTACGCTGCTTTACCTTACGTTTCCTTACCTTACGTTGCCTTACTTTACGTTGCTTTACCTTATGTTGCCTTAAGTTGCCTTACCTTACGTTGCCTTACGTTGCCTTAAGTTTCCTTACCTTACGTTGCCTTGCCTTGCCTTGCCTTACGTTGCCTTACCTTACATTGCCTTACGTTGCCTTACCTTACGTTGCCTTACGTTGCCTTACCTTACGTTGCCTTACCTTACGTTGCCTTACCTTACGTTTTCTTATGTTACCTTACCTTACGTTGCCTTACTTGGTCTTACCTTACGTTGCCTTGTATTACGTTGCCTTGCCTTACGTTGCCTTACGTTGCCTTACCTTACGTTGACTTACGTTGCCTTGCCTTACGTTGCCTTACGTTGCCTTACCTTACGTTGCCTTACCTTACGTTGCATTCACCTTGCCTTTCGTTGCCTTGTCTTTCGTTGCCTTGCCTTACGTTGCCTTACGTTTCCTTACCTTACGTTGCCTTACCTTAGCTTTCCTTACTTTGCCTTACCTTACGTTGCCTTACTTTACGTTGCCTTTACCTTACGTTGCCTTACGTTGCCTTACCT
Source organism: Phaenicophaeus curvirostris (assembly GCF_032191515.1). Lineage (NCBI taxonomy): Eukaryota > Metazoa > Chordata > Aves > Cuculiformes > Cuculidae > Phaenicophaeus > Phaenicophaeus curvirostris. The sequence continues at coordinate 99,901 of NW_027206737.1, forward strand.
TATGTTGCCTTATTTTACGTTGCCTTATGTTGCCTAACTTTACGTTGCCTTACCTTTACGTTGCCTTTACCTTACGTTGCCTTACCTTACGTTGCCTTACCTTACGTTGCCTTACCTTACGTTGCCTTACCTTACGTTGCGTTACGTTGCCTTACCTTATGTTGCCTTACCTTACGTTGCCTTACGTAGCCTTACCTTACGTTGCCTTAAGTTGCCTTACCTTTCGTTGCCTTACTGTACGTTGCCTTACCTTACGTTGCCTTACTTTGCCTTACCTTATGTTGCCTTACTTTGCCTTACCTTACGTTGCCTTACTTTGCCTTGCCTTACGTTGCCTTACCTTATGTTGCCTTTACCTTACGTTGTCCTATGTTGCCTTATCTTACGTTGCCTTACTGTGCCTTACCTTATGTTGCCTTACTTTACGTTGCCTTACGTTGCCTTACCTTACGTTGCCTTAATTTACGTTGTCTTACTTTACTTTTCCTTTACCTTACGTTGCCTTTACCTTACGTTGCCTTATTTTACGTTTCCTTACCTTATGTTGCCTTATGTTGCCTAACTTCATGTTGCCTTACCTTACGTTGCCTTACTTTGCCTTACCTTATGTTGCCTTGCCTTACGTTGCCTTACGTTGCCTTACCTTACGTTGCCTTACGTTGTCTTACGTTGCCTTAATTTGCCTTACCTTACGTTGCCTTACGTTGCTTTGCCTTACGTTGCCTTGCCTTACGTTGCCTTGCCTTACGTTGCCTTGCCTTACGTTGCCTTACGTTGCCTTGCCTTACGTTGCCTTGCCTTACGTTGCCTTGCCTTACGTTGCCTTGCCTTACGTTGCCTTGCCTTACGTTGCCTTGCCTTACGTTGCCTTGCCTTACGTTGCCTTACTTTACGCTGCTTTACGTTACGTTTCCTTACGCTGCCTTACCTTATGTTTCCTTACCTTACGTTGCCTTACGTTGCCTTGCCTTACGTTGCCTTACGTTGCCTTGCCTTACATTGCCTTACGTTGCCTTGCCTTACATTGCCTTACGTTGCCTTACCTTACGTTGCCTTACCTTATGTTGCATTCACCTTGCCTTTCGTTGCCTTGCTTTTCGTTGCCTTGCCTTACGTTGCCTTGCCTTACGTTGCCTTGCCTTACGTTGCCTTACGTTGCCCTACCTTACGTTGCCTTACTTTGTCTTACGTTGCCTTAATTTGCCTTACCTTACGTTGCCTTACGTTGCCTTGCCTTACGTTGCCTTGCCTTACGTTGCCTTGCCTTACGTTGCGTTACGTTGCCCTGCCTTACGTTGCCCTGCCTTACGTTGCCTTACTTTACGCTGCTTTACATTACGTTTCCTTACGCTGCCTTACCTTACGTTTCCTTACCTTACGTTGCCTTAACTTATGTTGCCTTACGTTTCCTTACCTTACGTTGCCTTACTTTACGTTGCTTTACCTTATGTTGCCTTACGTTGCCTTACGTTGCCTTAAGTTTCCTTACCTTACGTTGCCTTGCCTTGCCTTGCCTTACGTTGCCTTACCTTACGTTGCCTTACGTTGCCTTACCTTACGTTGCCTTACCTTACGTTGCCTTACCTTACGTTGCCTTACCTTACGTTTTCTTATGTTACCTTACCTTACGTTGCCTTACTTGGCCTTACCTTACGTTGCCTTGCCTTACGTTTCCTTACGTTGCCTTACCTTACGTTGCCTTGCCTTACATTGCGTTACGTTGCCTTACCTTACGTTGCCTTACCTTACGTTGCATTCACCTTGCCTTTCGTTGCCTTGCCTTACGTTGCCTTGCCTTACGTTGCCTTACGTTGCCTTACCTTACGTTGCCTTACCTTACGTTGCCTTACCTTAGCTTTCCTTACTTTGCTTTACCTTACGTTGCCTTACTTTACGTTGCCTTTACCTTACGTTGCCTTACGTTGCCTTACCTTACGTTGCCTTATTTTACGTTGCCTTATGTTGCCTAACTTTACGTTGCCTTACCTTACATTGCCTTACGTTGCCTTACCTTACGTTGCCTTACCTTACGTTGCCTTACCTTACGTTGCCTTACCTTATGTTGCCTTACCTTACGTTGCCTTACGTAGCCTTACCTTACGTTGCCTTAAGTTGCCTTACCTTTCGTTGCCTTACTTTACGTTGCCTTACCTTACGTTGCCTTACTTTGCGTTGCCTTTACCTTACGTTGTCCTATGTCGCCTTACCTTACGTTGCCTTACTTTGCCTTACCTTATGTTGCCTTACTTTACGTTGCCTTACTTTACTTTTCCTTTACCTTACGTTGCCTTTACCTTACGTTGCCTTTACCTTACGTTGCCTTACCTTACGTTGCCTTACCTTACGTTGCCTTATTTTACGTTGCCTTACCTTATGTTGCCTTATGTTGCCTAACTTCACGTTGCCTTACCTTACGTTGCCTTACCTTACGTTGCCTTACCTTACGTTGCCTTACCTTACGTTGCTTTACCTAACGTTTCCTTACCTTACGTTTCCATATGTTACCTTACCTTACGTTGCCTTACCTTATGTTGCCTTATGTTGCCTAACTTCACGTTGCCTTACCTTACGTTGCCTTTACCTTACGTTGACTTACGTTGCCTTGCCTTATGTTGCCTTGCCTTACGTTGCCTTACGTTTCCTTATGTTGCCTTACGTTGCCTTGCCTTACGTTCCCTTGCCTTGCCTTACCTTAAGTTGATTTACGTTGCCTTACCTTACGTTGCCTACCTTACGTTGCATTTACGTTGCCTTAAGTTGCCTTTCCTTACGTTGCCTTTCGTTGCCTTACCTTATGTTGCCTAACCTTACGTTGCCTTACGTAGCCTTACTTTACATTGCCTTATGTTGCCTTACCTTACGTTGCCTTATTTTACGTTGCCTTACCTTACGTTGCCTTACGTTGCCTTACCTTACGTTACCTTTGTTACGTTGACTTACGTTGCCTTACCTTACGTTGCCTTACATTGCCTTACCTTACCTTACGTTGTCTTACGCTGCCTTTACCTTATGTTGCCTTACGTTGCCTTGCCTTACCTTACGTTGCCCTACCTTACGTTGCCTTACCTTACGTTGCCTTGCCTTACCTTGCCTTACCTTACGTTGCCTTACCTTTCTTAGCCTTACGTTGCCTTACTTTACGTTGCCTTACCATACGTTGCCTTATCTTCCGTTGCCTTACGTTGCCTTACCTTACTTTGCCTTACCTTACGTTGCCTTATGTTGCCTTACCTTACGTTGCCTTACGTTGTCTTACGTTGCCTTACTTTGCCTTACCTTACGTTGCCTTAACTTACGTTGCCTTATCTTACGTTGCCTTATCTTACGTTGCCTTATCTTACGTTGCCTTATCTTACGTTGCCTTATCTTACGTTGCCTTACGTTGCCTTGCCTTACGTTGCCTTGCCTTACGTTGCCTTACTTTACGTTGTCTTACGTTGCTTTGCCTTGCTTTACGTTGCCTTGCCTTATGTTGCCTTACTTTATGTTGCCTTGCCTTGCTTTACGTTGCCTTGCCTTGCTTTACGTTGCCTTGCCTTGCTTTACGTTGCCTTGCCTTGCTTTACGTTGCCTTGCCTTACTTTACGTTGCCTTGCCTTACTTTACGTTGCCTTGCCTTACTTTACGTTGCCTTCCCTTACCTTACGTTGCCTTGCCTTACCTTACGTTGCCTTGCCTTACCTTACGTTGCTTTGCCTTGCCTTACGTTGCCTTGCCTTGCCTTGCCTTAGGTTGCCTTGCCTTGCCTTGCCTTACGTTGCGTTGCCTTGCCTTGCGTTACGTTGCCTTACCTTACGTTGCCTTACATTGCCTTACCTTACGTTGCCTTACATTGCCTTACCTTACGTTGCCTTACCTTACGTTGCCTTACCTTACGTTGCCTTACCTTACGTTGCCTTACCTTACGTTGCCTTAACTTACGTTGCCTTGCCTTACGTTGCCTTGCCTTACGTTGCCTTGCCTTACGTTGCCTTGCCTTACGTTGCCTTACTTTACGCTGCTTTACGTTACGTTTCCTTACGCTGCCTTACCTTACGCTTCCTTACCTTACGTTGCCTTACTTTACGTTGCCTTAACTTATGTTGCCTTAAGTTGCCTTACCTTACGTTGCCTTACTTTACGCTGCTTTACGTTACGTTTCCTTACGCTGCCTTACCTTACGTTTCCTTACCTTACGTTGCCTTACTTTACGTTGCTTTACCTTATGTTGCCTTACGTTTCCTTACCTTACGTTGCCTTACGTTTCCTTACCTTACGTTGCCTTACGTTGCCTTAAGTTTCCTTACCTTACGTTGCCTTACGTTGCCTTACCTTACGTTGCCTTACGTTGCCTTACCTTACGTTGCCTTACCTTACGTTGCCTTACCTTACGTTGCCTTACCTTACGTTGCCTTACATTGCCTTACGTTGCCTTGCCTTACGTTGCCTTACCTTACGTTGCCTTACCTTACGTTGCATTCACCTTGCCTTTCGTTGCCTTGCCTTTCGTTGCCTTGCCTTTCGTTGCCTTGCCTTTCGTTGCCTTGCCTTTCGTTGCCTTGCCTTTCGTTGCCTTGCCTTTCGTTGCCTTGCCTTTCGTTGCCTTGCCTTTCGTTGCCTTGCCTTACGTTGCCTTGCCTTACGTTGCCTTGCCTTACGTTGCCTTGCCTTACGTTGCCTTGCCTTACGTTGCCTTGCCTTACGTTGCCTTACTTTGTCTTACGTTACCTTAATTTGCCTTACCTTACGTTGCCTTACCTTACGTTGCCTTACGTTGCCTTGCCATACGTTGCTTTGCCTTACGTTGCCTTGCCTTACGTTGCCTTGCCTTACGTTGCCTTGCCTTACGTTGCCCTGCCTTACGTTGCCCTGCCTTACCTTGCCCTGCCTTACGTTGCCTTACTTTACGCTGCTTTACGTTACGTTTCCTTACGCTGCCTTACCTTACGTTTCCTTACATTACGTTGCCTTAACTTATGTTGCCTTACGTTGCCTTACCTTACGTTGCCTTACTTTACGCTGCTTTACGTTACGTTTCCTTACGCTGCCTTACCTTACGTTTCCTTACCTAACGTTGCCTTACTTTACGTTGCTTTACCTTATGTTGCCTTACGTTGCCTTACCTTACGTTGCCTTACGTTGCCTTGCCTTACGTTGCCTTACGTTGCCTTACCTTACGTTGCCTTACCTTACGTTGCCTTACCTTACGTTTTCTTATGTTACCTTACCTTACGTTGCCTTACTTGGCCTTACCTTACGTTGCCTTGCCTTACGTTGCCTTGCCTTACGTTGCCTTGCCTTACGTTGCCTTGCCTTACGTTGCCTTACGTTGCCTTGCCTTACGTTGCCTTACCTTACGTTGAATTCACCTTGCCTTTCGTTGCCTTGCCTTTCGTTGCCTTGCCTTACGTTGCCTTGCCTTACGTTGCCTTGCCTTACGTTGCCTTACGTTTCCTTGCCTTACGTTGCCTTACTTTACGTTGCCTTTACCTTACGTTGCCTTTACCTTACGTTGCCTTACGTTGCCTTACCTTACGTTGCCTTATGTTGCCTAACTTTACGTTGCCTTACCTTACGTTGCCTTTACCTTACGTTGCCTTACCTTACGTTGCCTTACCTTACGTTGCGTTACGTTGCCTTACCTTATGTTGCCTTACCTTACGTTGCCTTACGTAGCCTTACCTTACGTAGCCTTACCTTACGTTGCCTTACTGTACGTTGCCTTAAGTTGCCTTACCTTACGTTGCCTTACTTTACGTTGCCTTACCTTACGTTGCCTTACTTTGCCTTACCTTATGTTGCCTTACTTTGCCTTACCTTATGTTGCCTTACTTTGCCTTACCTTACGTTGCCTTACTTTGCCTTGCCTTACGTTGCCTTACCTTACGTTGCCTTTACCTTACGTTGTCCTATGTTGCCTTACCTTACGTTGCCTTACTTTGCCTTACCTTATGTTGCCTTACTTTACGTTGCCTTACGTTGCCTTTACCTTACGTTGCCTTATTTTACGTTGCCTTACCTTATGTTGCCTTATGTTGCCTAACTTCATGTTGCCTTACCTTACGTTGCCTTACTTTGCCTTACCTTACGTTGCCTTGCCTTACGTTGCCTTACCTTACGTTGCCTTACTTTGCCTTACCTTACGTTTCCTTGCCTTATGTTGCCTTGCCTTACGTTGCGTTACGTTGCCTTACCTTACGTTGCCTTACGTTGTCTTACGTTGCCTTAATTTGCCTTACCTTACGTTGCCTTACGTTGCCTTGCCTTACGTTGCCTTGCCTTACGTGTCCTTACCGTACCTTGCCTTACGTTGCCTTGCCTTACGTTGCCTTGCCTTACGTTGCCTTGCCTTACGTTGCCTTGCCTTACGTTGCCTTACTTTACGCTGCTTTACGTTACGTTTCCTTACGCTGCCTTACCTTATGTTTCCTTACCTTACGTTGCCTTACTTTACGATGCTTTACCTTATGTTGCCTTACGTTTCCTTACCTTACGTTGCCTTGCCTTGCCTTGCCTTACGTTGCCTTACCTTACGTTGCCTTACGTTGCCTTACCTTACGTTGCCTTGCCTTACGTTGCCTTGCCTTACGTTGCCTTGCCTTACGTTGCCTTGCCTTACGTTGCCTTGCCTTACGTTGCCTTGCCTTACGTTGCCTTGCCTTACGTTGCCTTGCCTTACGTTGCCTTGCCTTACGTTGCCTTGCCTTACGTTGCCTTGCCTTACGTTGCCTTGCCTTACGTTGCCTTACGTTGCCTTGCCTTACATTGCCTTACGTTGCCTTGCCTTACATTGCCTTACGTTGCCTTACCTTACGTTGCATTCACCTTGCCTTTCGTTGCCTTGCCTTTCGTTGCCTTGCCTTACGTTGCCTTGCCTTACGTTGCCTTGCCTTAGGTTGCCTTGCCTTAGGTTGCCTTGCCTTAGGTTGCCTTGCCTTAGGTTGCCTTGCCTTACGTTGCCTTGCCTTACGTTGCCTTGCCTTACGTTGCCTTGCCTTACGCTGCTTTACGTTACGTTTCCTTACGCTGCCTTACCTTACGTTTCCTTAACTTACGTTGCCTTACTTTACGTTGCCTTAACTTATGTTGCCTTACCTTACGTTGCCTTACTTTACGCTGCTTTACGTTACGTTCCCTTACGCTGCCTTACCTTACGTTTCCTTACCTTACGTTGCCTTACTTTACGTTGCTTTACCTTATGTTGCCTTACGTTGCCTTACGTTGCCTTAAGTTTCCTTACCTTACGTTGCCTTACGTTGCCTTACCTTACGTTGCCTTGCCTTACGTTGCCTTACCTTACGTTTTCTTATGTTACCTTACCTTACGTTGCCTTACTTGGCCTTACCTTACGTTGCCTTGCCTTACGTTGCCTTGCCTTACGTTGCCTTGCCTTACGTTGCCTTGCCTTACGTTGCCTTACGTTGCCTTGCCTTACGTTGCCTTACCTTATGTTTCCTTACCTTACGTTGCCTTACTTTACGATGCTTTACCTTATGTTGCCTTACGTTGCCTTACCTTACGTTGCCTTGCCTTGCCTTGCCTTACGTTGCCTTACCTTACATTGCCTTACGTTGCCTTACCTTACGTTGCCTTACGTTGCCTTACCTTACGTTGCCTTACCTTACGTTGCCTTGCCTTACGTTGCCTTACGTTGCCTTGCCTTACATTGCCTTACGTTGCCTTGCCTTACATTGCCTTACGTTGCCTTACCTTACGTTGCATTCACCTTGCCTTTCGTTGCCTTGCCTTTCGTTGCCTTGCCTTACGTTGCCTTGCCTTACGTTGCCTTGCCTTACGTTGCCTTACGTTGCCTTACCTTACGTTGCCTTACTTTGTCTTACGTTGCCTTAATTTGCCTTACCTTACGTTACCTTACGTTGCCTTGCCTTACGTTGCCTTGCCTTACGTTGCCTTGCCTTACGTTGCCTTACTTTACGCTGCTTTACGTTACGTTTCCTTACGCTGCCTTACCTTACGTTTCCTTAACTTACGTTGCCTTACTTTACGTTGCCTTAACTTATGTTGCCTTACGTTGCCTTACCTTACGTTGCCTTACTTTACGCTGCTTTACGTTACGTTCCCTTACGCTGCCTTACCTTACGTTTCCTTACCTTACGTTGCCTTACTTTACGTTGCTTTACCTTATGTTGCCTTACGTTGCCTTACGTTGCCTTAAGTTTCCTTACCTTACGTTGCCTTGCCTTGCATTACGTTGCCTTGCCTTACGTTGCCTTACCTTACGTTGCCTTACCTTACGTTGCCTTACCTTACGTTGCCTTACCTTACGTTGCCTTACCTTTCGTTTTCTTATGTTACCTTACCTTACGTTGCCTTACTTGGCCTTGCCTTACGTTGCCTTGCCTTACATTGCCTTGCCTTACGTTGCCTTGCCTTACGTTGCCTTACGTTGCCTTACCTTACGTTGCCTTACCTTACGTTGCATTCACCTTGCCTTTCGTTGCCTTGCTTTTCGTTGCCTTGCCTTACGTTGCCTTGCCTTACGTTGCCTTACGTTGCCTTACCTTACGTTGCCTTACCTTAGCTTTCCTTACTTTGCCTTACCTTACGTTGCCTTACTTTACGTTGCCTTTACCTTACGTTGTCTTTACCTTACGTTGCCTTACGTTGCCTTACCTTACGTTGCCTTATTTTACGTTGCCTTATGTTGCCTAACTTTACGTTGCCTTACCTTACGTTGCCTTTACCTTACGATGCCTTACGTTGCCTTACCTTACGTTGCCTTACCTTACGTTGCCTTACCTTACGTTGCCTTACCTTACGTTGCCTTACCTTACGTTGCCTTACCTTACGTTGCCTTACCTTACGTTGCCTTACTGTACGTTGCCTTAAGTTGCCTTACCTTTCGTTGCCTTACTTTACGTTGCCTTACCTTGCCTTACCTTATGTTGCCTTACTTTGCCTTACCTTACGTTGCCTTACTTTGCCTTACCTTACGTTGCCTTACATTGCGTTGCCTTACGTTGCCTTACCTTACGTTGCCTTTACCTTACGTTGTCCTATGTCGCCTTACCTTACGTTGCCTTACTTTGCCTTACCTTATGTTGCCTTACTTTACGTTGCCTTACGTTGCCTTACCTTACGTTGCCTTAATTTACGTTGTCTTACTTTACTTTTCCTTTACCTTACGTTGCCTTTACCTTACGTTGCTTTACCTTACGTTGCCTTATTTTACGTTGCCTTACCTTATGTTGCCTTATGTTGCCTAACTTCACGTTGCCTTACCTTACGTTGCCTTTACCTTACGTTGACTTACGTTGCCTTACCTTACGTTGCTTTACCTAACGTTGCTTTACCTAACGTTGCTTTAACTTACGTTTCCATATGTTACCTTACCTTACGTTGCCTTACTTTGCCTTACTTTGCCTTACCTTACGTTGCCTTGCCTTATGTTGCCTTGCCTTACGTTGCCTTACGTTGCCTTACGTTGCCTTAAGTTGCCTTACGTTGCCTTGCCTTACGTTCCCTTGCCTTGCCTTACCTTAAGTTGATTTACGTTGCGTTACCTTACGTTGCCTACCTTACGTTGCATTTACGTTGCCTTAAGTTGACTTTCCTTACGTTGCCTTACGTTCCCTTACCTTACGTTGCTTTACCTTATGTTGCCTTACGTTTCCTTACCTTACGTTGCCTTTCGTTGCCTTACCTTATGTTGCCTAACCTTACGTTGCCTTACGTAGCCTTACTTTACATTGCCTTATGTTGCCTTACCTTACGTTGCCTTATTTTACGTTGCCTTGCCTTACGTTGCCTTACCTTACGTTGCCTTACCTTACGTTGCCTTACCTTACGTTGCCTTACGTTGTCTTACCTTACGTTGCCTTACATTGCCTTACCTTACCTTACGTTGTCTTACGTTGCCTTTACCTTATGTTGCCTTACGTTGCCTTGCCTTACCTTACGTTGCCCTACCTTACGTTGCCTTGCCTTACCTTGCCTTGCCTTACCTTGCCTTGCCTTACGTTGCCTTACCTTTCTTAGCCTTACGTTGCCTTACTTTACGTTGCCTTACCATACGTTGCCTTATCTTCCGTTGCCTTACGTTGCCTTACCTTACTTTGCCTTACCTTACGTTGCCTTATGTTGCCTTACCTTACGTTGCCTTACGTTGTCTTACGTTGCCTTACTTTGCCTTACCTTATGTTGCCTTAACTTACGTTGCCTTATCTTACGTTGCCTTATCTTACGTTGCCTTGCCTTACGTTGCCTTATCTTAAGTTGCCTTACGTTGCCTTGCCTTACGTTGCCTTGCCTTACGTTGCCTTGCCTTACGTTGTCTTACGTTGCTTTGCCTTGCTTTACGTTGCCTTGCCTTATGTTGCCTTACTTTTTGTGGCCTTGCTTTGCTTTACGTTGCCTTGCCTTGCTTTACGTTGCCTTGCCTTGCTTTACGTTGCCTTGCCTTGCTTTACGTTGCCTTGCCTTACTTTACGTTGCCTTGCCTTACTTTACGTTGCCTTGCCTGACTTTACGTTGCCTTGCCTGACTTTACGTTGCCTTGCCTGACTTTACGTTGCCTTGCCTGACTTTACGTTGCCTTGCCTGACTTTACGTTGCCTTGCCTTGCCTTACGTTGCCTTGCCTTGCCTTAGGTTGCCTTGCCTTGCCTTACGTTGCCTTGCCTTGCCTTGCGTTGCCTTGCCTTGCCTTACTTTGCCTTACATTGCCTTACCTTACGTTGCCTTACATTGCCTTACCTTACGTTACCTTACCTTACGTTGCCTTAACTTACGTTGCCTTAACTTACGTTGCCTTGCCTTGCCTTACGTTGCCTTACCTTACGTTACCTTCCGTTGCCTTACATTACGTCGCCTTACCTTACGTTGCCTTACCTTGCCTTATCTCATGTTGCCTTACGTTGCCTTACCTTACGTTGCCTTACTTTACGTTGCTTTACGTTACGTTTCCTTACGTTGCCTTACCTTACGTTGCCTTACTTTACGTTGCTTTACCTTATGTTGCCTTACGTTGCCTTACCTTACGTTGCCTTACTTTACGTTGCCTTACCTTACGTTGCCTTGCCTTGCCTTACGTTGCCTTACCTTACGTTGCCTTGCCTTACGTTGCCTTACCTTACGTTGCCTTACCTTACGTTGCCTAACGTTGCCTTACCTTACGTTGCCTTTACCTTACGTTGCCTTTACCTTACGTTGCCTTACGTAGCCTTACCTTACGCTGCCTTACGTTGCCTTACCTAACGTTGCCTTACGTTGCCTTACTTTACGTTGCCTTGCCTTACGTTGCCTTACGTTGCCTTACCTTACGTTGCCTTGCCTTGCCTTGCCTTACGTTGCCTTGCCTTGCCTTGCCTTACGTTGCCTTGCCTTGCCTTACGTTGCCTTGCCTTGCCTTACGTTGCCTTGCCTTACGTTGCCTTACCTTACGTTGCCTTGCTTACGTTGCCTTACCTTACGTTGCCTTACCTTACGTTGCCTTACCTTACGTTGCCTTGCCTTACGTTGCCTTGCCTTACGTTGCCTTGCCTTACGTTGCCTTACCTTACGTTGCCTTACTTTGCCTTGCCTTACTTTGCCTTGCCTTACGTTGCCTTGCCTTACGTTGCCTTACGTTGCCTTACCTTACGTTGCCTCGCCTTTACGTTGCTTTACGTTACGTTTCCTTTCGTTGCCTTACCTTACGTTGCCTTACCTTACGTTGCCTTGCTTATGTTGCCTTACGTTGCCTTACCTTACGTTGCCTTACCTTACGTTGCCTTACCTTACGTTGCCTTGCCTTGCCTTGCGTTGCCTTACCTTACGTTCCGTTACCTTACGTTGCCTTACCTTCTGTTGCCTTACTTCACGTTTCCTTACCTTACGTTGCCTTACCTTCAGTTGCCTTACTTCACGTTTCCTTACCTTACGTTGCCTTACTTTGCCTTACCTTATGTTGCCTTACTTTGCGTTGCCTTACGTTGCCTTACCTTACGTTGCCTTTACCTTACGTTGTCCTATGTTGCCTTTACCTTACGTTGCCTTACTTTACGTTGCCTTATGTTGCCTTACCTTACGTTGCCTTAATTTACGTTGTCTTACTTTACTTTTCCTTTACCTTATGTTGCCTTACCTTACGTTGCCTTAAGTTGCCTTACCTTACGTTGACTTACAGAATCACAGAATAACCAGGTTGGAAGAGACCCACCAGATCACCGAGTCCAACCGTTCCTACCAAACACTAAACCATATCCCTCAGCACCTCGTCCACCCGTGCCTTAAACGCCTCCAGGGAAGGTGACTCAACCACCTCCCTGGGCAGCCTGTTCCAGCGCCCAATGACCCTTTCTGTAAAGAATTTTTTCCTAACGTCTAGCCTAAACCTCCCCTGGCGGAGCTTGAGGCTGTTCCCTCTTGTCCTGTCCCCTGTCACTTGGGAGAAGAGGCCAGCACCCTCCTCTCTACAACGTCCTTTCAGGTAGTTGTAGAGAGCAATGAGGTCACCCCTCAGCCTCCTCTTCTCCAGGCTAAACAACCCCAGCTCTCTCAGCCGCTCCTCATAAGGCCTGTTCTCCAGCCCTTTCACCAGCTTTGTTGCTCTTCTCTGGACTCTCTCCAGAGCCTCAACATCCTTCTTGTGGTGAGGGGCCCAGAACTGAACACAGTATTCGAGGAGCGGTCTCACCAGTGCCGAGTACAGAGGGAGGATAACCTCCCTGGACCTGCTGGTCACGCCGTTTCTGATACAAGCCAAGATGCCATTGGCCTTCTTGGCCACCTGGGCACACTGCTGGCTCATACTCAGTCGGCTGTCAACCAACACCCCCAGGTCCCTCTCCTCCAGGCAGCTTTCTAGACAGACTTCTCCCAGTCTGTAGCACTGCATAGGGTTGTTGTGCCCCAAGTGCAGGACCTGGCATTTAGCCTTGTTAAACCTCATGCCGTTGGACTCTGCCCAGTGGTCCAGCCTGTTCAGATCCCTTTGCAGAGCCTCCCGACCCTCCAGCAGATCGACACTTCCACCCAGCTTAGTGTCGTCCGCAAACTTGCTCAGGGTGCACTCGATGCCTTCATCCAGATCATTGATGAAGACATTGAACAGGGCTGGACCCAGCACTGAGCCCTGGGGAACCCCACTTGTCACTGGCCTCCTTACGTTTACGTTACGTTACGTTACCTTACGTTTCCTTACCTTACGTTGTCTTATGTTGCCTTACCTTACGTTGCCTTACCTTACGTTGCCTTACCTTACGTTGCCTTACTTCACGTTGCCTTACCTTACGTTGCCTTACTTTACGTTGCTTTACCTTACGTTGCCTTACTTTGCCTTACCTTATGTTACCTTACATTACGTTGCCTTACTTTGCCTTACCTTACGTTGCCTTGCCTTATGTTGCCTTGCCTTACGTTGCCTTACGTTGCCTTACGTTGCCTTACGTTGCCTTACGTTGCCTTACGTTCCCTTGCCTTGCCTTACCTTAAGTTGATTTACATTGCCTTACCTTACGTTGCTTTACCTTACGTTGCATTTACGTTGCCTTACGTTGCCTTGCCTTACGTTGCCTTACGTTCCCTTACCTTACGTTGCCTTACCTTATGTTGCCTTACGTTTCCTTACCTTACGTTGCCTTTCGTTGCCTTACCTAATGTTACCTTACCTTACGTTGCCTTACGTATCCTTACTTTACGTTGCCTTACTCTACGTTGCCTTAAGTTGCCTTACCTTACGTTGCCTTATTTTACGTTGCCTTACCTTACGTTGCCTTACCTTACGTTGCCTTACATTGCCTTACCTTACCATACGTTGTCTTACGTTGCCTTACCTTACGTTGCCTTGCCTTACGTTGCCTTGCCTTACGTTGCCTTGCCTTACGTTGCCTTGCCTTACGTTGCCTTGCCTTACGTTGCCTTGCCTTACCTTGCATTACCTTTCTTAGCCTTACGTTGCCTTACTTTACGTTGCCTTATGTTGCCTTACCTTATGTTGCCTTACGTTGTCTTACGTTGCCTTGCCTTACGTTGCCTTGCCTTACGTTGCCTTGCCTTACGTTGCCTTGCCTTACGTTGCCTTACGTTGCTTTACGTTGCCTTGCCTTGCTTTACGTTGCCTTACTTTATGTTGCCTTGCCTTGTTTACGTTGCCTTGCCTTGCTTTACGTTGCCTTGTCTTGCTTTATGTTGCCTTGCCTTACTTTACGTTGCCTTGCCTTACTTTAGGTTGCCTTGCCTTACTTTACGTTGTCTTACCTTACTTTACGTTGCCTTGCATTTACTTTACGTTGCCTTGCTTTGTTTTACGTTACCTTGCCTTACTTTACGTTGCCTTGCCTTACTTTACGTTGCCTTGCCTTGCCTTACGTTGCCTTGCCTTGCCTTACGTTGCCTTGCCTTGCCTTAGGTTGCCTTGCCTTGCCTTATGTTGCCTTGCCTTGCCTTGCGTTACGTTGCCTTACCTTACTTTGCCTTACATTACGTTGCCTTACGTTGCCTTACCTTACGTTGCCTTACTTTACGTTGCTTTACCTTACGTTGCCTTACGTTGCCTTACCTTACGTTGCCTTACATTGCCTTACCTTACGTTGCCTTACATTGCCTTACCTTACGTTGCCTTACCTTACGTTGCCTTAAGTTGCCTTACCTTACGTTGCCTTACGTTGCCTTACCTTACGTTGCCTTACCTTCAGTTGCCTTACTTCACGTTTCCTTACCTTACGTTGCCTTACGTTGCGTTACCTTACGTTGCCTTACCTTCAGTTGCCTTACTTCACGTTTCCTTACCTTACGATGCCTTACTTCACGTTGCCTTACCTTACGTTGCCTTGCCTTACGTTGCTTTACCTTACGTTGCCTTACCTTACGTTGCCTTAAGTTGCCTTACCTTACGTTGCCTTGCCTTACATTCCCTTACGTTGCCTTACGTTGCCTTACCTTACGTTGCCTTGTCTTGCCTTACGTTGCCTTATGTTGCCTTACCTTACGTTGCCTTACCTTACGTTGCTTTACCTTACATTGCCTTACCTTACGTTGCCTATACATTACTTTGCCTTACCTTACGTTGCCTTTCGTTGCCTTACCTTACGTTGCCTTACGTTGCCTTACCTTACGTTGCCTTACCTTCAGTTGCCTTACTTCACGTTTCCTTACCTTACGTTGCCTTACGTTGCGTTACCTTACGTTGCCTTACCTTCAGTTGCCTTACTTCACGTTTCCTTACCTTACGATGCCTTACTTCACGTTGCCTTACCTTACGTTGCCTTGCCTTACGTTGCTTTACCTTACGTTGCCTTACCTTACGTTGCCTTAAGTTGCCTTACCTTACGTTGCCTTGCCTTACATTCCCTTACGTTGCCTTACGTTGCCTTACCTTACGTTGCCTTACCTAACGTTGCCTTACCTAACGTTGCCTTACGTTGCCTTACCTTACGTTGCCTTACGTTGCCTTACGTTGCCTTACCTTACGTTGCCTTACGTTGCCTTACTTTGCCTTGCCTTACTTTGCCTTACGTTGCCTTACCTTACGTTGCCTTACGTTGCCTTACCTTACGTTGCCTTGCCTTACGTTGCCTTAACTTACGTTGCATTACATTGCCTTACCTTCCGTTGCCTTGCCTTTACGTTGCTTTACCTTACGTTGCCTTACGTTGCCTTACCTTACGTTGCCTTACATTACGTTGCCTTACATTTCCTTACCTTACGTTGCCTTACTTTACGTTGTCTTTAAGTTGCCTTACCTTACGTTGCCTTACTTTACGTTGCCTTACTTTACGTTGCCTTACTTAGCGTTTCCTTATGTTGCCTTACCTTACGTTGCCTTACGTTGCCGTAACTTACATTGCCGTTACCATACGTTGCGCTACGTTGACTTACCTTACGTTGCCATACTTTACGTTGACTTACCTTACGTTGCCATACTTTACGTTGCCTTACCTTACGTTGCCTTACGTTGCCTTACCTTAAGTTGCCTTACTTTACGTTGCCTTACTTTACGTTGCCTTACATTGCCTTACCTAACGTTGCATTACGTTGCCTTACCTTACGTTGCCTTACGTTGCCTTACGTTGCCTTACCTTACCTTGCCTTACGTTGACTTACCTTTACGTTGCCTTACTTTACCTTAAGTTGCCTTACCTTACGTTGCCTTACGTTGCCTTACTTTACGTTGCCTTACGTTGCCTTGCCTTACGTTGCCTTGCCTTACGTTGCCTTGCCTTACGTTGCCTTGCCTTACGTTGCCTTGCCTTACGTTGCCTTGCCTTACGTTGCCTTGCCTTACGTTGCCTTGCCTTACGTTGCCTTGCCTTACGTTGCCTTGCCTTACGTTGCCTTACCTTACGTTGCCTTACCTTACGTTGCCTTACCTTACCTTGCCTTACGTTACGTTGCCTTAATTACGTCGCCTTACGTTGCCTTACCTTACCTTACGTTGCCTTACCTTACGTTGCCTTAGCTTACGTTGCCTTAGCTTACGTTGCCTTACAATACGTTGCCTTACAATACGTTGACTTACCTTACGTTGCCTTACCGTACGTTGCCTTACGTTGCCTTACCTTAAGTTGCCTTACGTTGCCTTACCTTACGTTGCCTTACCTTACGTTGCCTTACGTTAGCTTACCTTACGTTGCCTTATCTTACGTTGCCTTAGCTTACTTTGCCTTACGTTGCCTTACCTTACGTTGCCCTGCCTTACGTTGCCTTACTTTGCCTTACCTTACGTTGCCTTACGTTTCCTTTACCTTACGTTGCCTTACGTTGCCTTACTGTACGTTGCCTTTACGTTCCCTTACCTTACGTTGCCTTACCTTACGTTGCCTTACGTTACCTTACGTTGCCTTACGTTGCCTTACATTACGTTGCCTTGCCTTACGTTGCCTTGCCTTACGTTGCCTAACGTTGCCTTACCTTACGTTTCCTTGTGTTGCCTTACCTTACCTTACGTTGTCTTACATTGCCTTTACCTTATGTTGCCTTACGTTGCCTTACCTTACCTTACGTTGCCTTACCTTACCTTACGTTGCCCTACCTTACGTTGTCTTACCATACGTTGCCTTACGTTGCCTTTCCTTACGTTGCCTTATATTGCCTTACCTTACGTTGCCTTATCTTACATAGCCTTACCTTACGTTGCCTTACCTCACGTTGCCTTAAGTTGCCTTGCCTTACCTTACGTTGCCTTACCTTACGTTGCCTTACATTACGTTGCCTTAATTTACGTTTCCTTACGCTGCCTTACCTTACGTTGCCTTACCTTACATTACTTTGCCTTACGTTGCCTTACCTTACCTTAAGTTCCTTGCTTTGCCTTACCTTACGTTGCCTTGCCTTAGCTTACGTTGCCTTACGTTGCCTTACCTTATGTTCCCTTCTGTTTCCCTGGCTTAAGTTGTCTTACGATGCCTTACTTCGCCTTACCTTCCCTTGCCTTGCCTTAAGTTTCCTTACGTTGCCTTACCTTCCCTTACGTTGCCTTGCCTTACGTTGCCTTGCCTTACATTGCCTTGCCTTACCTTACGTTGCCTTACCTTACGTTGCCTTACCTTACGTTGCCTTACGTTGCCTTACGTTGCCTTACGTTGCCTTACGTTGCCTTACGTTGCCTTACCTTACGTTGCCTTACGTTGGCTTACCTTTACGTTGCCTTACATTGCCTTACTTTCCCTTAAGTTGCCTTACCTTACGTTGCCTTACATTGCCTTAACTTACGTTGCCTTACTTTACGTTGCCTTACGTTGCCTTGCCTTACGTTGCCTTGCCTTACGTTGCCTTGCCTTATGTTGTCTTTTCGTTGCCTTACTTTACGTTGCCTTACCTTACGTTGCCTTACCTTACGTTGCCTTACCTTACCTTACGTTGCCTTACCTTCCGTTGCCTTAATTACGTCGCCTTACGTTGCCTTACCTTACCTTACGTTGCCTTACGTTGCCTTAGCTTACGTTGCCTTACGTTGCCTTAGCTTACGTTGCCTTACAATACATTGCCTTACCGTACGTTGCCTTACCGTACGTTGCCTTACCTTACGTTGCCTTACCTTACGTTGCCTTACCTTACGTTGCCTTACGTTGGCTTACCTTACGTTGCCTTACGTTACGTTGCCTTACGTTACGTTACGTTACGTTGCCTTACCTTACGTTACCTTACGTTGCCTTACCTTACGTTGCCTTATGTTGCCTTGCCTTACGTTGCCTTGCCTTACGTTGCCTTACTTTGCTTACCTTATGTTGCCTCAACTTACGTTGCCTTACGTTGCCTTACCTTACGTTCCCTTGCCTTACGTTGCCTCACGTAGCCTTACCTTACGTTGCCTTACTGTACGTTGCCTTAAGTTGCCTTACCTTACGTTGCCGTAACTTACGTTGCCTTTACCATACGTTGCCCTACGTTGCCTTACCTTACGTTGCCTTACTTTACGTTGCTTTACCTTACGTTGCCTTACCTTACGTTGCCTTACGTTGCCTTACCTTAAGTTGCCTTACTTTACGTTGCCTTACATTGCCTTACCTAACGTTGCATTACGTTGCCTTACCTTACGTTGCCTTTCGTTGCCTTGCCTTACGTTGCCTTACGTTGCCTTACCTTACGTTCCCTTGCCTTACTTTACCTTACCTTGCCTTGCCTTTCTTTACATTACCTTGCCTTGCCTTACTTTACCTTACCTTGCCTTACCTTACGTTACCTTACCTTGACTTACCTTGCCTTACATTACCTTTTCTTACCTTGCCTTACCTTACCTTTTCTTACCTTGCCTTACCTTACTTTACCTTACCTTGCCTTGCCTTACTTTACCTTACCTTGCCTTACCTTACTTTACCTTGCCTTACCTTACCTTGCCTTACCTTACCTTAGGTACCTTACCTTACCTTGCCTTACGTTACGTTACCTTACCTTGCCTTACCTTACTTTACCTTACCTTGCCTTGCCTTACTTTACCTTACCTTGCCTTGCCTTACTTTACCTTACTTTACCTTACCTTGCCTTACCTTGCCTTGCCTTACTTTACCTTACCTTGCCTTGCCGTACTTTACCTTACCTTGCCTTGCCTTACTTTACCTTACCTTTCCTTGCCTTACTTTACCTTACATTGCCTTACCTTACCTTGCCTTACCTTTCCTTGCCTTGCCTTACCTTTCCTTGCCTTACTTTACCTTACCTTACCTTTTCTTACCTTACTTTACCTTACCTTGCCTTACCTTGCCTTACCTTAATTTACCTTACCTTGCCTTGCCTTACCTTACCTTACTTTACCTTACCTTGCCTTACCTCACCTTCCCTCCCTTCCTTAACTTTTCTTACCTTACCTTACTTTACCTTACCTTACCTTGCCTTAACTTACCTTACTTTACCTTACCTTGCCTTACCTTATCTTACTTAGCTTACCTTGCCTTACCTTACTTTACCTTACCTTTCCTTACCATACTTTACCTTACCTTGCCTTACCTTACCTTGCTTTACCTTACCTTGCCTTACCTTCCCTTCCATTACCTTCCCTTCCCTTCCTTAACTTTTTTTACCTTACCTTACCTTGCCTTTTCTTACCTTACCTTGCCTTACCTTAGTTTACCTTACCTTGCCTTACCTTACTTCACATTACCTTGCCTTACCTTACCTTACTTTACCTTCCCTTCCCTTCTTTAAATTTCTTACCTTACCTTACGTTACCTTACATTGCCTTACCTTACCTTACTTTACCTTACCCTGCCTTACCTTGCCTTGCCTAACTTTACCTTACCTTACTTTACCTTGTCTAACCTTGCCTTAACTTACTTTACCTTACCTTGCCTTACTTTGCCTTACCTTACTTTACCTTACCTTGCCTTACCTTCTCTTACCTTACTTTACCTTACCTTGCCTTATCTTGCCTTACCTTAATTTACCTTACCTTGCCTTACCTTACTTTACCTTACCTTGTCTTACCTTACCTTACCTTACCTTCCCTTCCCTCCCTTTCTTAAATTCTCTTACTTTACCTTGCCTTACCTTAATTTACCTTACCTTACCTTACTTTACCTTACCTTGCCTTACCTTACTTTACCTTACGTTGCCTTACCTTACCTTATCTTGCCTTACCTTACTTTAACTTACCTTGCCTTACCTTACCTTACTTTACCTTACCTTAATTTTCCTTACCTTGCCTTACCTTACCTTACTTTACCTTACCTTGCCTTGCTTTACCTTATTTTTCCTTACCTTGCTTTACTTTATCTTTCCTTTCCTTGCCTTACCTTGCCTTACCTTCCCTTCCTTAACTTTTCTTACCTTACCTTTCTTTACCTTAACTTGCCTTACTTTACCTTACCTTTTCTTACCTTACCTTGCTTTACCTTACCTTATCTTGCCTTACTTTACCTTACCTTGCCTTACCTCACCTTCCCTCCCTTCCTTAACTTTTCTTACCTTACCTTGCCTTACCTTACTTTACCTTACCTTGCCTTACCTTACCTTACTTTACCTTACCTTGCCTTACCTTACCTTACTTTACCTTACCTTGCCTTACCTTACTTTACCTTACATTGCCTTACCTTACCTTACTTTACCTTACCTTGCCTTACCTTACCTTCCCTTCCTTTACCTTTCCTTTCCTTGCCTTGCCTTACCTTGCCTTGCCTTACCTTAACTTGCGTTACCTTATCTTACCTTGCCTTACCTTATCTTACCTCACCTTACCTTACCCTTCCTTGCCTTACCTTACCTTACCTTGCCTTACCCTACCCAACCCCATCTTACC
This sequence comes from Phaenicophaeus curvirostris, assembly GCF_032191515.1. Lineage (NCBI taxonomy): Eukaryota > Metazoa > Chordata > Aves > Cuculiformes > Cuculidae > Phaenicophaeus > Phaenicophaeus curvirostris. Next base: position 120,550 of record NW_027206737.1, read on the forward strand.
CGACCTTAACCTAAATAGACCTTACCCTGACCTGTCCTGACCTGTCCTGACCTTACCTGGTAACTTAAGATTAGGTAAGGTTATGTAAGGTTAAGGTAATGGTCAAGGTCAGGTCAAGGTCAGGCCAAGTTGAGGGCAAGGTAAGGTCGTTGTAGGTAAGCTCAGGAAAGGTTATGGTAAGGTCAGTTCAGGTCAGGTTTGAGTAAGGTCAGGTCAAGGTAAGGTCAGGTCTGGGTCAGTTAATGTAAGATAAGGTAAGGTAAGGTACGGTATGTTAAGGAAAAGGTAAGGTAACGTAAGGTAAGGTAAGGTCAGGTAAAGGCAAGGGCATGGTCAGGTCAAGGTCAGGCCAAGGTGAGGACAAGGTGTCAAGCTCAGGTCAATGTCAAAGTCAGGGAAATGTATGTTCGGGGCAGGTAAAGCCAGGAAAGTAAATTTCAGGTTAAGGTCAGGTCAGGAGAGGTAAGGACAAGTTAGCTTCATGTAAGGTCAGGTTAGGTCCGGTCTCCTCAAGGTAAGGTCAGGTCAGTGTAAGTTAAGGTGACATCAGGGAAAGTGAAGTTCAGGTCAGGGCAAGTTTAGGTCAAGTCCTCTAAAGTTAAGGGTAAGTTAAGGATAAGTTAAGGGTATGGGAGGGTATGGGAAAGGAAGGGGAAGGGAAGGTCTGTACCTTAAACATACATTACCCTAAATTACCTTACAATACCTTACTATACCTTACCCTTACCTGAACTTAACCTGACCTGACCTTAGCCTGACCTGACCTTACCCTGAAATTACCTTACCTTACCTAAACTTAAGTTACCTTTCCTTAGCCTACCTTACCGTACCCTTACCTTACACTTACCTTACCCTTATCTTACCTTAGCTTAAATTACCTTACATTACCTTACCTAAACTTACCTTATGTTAACTTACCCTACCTGACCTTATCTTACCTTACATCACCTTACCCTATCTTACCTTACGTTACCTTACCCATACCAGACCTTACCCTGATCTGACATCACCTTGACCTGACCTGTCCTGACCAGACCTGATCTTAATTTCCCATAAACTTAAATTGCCTGACCTTACCTTACCTGTCCTGACGTTACCATAGATCACCTTACCTTACCCTAATGTATATAACCTTACCTTAACTTCCCTTACATTACCTTGCCTTGCCGTGCCTTGTCTTACTTATCCTTGCCTTACCTTACACTAACTATCCTTACTATACCTTACCTTAGCTTGCCTTTCCTTACCTTGCCTTACCTTGCCCCGCCTTGCCCCGTTTTGCCTTGCCTTGCCCCACCTTGCCCCGCCCCACCTTGCCTTGCCTTGCCCTGCCTTGCCCCGCCTTACCTTGCCTTGCCCCGCCTTGCCTTGACCCGCCTCGCCTTGCATTGCCTCACCTTGCCCCGCCGTGCCCCGCCTTGCCTTGCCCCTTACATTACAAATTACAATGATGTCTCAATTGACACAGAAGACACAGATATTATATATGACAATGATATCACAAAATACACAGACGACACAGATGACAGGTGACACAAACAACAGAGACATTATAAATGACAAAGATGTCACAATAGACACAGACGACACAGACTACAGTGCGTATTCTGACAACACAGACATTATAAATGATAATGATGTCACAATATACACAGAAGACACAGACATTATAAATGACAAGGATATCAAATTAGACACAGATGACACAGATAACACAGATATTAAATGACAATGATTTCAATTTAGACACAGATGACACAGACGACACAGCCATTATAAACGAAAATGATGTCACAATACACACAGCCGACACAGACAATATAAATGACAATGATGTCAAAATTGACACAGACATGACAAATGACAATGATTTCACAACAGACAGAGACAACACACATATTTTAAATGTCAATAATGTAACAATAGACACAGACGACACAGACATTATAAATGACCATGATGCAAAAATAGACAGAGACGACACAGAAGACACAGACACTATAAATGATAATGATGTCACAATAGACACAGATGACACAGATATTATAAATAACAATGAATTCACAATAGACACAGACGACACAGACATTATAAATTACAATGCTGTCACAATAGACACAGAAGACACAGACATTATTAATGACGATGATGTCACAGTAGACATAGACCACAAAGACATCGTAATTGAAAATGATATCTAAATAGACACAGGTGATACAGACTTTATAAATTAAAACTATGTCACAATAGACACAGACGACACAGACATTATAAATTACAATGATGTCAAAATAGACACAGAGAACAAAAAGACAAACAACAAAGACGACTCAGACATTGTAAATGACAATGATGTCACAATAGACCCAGACGACCCAGACATTATAAATGACAATGATGCAACAATAGACACAGATGACACAGACGACACAGACATTATGAAGGAAAACGATGCCGCAATAGACAGAGACGAAACAGATGACACAGAAATAATAAATGACAATTATATCACCATCAACACAGCTGACACAGACGACAAAGACATTATAAATGACAATGATGTCACAATAGACACAGACGACACTAGCGACACAGACATTGTAAATAACAATGATGTGAAAATTTACACAGATGACACAGACTTTATAAATTACAATGATGAAACAATAGACACAGACGACCCAGACATAATACATGACCATGATGTCACAATAGAGCCAGATGACAAAGACGAGACAGACATTAAAATGACAATGATGTCACAACAGACACAGACGACAGAGGCGACACAATCTTTATAATTGACAATGATGTCACAATAGACACAGACGACAGAGACAACACAGACCACACAAAACACAGACATTATAAATGAAAATGATGACACAATATACACAGACAACACAGATTACAGAGACATTATAAATGACAATGATGTCACATTACACAGGCTACAGAGACATTATAAATGACAATGATATCACAATAGACACAAACGACACAGATGATACAGACGACACAGATATTATACACGAAAATGATGTCAAAATAGACACAGACGACAGACGGCACAGAAGACAGAGACATTACAAATGAAAATGATATCACAATACACACAGTTGACACAGAGGTAACATAAGACAAAGACGTTATAAATGAACATGATGTCAAAATTAAGACAGATGACACAGACGACACAGTCATTATAAATGAAAATGATGTCACCATAGACACAGACGCCTCAGACGACATAGAAGACACAGACTTGAGAGACAACACAGACAACAAAGACATTATAAATGACAATGAAGACACAATAGAAACAGAAGAAATAGAAATTATAAATGACATGATGTCACAATAGACACATGCGACACAGACATTGTAAATTACAATGATGTCACAATAGACAAAGACAACAAAGACAACACAGACATTATAAATGACAAGGATGACAAAATAGACACATACGACACAGACGAAACAGACATTATAAATGACAATGATATCACAACAGACACAGAAGACACAGATGACACAGACCTTATAAATGACAATGATCTCACAATAGACAAAGACGACAGAGTCAACAAAGATGACACAGATATTATAAATGATAATGATGTCACAATAGACACAGCCGACACAGGCATTATAGATGACAATGATGACGCAATAAACATAGACAACACAGCCGACACAACCGACACAGATATTATTAATGACAACTACTTCACAATAGACACAGACGACACAGACGAAAAAGACTACATAGCATAAACACCAATGCTGTCAGATTAGACACAGATGATACAGACTACACAGACAACTCAGAGGACACAGACATTATAAATGGCAATGATGTTAAAATACTCTCAGACGACAGAGATAACACAGATATAAATGAAAATTGTTTCAAAATACACACAGATGACACAGACGACATAGACTTTATAAATGAAAATGATGTCACAATACACACAGACGACACAGACATTATAAATGACAATAATATCACAATAGACACAGATGACACAGAGGACACAGAAAACACAGACATTATAAATGACAATGATGTCACAATAGACAAAGGCAACACAGATGACAGAGACGACGCAGAGGACACAGACAACAGACACATTATAAATGACTATTATCTCACAATATATACAGAATACACAGACATTATAAATAACAATGAAGTTACAACAGACATTGATGACACAGACGTGACAGACGACACAGACATTATAAACGAAAATGATGTCACAATACACACAGCCGACACAGACAAAATAAATGATATTCATATCACAATAGACACAGACGACACAGACATTATATATGAAATGATGTCACAATAGACACAGACGACACAAACGACACATACAATATAAGTAACAGTGATGTCACAATAGAAACAGATGACACAGACGAAACTGACCACGCAGTCGACAGACATTATAAAGGACAAAGATGTCAAAATAGAAAGAGACGACACAGTCAACACAGACAATATAAACGAAAATGATGTCACAATAGACGCAAACGACACAGACATAAATGACAATGATGTCACAACAGACGCAGACGACACAGACGGCACAGACATTATAAATGACAACGATGTTACAATATACAAAGACGAAAGAGACTACACAGACGACACAGACATAATAAAAAAAATATGCCACAATAGACACAGACGACACATATATTATAGATGAAAATGATGTCACATTAAACACAGACTACACAGATTACAAAGACAACACAGATTATAAATGACAATGATGTCACAGTAGACGCAGACGCCACAAACGACACAGACATTATAAATGACAATGATGTCACAATAGACAAAGCCAAATCAGACTACACAGACAACACAGACATTATAAAGGAAAATGATGTCACAATAGACACAGACGAAAAAGATGACAGATGATAGAAATGACAACGGTGTTACAATAGACACAGACAACACAAACGACAGATATTATAAATGAAAATGATGTCAAAATAGACACATACAACACAGACCTTATAAATAACAATGATATCACAATAGACACAGATGACGCAGACGACACAGACTTTATAAATGACAATGATGTCGCAATAGACACAGATGACACAGAAGACAGACATAAATGACAATGATGTTACAATAGAAAAGACGACACAGATGACAAGACACTATAAATGACAACGATGTCACAAAAGACACAGATGACACAGAAGACACAGGTATTATAGATGATAATGATGTCACAATAGACCCAGACGACAAAGACGACACAGACTACACAGACATTATAAATGACAATGCCATCACAATAGACACGGAATGTACAGTGACATAATATATGACAATCATATCACAATAGACAAAGACGACACAGACGACAAAGACATTATAAATGACAATAATGTCACAATAGACCCAGACAAAACAGACAAGACAGACATAATAAATGGCAATCATATAACAATAAACAGAGACGACAAAGAGGAAACAGACATTAAAAATGAAAATGATGTCAAAATACACAAAGACGACAGACCACACAGACTTTACAAATGACTATGCTGTCACAATAGACACAGACGACAGAGATATTATAAATGCCGATTATGTCACATTAGACATAGTCGACACAGACGAAACAGACGACACAGATGACACAGACATTATAAATGAACATGATGTCACAATAAACACAGACGACACAGACAACAAAGACATTATAAATGACAATGATATCACAATAGACACAGACGACACAGATACTATTAATGAAAATGATGCCACAATACACACAGATGACACAGACGACAAATACATTATAATTGAGATTGATGTCACAATAGACAGACGACACAGTCGACACAGGCATTTTAAATTACAAAGATGTCACAATAGGCACAGACAACTAAGACGAAAAATATGACAGAGATGACACAGATACTAAAAATGACAATGATGTCACAACAGACACAGACAACAGAGACAACACAGAAGTTCAAAGATGACACAGACAAAAAATGACAATTATATTAAATAGACACAGACATTATAAATGAAAATGTTGTCACAATACACACAGACGACCCAGATGAAACAGACATTATAAATGACAATGATGTAAAATAGACACAGATGACACAGACATTATAAATGACAATGATGTCACAATAGAAACAGATGACACAGTTGACACAGAAATTATATATGTCAATGATGTCAAAATAGACAAAGATGACACAGACGACAGAGACATTATAAATGACAATGATGTCACAATAGACACAGAGGAAACAGATAACAGACATTATAAATGACAATGATGTCACAATAGACACAGAAGACAGACATTATAAAACACAATGATTTCACAATAGACATAGACGACACACATGACAACGAGATTATAAATGACATTGATGTCAAAATATACACACACGACACAGACATTATAAATGACAATGATGTCACAGTAGACACAGATGACAGACGACACAGATGACAGAGACGACACAGACATGATAATTAACAGTGGTACCACAATAGACAGAGACAACACATGACACAGACGACACAGACGACAGATATCAGAGATGAAACAGACTACACAGACGACACAGGCGAAACAAACGGCACAAATATATTAAATGAAAATTATGTCCAGTAGACACAGAAGACATAGACGAAACATACGACATAGACGTCATAAATTAAAAATGATGTCATAATAGACATAGACGACAAAGGCGACACAGACATTATAAATGACAATGATGTTCACAAAAGACACAAACGACACAGAGGACAAAGAGGATACAGATGACACAGACATTATAAATGACCATGATATCACAATAGACACAGATGAGACAGACGACACATATATTGTAAATGAAAATGATATCACAATAGACACAGACGACACAGACATTATAAATGACAATGATGTCAAAATAGACATTGATAACACAGACATTGTAAATGACAATGATGTCACAATAGACACCGACGACACAGATGACACAGACATTATAAATGTCAATGAAATAAAAACAGACACAGATGACACAGAAAACATACATAATTAATGAAAATTATTTCGCAAAAGACACAGACTACTCAGACTACACTAACATTATAAATGAAAATTATGTCACAAAATACAAAGGCGACACAGACGACACAGACATTATAAATGACAGTGAAGTCAAAATAGACACAGACGACAGAGAAGACACAGACTTTATAAATGAACATGATATCACAATAGACAGACACAGACAACAAAGACATTATCAATCACAATGATGTCACAATAGACACAGATGACAAAACAACACAGACGACAGATATTATTAATGAAAATAATGTCACAACAGACACAGATGACACAGACGACAGACATTATATTTGACAATGATGTCACAATAGACACAGATGACACAGTGGACACAGGCTTTATAAATGAAAATGTTGTAACAATAGGCACAGACGACTAAGACGACAGAGTCGACACAGACATTAAAAATGACAATGATGTCACCATAGACACAGACGACAGAGACAACACAGTAGTTCAAAGACGACACAGACAACACAGACATAAAAAATGACAATGATATCAAAATAGACAGAGACGACACAGCCATTATAAATGACACCGATGTCATAATAGACTCAGACGACACAGACATTATAAATGACAATAATATCACAATAGACAAAGACGACTCAGCCGACACCGATATTTTATGACAATGTTGTTGCAATAGACACAGATGAAACAGACGACACAAACTTTATACATGAAAATGACGTCACAATAGACACAGACGACACAGAAATGATAAATTACAATGACGTCACAATAGACACAGATGACTCAGCAGACACAGATATTATAAATGACAATGATGTCACAATAGACACAGACGACAGATATTATAAATGAAAATTATTTCACAATAGACACAGACAACAGAGACGACACAGATATTAAAAATGGCAATTATGTCACAATAGACAGACGACACACTACAAAGGCGACACAGACTTCATAAATGATAATGATGTCACAATAGATACATAATACATAGACATTTTGAATGACAATGATGTCATAAAAGTCACAGACAACACAGATGACACAGACGACACAGACATTAAAAATGACACTGATTTCACAAGACACACAGAGGACATGGACATTAAAAATGACAATGATGTCACAGAGACATTCTAGATAACAATTATTTCACAATAGACACAGACGACACAGACTTTATATATGAAAATGATATCAAAATATACAAAGATGGCACACACGACAGACATTATAAGCGACAATAATATCACAATAGACACAGACGACAACACAGACAGTATAAATGACAATGGTGTCACAATATGAACAGATGACAGAGACAACACAGAAGACAGACATTATAAACGAAAGAAAAGTCACAGTAGACACAGACGACAGAAAAGACACAAACGTAACAGACATTATAATTGAAAATGATGTCACAATAGACAGATTACACAGACATTATAAATTACAACGATGTTACAATAAACACAGATGACAGAAGACACAGACATTACAAATGACAATGATGTCAAAGTAGACACAGACGACGCAGTCAACAAAAACAACACAGAAATTAAAAATTAAAATGAAGTCACAATAGACAGATGACACAGACGATTCAGACATTATAAATGACAATGATGTCACAATAGACAGAGATAACAGAGATACTATAAATGAAAATGATGTCAGAATAGACACAGAAGACACAGACTTTATAAATGACAATGATGTCACAATAGACGCATTCGACACAGACGACACAGGCATTTTATATGACAATGATATCACAATAGACACAGACGACACAGACATAAATGTCAATGATATCAAAATAGACAAAGACGACACACACGACAGACATTATAATTGACAATTATATAACAATGGACACAGACGACAAAGACGACAGAGATGACACAGACGACACAGACATTATAAATGAAAACGATTTCACCATAGACACAAACGACACAGACATTATAAATGACAATGATGTCACAGTAGTCACAGACGACATAAAAGACACAAACTACAGAGAAATTATAAATGAAACTGATGTCACAATAGATACAAACGACACATACATTATAAATGACAATGATGCCACAATAGACACAGACGACACAGCAGACACATTAAATATGACAATGATGTCACAACATAGACTACAGAGAAGACAAAAACATTATAAATGACAATTATGTAACAATAGACACAGAAGACAGAGACATTTATAATAACAATGATGTCACAATAGACACAGACAACACAGACGACAGACATTATAAGTGACATGGATGTCACAATAGACACAGAAGTCACAGAGGACACAGACATTATAAACTACATGGATTTCAAAATAGACACAGATGCCACAGATGACACAGAGAACACAGACAACACACATGACTCAGACGACACAGACATTATAAATGACAATGATGTCACAATAAACACAGATGAAAAAGAGGACACTGATGACACACATGACAAAGATAATATAAATGCAAATGATGTCACAATAGACACAGATGACACAGACGATGCAGACATTATAAATGACAATGATATCAAAATAGACACAGATGACACAGACATTATAAATTACAATAATATGACAATAGACACAGACGACAGAAAAAATTTAAAAAAATTATGTCACAATAGACACAGACGACAATGGTGACACAGACGACACAGGTATTAAAAGCGATAATGATGACAAAATAGACACAGACGACACAGACATTATATATGACAACGATATCAAAAGAGACAAAGATGACACACACAACACAGACAACGCAGACATGAATGACAATGATGGCACCGTACACACAGATGACACAGAGGTCACAGATATTATAAATTACAATGACATCACAATAGACGCAGACGACACAGACAGTATAAATGCCAATGATGTCATAATACACACAGACGACAAAGACATTATAAATGACAATGATGTCACAGTAGACACAGACGACACAGACAACACAAACGACACAGACATTATCAATGAAAACGATGTCACAATAGACACCCATGACACAGACGACACAGACATTATAAATTATAACGATGTCACAATAGACAAAGATGACACAGACATTATATATGACAATGATGTGACAATAGACACAGACAACACAAACAACAGACATTATAAATAACGATGATGTCACAATAGACAGAGACGACACAGAATACAGAGATATTATAAATGAAAATGACATCAGAAATGACACAGAAGACACAGACTTTATAAATGACAATGATGTCACAATAGACACAGTCGACACAGATGATACAGGCATTATATATCACAATGATATCACAATAGACACAGACGACACAGAAATTATAAATGAAAATGTCATAGACACAGACGACAAAGACGACAGAGTCGACAGAGATGACACAGACATTAAAAATGAAAATTATGTCAAAATAAACACAGACGACACAGACATTGTAAATGACAATGATGCCACAATAGACAGAAATGACTCAGAAGGAACAGACATTATAAATGACAACGATGTCACAATAGACACAGATGAAACAGACGACATAGACATTATAAATAAAGATGATAACAAAATAGAGACAACACGGAAGACAGATATTATAATTGAAATTGATGTCAGAATAGACACAGAAGACACAGGCATTATATATGACAATGATATCACAATAGACACAGATGACACAGACATTATAAATGAAAACGTCATGATAGACACAGACGACAAAGACGACACAGTCGACAGAGATGACACAGATATTAAAAATGACAATTATGCCAAAATAGACACAGACATTATAAATGCCAATGATGTCACAATAGACTCCGACTCCAGAGACGATTGAGACAAAATAGACGACACAGACATTGTAAATGACAATGATGTCACAATAGACAAAGACGACAAAAACAAAAGAGATGACACAGACATTATAAATAACAATGATGCCACAACAGACACAAATGACTCAGAAGGCACAGACATTTTAAATGACAATGATGTCACAATAGACACAGATGAAACAGACGACATAGACGACACAGACAAAACAAACATTATAAATGAAAATGATGTCTTAATAGACACAGACGATAGAGACGACAGACTACAAATTCATTATAAATTAAAATGTTGTCACGATTGAAACAGAAGGCACAGAGGACACAGATGACACAGACATTATAAATGACAAAGATGTCACAACAGACACTTACGACACAGACATTATAAAACACAATGACGTCACATTAGACAAAGACGAATGAGATGACACAGATGATGCAGTCATTATAAAGGACAATGATGTAACTATAGACAGAGACGACACTGACATTATAAATCACAATGCTTTCAAAATAGACACAGACTACACAGACAACACAGTATAAATGACAATGGTGTCACAATATAAACAGACGACAGAGACGACACAGACATTATAAACGACAATAAAGTCACAGTAGACACAGACGACAGAAAAGGCACAAACGACACAGACATTATAATTGAAAATGACGTCACAATAGACACAGACATTATAAATAACAACGATGTCAAAATAGACAGAGACGACACAGACATTAAAAATGACAATGATGTCACAATACACAGAGACGACACAGACAACAAAGACACTATAAATGACAATGATGTCACAGTACACACAGACGACACAGACAAAACAAACGACACAGACATAATTGAAATTGATGTTAAAATAGACACAGACGACACAGACATTTTAAAATACAATGATGTCAGAATAGACACAGACGACACAGATGGCAGATATTATAAATGAATATGATGTCACAATAGACACAGACGACACAGACATTATAAATTACAACGATATCAAAACAGACACAGATGACAGACATAAATGACAACGATGTGGCAATAGACACAGACGACAGATAAAAGACATAAATAACGATGACGTCACAATAGACAGAGATGACACAGAAGACAGAGATATTATAAATGAAAATGATGTCAGAATAGACAAAGAAGACAGACTATAAATGACAGAGATGTCACAATAGACACAGTCGACACAGATGACAGGCATTATATATAACAATGATATCACAACAGACACAGACGATACAGACATTATAAATGACAATGATGTCACAATAGACACAGACATTATAAAGGACAGTGATGTCACAATAGACACAGAAGACAGACATTATAAATGACAAAGATGTCAAAATAGACACAAACGACACAGACATTATAAACGACAATGATGTCACAATTGAAACAGACGACAGACGACACAGACATTGTAAACGAAAATGATGTCACAATGGACATACGTGACACAGACATTATATATGACAATGATGTATCATTAGATGCAGACGACACAGACGACTGACATTATAAATGACAATGATGTGATGGTAGACACAGACGACAGAGACAACATAAAAGACACAATCAACAGAGACATTATAATTGAAAATTACGTCACAATAGACACAGAATACACAGACATTATAAATGACAATGATGTCAAAATAGACATAGACAACACAGACATTATATATGACAACTTTGTCAAAATAGACACAGACGACAGAGACATTTTAAATGACAGTGATGTCACTATAGAAATAGATGACACAGACGACAGACATTAGATACGAAAAAGATGCCACAATACACGGAGACGACACAGACATTATAAATGACAATGATGTCACAATAGACAAAAGCGACACAGACAATATAAATAACACAGACGACACAGACATTATAAACGACTATTTTGTCACTATTAACACAGACAACACAGATGACACACACGACAGACATTATAAATGACAATGATGTCATAATAGACAGAGACGACACAGATGACACTGACATTATAAATGAGAATGATGTTACAATAGACACAGATGACAAATGCAACCAGACTTTATAAATGATAACGATGTCAAAATAGAAAATGACAACACAGAAAACACAGACATTATAAATGACAATGAAGTCACAATAGCCACTGACGACACAGACAGTATAAATGGCTATTATGTTGCAATACACACAGAAGACACATATGACACAGACTTAAAAAGGACAATGATATCACAATAGACACAGACGACAGAGATGACACAAACAACACAGACATTACAAAAGACAATGATGTCGCAATAGACACTGAAGATACAGATGACAGAGATGACAAAGTCTTTATAAATGAAAATGATATCACAACAGACACAAATGACACAGACAACAAAGATGACACAGGTTTTAAAAGTGATAATGATGCCAAAATATACACAGACGTTATATATGATAATCATGTCACAAGAGAGTCGACACAGATAATATAAATGACAATGATGTCACAATAGACAGAGACGACACAGAAGACACAGACAACACAGACATAATAAATGAAAATGATGTCACAATTGACACAGACGAAACAGACATTATGAATGACAATGATTTCAAAATAGACAAAGACTACACAGACGACACCAACGATACAGACATTATAAATGACAATGGTGTCACAATAAACACAGACGACACAGACATTATAAATGACAGTGATGTCACAATAGACATAGAAGGCACGAGCGACACAGACATTATAAATGAAAATGATTTAACAATAGACACCCACGACAAAGACGACACAGACATTATAATTGACAATGATGTCACAATAGACACAGACGACAGACGTTATAAATTACTATGATGTCAAAATAGACACAGTTGACAGATGACACAGGCATTATGTATGACAAAGATATCAAAATAGATACAGACGACACAGACATTATAAATGACAATGATGTCACGATAGACACCGACGACAGAGATGACACAGACGACAGAGATGACACAGACATAAAAATAACAATTATGTCACAACAGCCACAGATGACACAGACATTATAAATGACAATGATGTCACAATAGACACTGACGACAGAGACATTATAAACAACAATTATTTCACAATAGGCACAGATGATAGAGACATTATAAATGACAATGATGTGACAATAGACACATATGACACAGACATTATAAATGACAATGATGTCACGATAGACAAATACGACAAAAACGACACAGACAGATATTATAAATGAAAATGATGGCACAATAGACACAGATGAAACAGACGACACAGACGAAACAGACTTTATAAATGACAATGATGTCACTGTAGACACAGACGACATAAAAGACACAAACTACAGAGACATTATAATTGAAAATTTTGTCACAATAGACACAGACATTGTAAATGAAAATTATGTCACAGTAGACACAGACGACACATACGACAGATATTTTTAATGTCAATTAAATCAAAATAGACACCGACAACACAAACGACAGAGACATAATAAATGACAATTATTTCAAAATAGACACAGACACCAGAGACAAAACAGATGACTCAGACAACACAGACTTTATAAATGACAACGATGTAACAATAAACACAGAAAATACGACACAAACAACACAGACGAAAAAGACGACATAGACATTAATGACAAGGATGCCAGAATATACACAGATGACAGAGACGGCAAAGACATTATAATTGACAGTTTGTAACAATAGACACAGACGATACAGACGACGGTGACATTTTTAACGACAATGATGTCACATTAGACACAGACAACACAGACATTATAAGTGACATGGATCTCAAAATAGACAAAGAATTCACAGAGGACACAGACTTTATAAATGACATGGATTTAAAAATAGACACCGACGCCTCAGACGACACAGAGAACACAGACAACACAGATGACTCAGACGACACAGACGTTATAAATGAAAATGATGTCACAATACACACAGACGACAAAGCCATTACAAATGAAAATGATGTCACAATAGTCACAGAAGACAGACGATTCAGACGACACAGACATGAATGACAATTATGTCACCATAGACTCAGACAACACAGAGGACACAGATATTATGTGTTACAATGAGGTCACAATAGACACAGACATTATTAATGACAACGATGTCACCACAGACAGAGACGAGACAGACGACAAAGACATTATAAATGAAAATGATGTCACAATGGACAGAGACAAAACATGCATTATAAAAAACAAGGATGTCACCAAAGACATAGATGACACAGACGACACAGACATTACAAATGACAATGATGTCACAAGAGACACAGACGACACAGTCGACAAAGACATAAATGACAATGATATCACAATAGACACAGACGATACAGACATTATAAATGATAATGATATCACAATAGACACACATAACACAGACGTCACAGACATTATAAATGACAATGATGTCAAAATAGACACAGACGACACAGATGATACAGACATTATTAATGACAATGATGTCAAAATAGAAACAGACGACACAGAAGAAACAGACAGTAAAAATGAAAATTATTTCACAATAGACACAGACGACGCAGATATTGTAAATGAAAGAGATATTTTAAAATAGACAAAGAGGACACTCGACACAGACATTATAAATAAGAATGATACCACAATAGACACAGACATTATAAATGACAATGATGACACAGTAGACAGACAACACAAACAACATAAAAGACACAATCGACAGAGACATTATAATTGAAAATTGCGTCATAATAGGCACAGACAACACAGATATTATATAAAAAAGTTAAGTCACAATAGACAGACGACAGAGACATTTTAAATGACAGTGATGTCTGTATAGAAATAGATGACACAGACGACACAGACCTTATATACATAATTTATGCCACAACACACAAAGAAAACACAGACATTATAAATCACAATGATTTTACAAAAGACAAAGGCAACACAGAATTATAAATGACACAGACAACAAAGACATTATAAATGACAGTGATGTCAAAATAGACATAGACGACACAGACTTTATAAATGACAATATGGCACAATAGACACCGACGACACAGACAGTATAAATGGCAATTATGTGACAATACACACATAAGACACATATGACACAGACATTAAAAAGACAAAGATATCACAATAGACACAGACGACAGAGACGACAGCGACTACAAAGTCATTATAAATGAAAATTATGTCACAATAGACAGAGACGACACAGGCGACACAGACGACATAAATGACAATGATGTCACAAGAGACACAGATGTCATAGATGACACAGACGACAAATCCACTGTAAATGAAAATGTCACAATAGACATAGATGACACTGACCACACAGACGTTATATATGACAATGATGTCACAACAGACACAGACAACACAGACATTATAAAGGACAAAGATGTCACAATAGACAGAGATCACATAGATTACACAGACATTATAAATGACAATGATGCCACAAAGGACACAAATGACACAGACATTAAAAATGACAATGATGACACAATAGACAACGACGAGAGAAACAAGGGAGACGACACACACATGGTTAATGACAAAGATATCACAATAGGGAAAGACGACACAAACCACACAGACGACAAAGACATTATAAAAGACAATGATATCACAATAGACACAAACGACTCAGACATTATATTTGAAAATGATGTCACAAAAGACACAGAAGACACAGACATTATAAATGACAATGATATAACAGTAGACACAGAAGACAGACGACAAAAACGACACAGATATTTCTAATGAGTATTAAATCAAAATAGACACCGACAACACAAACAACACAGACATCATAAATGACAATTATTTCAAAAAAGACAAAGACGACACACACGACACATATATTATAAATGACAATGATACCACAATAGACACAGAGGCCACAGACGACACAGACATTATAAATGAAAATGATGTCACAATAGACACAGAAGACACAGACATTATAAATGACAATGATGTCACAAAAGACACAGATGACACAGACAACACAGACATATTAAATGACAATGATGTCACAACATACATGATACAGACATAAATTACAATGATGTTACATTTGATAAAGACGAAAGACGACAAAGACGACAGTCATTATAAATGAAAATGTTGTTAAAATAGACACAGAAGATACAGACATTATAAATTACAATGACGTCACAACAGACGCAGACGACAGAAGATACAGATAGATGACAATTATTTCACAATAGACACAGACGACACAGACATTATATATGAAGAGCATATATTAGAAGAGCAACAAAGCTGGTGAAGGGGCTGGAGAACACGCCTTATGAGGAGCGGCTGAGAGAGCTGGGGTTGTTTAGCCTGGAGAAGAGGAGGCTGAGGGGTGACCTCATTGCTCTCTACAACTACCTGAAAGGACGTTGTAGAGAGGAAGGTGCTGGCCTCTTCTTCCAAGTGACAGGGGACAGGACAAGAGGGAATGGCCTCAAGCTCCGCCAGGGGAGATTTAGGCTGGACATTAGGAAAAAATCTTTTACAGAAAAGGTCATTGGGCGCTGGAACAGGCTGCCCAGGGAGGTGGTTGAGTCACCTTCCCTGGAGATGTTTAAGGCACAGGTGGACGAGGTGCTAAGGGGCATGATTTAGTGTTTGATAGGAACAGTTGGATGATCCGGTGGGTCTCTTCCAAACTGGTTATTCTGTGATTCTGTGAAAATTATATCAAAATAGACAAAAATGACACACATGATAAAGACATTATAAATGACAATAATATCACAATAGACACAGACAACACAGATGACAAAGACATTATAAATGAAAATGATGTCACAATAGACACAGACGACAGAGACAACACAGCGACACAGACATATATTACAATGAAGACACAGAAGACAGAGACGAATCAGACGACAGAAAATACACATACGACAGACATTTTAATCGATAATGATGTCACAATAGACACAGACAACACAGACATTATAAAGGTAAATGATATCACAATATACACCCACGACAGAGATGACACAGACATTATAAATTACAATGATACCACAATATTCACAGACGACCTAGACGACACAGACATTATAAACGATAATGATATCAGAATAGACACAGACGACACAAACATTATAAATTACAATGATGTCACAATATTCACAGACGACACATATATTATAAATGTCAATGGTGTCAGAGTAGACACAGACATTATAAATGACAATGATGTCACAATGGACACAGACGATTCAGACGACAGAGATGACAGACTACACAGATGACAAAGTCATTACAAGTGAAAATGATGTCACAATATACAAAGCCAACACAGACAACACAGACCACACAGATATTATAAATGACAATGATACCAAAATCAACACAGACCAAACAGACGACACAGACATTATAAATGACAATGATGTAACAAAACACACAGACATTATAAATTACAATGTATTCACAATAGACATAGAAGACACAGACATTAAAAACTATAATGATGTTACAGTAGACATGGACTACACAGAAAAAAAAACGACAGGCATTATAAATGACAGTGATGTCACAGTCGACACACACAACACCGACGACACAGAGGACAAAGACATTATAAATGACAATGATGTTATAATAGACACAGATGACACGGATGACAGACGACAAAGACATTAAAAATAAAAATGATGTCACAAAACACATCGAAGAAATAGACATTATAAATAAAAATGAATTCAAAATACACAAAGACGACAGCGACGACACAGACATTATAAATGCAAATAATATCACAATAGACACAGAAGACAGAGATGACATAGACGACACAGAAAACAAAGGTATTATAAATGACAATGATGTCATAATAAAAACAGATGACAGACATTATAAATGACAATGATGCCACAATATACAAAGATGACACAGACGACACAGACATTATAAATGAAAACAATGTCACATTAAACACAGATGACACAGACGACAGACATTACAAATGACAACGATGTCACAATAGACACAGACGACAGAGATGACACAAATGGCACAAACGACACACACAATATAAATGACAATGATGTCACAATAGACACAGACATCACAGACATTATAAATGAAAAAGAAGTCACAATAGACACAGACGACAGACAACACAGGCATTACAAATGACAACTGTGTAAGAATACACACTGAGGATACAGACGAAACAGAGGACACAGTCATTTTTAATGACAATGTTGTCACAATAGACACAGACTACACAAACATAATATAAAATGAAGTCACAACAGACGCAGAAGACACAGAAGACACAGACATTATAAATCACAATGGTGTCACAATAGACATAGACGACAGAAGAAACAGACATTATAAACTACAATGATGACACAATAGACAGACTACACAGACGACACAAACATTATAAGTAACAGTGATGTCAAAATAGACAAAGATGACACAGACTTTATAAATTAAAATGATGTCACAATAGACACAGACATAAATGACAATGATGTCACAATAGACATGTACAACACACGACACAGACTATAAACTACAATGATGTCACAGTAGACAGACTGGACAGCCGACAGATATTATAAATGACAATAATATCACAATAGCCACAGACGACACTGACGACAAAAATGTTATAAATGACAATGATGTCACAATAGACACAGGCGACACAGATTTTATAAATGACAATTATGTCTCAATAGACAGAGACGACACAGCCATTATAAATGACAAAGATGTCACAATATTCACAGATGACAGAGACACTATAAATGACAGTGCTGTCACATTAGACATAGACAACAGATTTTATAAATGACAATTATGTCTCAATAGACACAGACTAGACAGACGACACAGACGAAAGACATTATAAATGACAATGATGTCGCAATCGGCACAGATGACACATGACAGACATTATAAAAACAATAATGTCACAATAGACACAGACGATGCAGACATGATAAATGAAAATGATGTCACAACATTCACAGACGACACAGAACTTAAAAATGAAAATGATGTCACAATAGACTCAGACGACACAGATAATATAAATTACAATGATGTAACAATAGACACAGGAGTCACAATAGACACAGTTCTCACAGATATTATAAATTACAATGATGTAACAATAGGCACAGGAAGCACAGACGACACATACGACAAAGACGATAAAGACTTTATAAATGACAACGATGTCACAATAGACACAGACGACACAGACATTATAAATTACAAGGATGTCACAATATTCTCAGATTACATATACGACATATACGACGATACAGAGATTATAAAAGACAATGATGTCAAAATAGACAAAGATGACACAGACGACACAGACTTCATAAATGACAATGATGTCACAGTAGACACAGACATTATAAATGACAAATATATCAAAATAGACAAAGAAAACACAGAATACACAGACATTATAAACGAAATGATGTCAAAATATACACAGAAGACACAGACATTATACATGACAATGATGTCACAATAGACACAGACGACAGACATTTTAAATAACAATGATATCACAAAAGACACAGAAAACAGAGACATTATATATGACAATGATGTCACAATAGACACTGACGACACAGACAACATAAATGACAAAGATATCACAATAGACACAGACAACACAGACATTATAAATGACAAAAATGTCAAAACATAGACGACACAGACATTATAAAAAAAATGATATCTAAATATACACAGATGACAGAGACATTATAAATGACAAGGATTTCACAATAGACAAAGAAGACACAGACGACAGAGATGACACAGACTTAGTAAATGAATACTATGTCACAATAGAAACAGACGACACAGACATTAAAAACTGCTATGGAGTCACATTAGAAACAGATGACACAGACGACAGACTACACAGAAGACACAGACATTATAAATGACAATGATGTCACAATAGACACAGATGACACAGACATTGTAAATCAAAATTATAACAAAATAGAAACAAATGACACAGACACTATAAATTAAAACGATATCACAATAGAAACAGACGACACAGACATTAAAAACTGCTATGGAGTCACATTAGAAACAGATGACACAGACGACAGACTACACAGAAGACACAGACATTATAAATGACAATGATGTCACAATAGACACAGATGACACAGACATTGTAAATCAAAATTATAACAAAATAGAAACAAATGACACAGACACTATAAATTAAAACGATATCACAATAGAAACAGATGACACAGACTACACTGACATTATAAATGACAGTGATTTCAATATAGATAAAGATGACACCAACTACACAGACATTAAAAATGACAATAATGTCACATTACACACAGATGACAGACATAATAAATGAAATTGATGTCAAAATAGACACAGAGG
Source organism: Phaenicophaeus curvirostris (assembly GCF_032191515.1). Taxonomy (NCBI): domain Eukaryota; kingdom Metazoa; phylum Chordata; class Aves; order Cuculiformes; family Cuculidae; genus Phaenicophaeus; species Phaenicophaeus curvirostris. Next base: position 142,075 of record NW_027206737.1, read on the forward strand.
ACAGAGACATTTTAAATGACAATGATTTCAGAATAGACACAGACGACACAGAACGTAGAAATGACAGTGATGTCACAACAAAGACGACACAGATATTATAAAGGGCAATGACGTCACAATAGACACTGAAAACACAGATGACATATTATAAATAAAAATGATGTCACAATAGACACAAACACCAGAGACGACACAGGTGAAATGAAAGACACAGGTATTAAAAGTGATAATGATGCCACAATAGACGCAGACGACACAGACATTATACATGACAACGATGACACAATAGAAACAGATGACACAGACATTATAAATGACAATGATGTCACAAGAGACACAGACGAAACATACGACACCAATGACACAGACATTATTAACGACAAGGGTGTCACAATAGACAAAGACGACACAGACAATATATTTTACAATGACGTCACAGTAGACACAGACGACACAGACAACATAGATGACACAGATGGCACAGATATTATTAATAAAAATGATGTCACAATATACACAAACAACACAGACGACATCAATGACACTGACAATATAAATGACAATGACGTCACATGAGACACAGTAGACACAGACATTATAATTGAAAAAGATGTCACAATAGACAGACGACAGAGACGACACAGACTTTAAAAACGACAGTGAGGTCGCTATAGACGCAGACAACACAGACTTTATGAACGACAGTGAGGTTGCTACAGACGCAGACGACACAGACTTTATGAACGACAGTGAGGTCGCTAGAGACGCAGACGACACAGACTTTATGAACGACAGTGAGGTCGCTAGAGACGCAGACGACACAGACATTATGAACGACAGAGAGGTCGCTGTAGACACAGACGACACAAACTTTCTAAACATCAATGAAGTCACTATAGACAAAAACGAAACATACGACACCAACGACACAGACATTATTAGTGACAAGGGGGTCACAATAGACAAAGACGACACAGACAATATATTTTACAATGATGTCACATTAGACACAGATGACATAGATGGCACAGATATAATGAAAATGATGTCACAATATACACAAACAACACAGACGACATTGACGACATCGATGACAGTGACATTATAAATGACAATGATGTCACATGAGACACAGTAGACACAGACATTGTAATTGACAAAGATGTCACAATAGACAGATGACAGAGACGACACAGACTTTATAAAAGACAGTGAGGTTGCTATAGACGCAGACGACACAGACTTTCTAAACATCAATGAGGTCACTACAGACACAGGCGACACAGAATTTCTAAATGACAGTGAGGTCGCTAGAGACGCAGACGACACAGACTTTATGAATGACAGTGAGGTCGCTAGAGACGCAGACGACACAAACTTTATAAACGACAGTGAGGTCGCTAGAGACGCAGGCGACACAGACTTTCTAAACCACATCGAGGTCACTAGAGACAGGCGACACAGACCTTCTGAACGACAGTGAGGTCGCTGTAGACACAGGCGACACAGACATTCTGAATGACAGTGAGGTCGCTGTAGACACTGGCAGCACAGACCTTCTGAACGACAGTGAGGTCGTTGTAGACACTGGTGGCACAGACCTTCTAAACGACAGTGAGGTCGCTGTAGACACAGGCGACACAGACCTTATGAACGACAGTGAGGTCGCGGTAGACACAGGCGACACAGACCTTATGAACGACAGTGAGGTCGCCGTAGACACAGGCGACACAGACCTTCTGAACGACAGTGAGGTCGCTGTACACACAGACGACACAGACGTTCTAAACGTCAATGAGGTTACTAGAGACAAGGACGACCCAGACTTTCTAAATGACAGTGAGGTCGCTAGAGATACAGACGACACAGACTTTCTAAACGTCATTGAGGTTGCTATAGACACAGACGACACAAACTTTCTAAACCTCATTGAGGTCGCTATAGACACAGACGACACAGACTTTCTAAACCTCAATGAAGTCGGTATAGACACAGACGACCCAGATGACACAGACTTTCTAAAACTCATTGAGGTCGCTATAGACAGAGACGACACAGACTTTCTAAACGTCAATGAGGTCGCTATAGACAAAGACGACACAGAATTTCTAAACCTCAATGAGGTCGCTATAGACAGAGACGACCCAGACTTTCTAAATGACAGTGAGGTCGCTAGAGACACAGATGACACAGACTTTCTAAATGTCAATGAGGTCACTATAGACACAGGCGACACAGACTTTCTAAATGTCAATGAGGTCACTATAGACACAGGCGACACAGACTTTCTAAACCTCAATGAGGTCTCTAGAGACACAGATGACACAGACTTTCTAAACGTCAATGAGGTCGCTACAGACACAGACGACAGTTTTCTAAACGTCAAAGAGGTCACTATAGACACAGATGACACAAATTTTATAAATGACAGTGAGGTCTCTAGAGACACAGACTTTCTAAACATCAATGAGGTCACTACAGACACAGGCGACAGACATTCTAAACCTCAATGAGGTCTCTATAGACACAGACGACACAGCACAGACTTTCTAAATGACAATGAGGTCGCTGTAGACACAGACGACACAGAATTTCTAAACCTCAATGAGGTCACTAAATGTAATGACGACACAGACAACACAGACTTTCCAAACGTCAATGAGGTCACTATAGACAATGACGACACAGACAATACAGACTTTCTAAACATCAATGAGGTCGCTGTAGACACAGGCGACACAGACTTTCTAAATGTCAATGAGGTCACTGTGGACACAGGCGACACAGACTTTCAAAACGTCAATGAGGTCACTATAGACACAGGCGACAGACTTTCTAAACGTCAATGAGGTCGCTGCGGACACAGGCGACACAGACTTTCTAAACGTCAATGAGGTCGCTATAGACAGAGACGACACATACGTTCTAAACGTCAATGAGGTCGCTATAGACAGAGACGACACAGAATTTCTAAACCTCATTGAGGTCGTTATAGACACAGCCAACACAGGCTTTCTTAACGACAATGAGGTCGCTGTAGACACAGGCGAGGCGACACAGACATTCTAAACATTAATGATGTCGCTGTAGACACAGGCGACACAGACTTTCTAAACGTCAATGAGGTCGCTGTGGACACAGGCGACACAGACGTTCTAAACGTCAATGAGGTCACTATAGACACAGGCGACAGACTTTCTAAACGTCAATGAGGTCGCTGCGGACACAGATGACACAGACTTTCTAAACGTCAATGAGGTCGCTATAGACAGAGACGACACATACGTTCTAAACGTCAATGAGGTCGCTATAGACAGAGACGACACAGACTTTCTAAACCTCATTGAGGTCACTATAGACACAGACGACACAGACTTTCTAAACCTCAATGAGGTCGCTATAGACACTGATGACACAGACTTTCTAAACGACAATGAGGTCACTGTAGACACAGACGACACAGACTTTCTAAACCTCAATGAGGTCGCTATAGACACAGACGACACAGACTTTCTAAACCTCAATGAGGTCGCTATAGACAGAGATGACACAGACAACACAGACGTTCTAAACGTCAGGGAGGTCTTTATAGACACAGACGACACAGACTTTCTAAACCTCATTGAGGTCGCTATAGACACAGACGACACAGACCTTCTGAACGACAGTGAGGTCGCTGTAGACACAGGCGACACAGACTGTCTAAACGTCAATGATGTCACTATAGACACAGACGACAGGCTTTCTAAACGTCAGGGAGGTCTTTATAGACACAGGCGACACAGGCTTTCTAAACGTCAGGGAGGTCTTTATAGACACAGGCGACACAGGCTTTCTAAATGTCAGGGAGGTCTTTATAGACACAGGCGACACAGATTTTATAAACGACAGGGAGGTCGCTAGAGACACAGGCTTTCTAAACGACAGGGAGGTCGCTAGAGACACAGGCTTTCTAAACGACAGGGAGGTCTTTATAGACACAGGCTTTCTAAACGACAGGGAGGTCTTTATAGACACAGGCTTTCTAAACGTCAGGGAGGTCTTTATAGACACAGGCTTTCTAAACGTCAGGGAGGTCTTTATAGACACAGGCTTTCTAAACGTCAGGGAGGTCTTTATAGACACAGGCTTTCTAAACGTCAGGGAGGTCGCTGCGGACACAGGCTTTCTAAACGTCAGGGAGGTCGCTGCGGACACAGGCTTTCTAAACGTCAGGGAGGTCGCTGCGGACACAGGCGACACAGGCGACACAGGCGACACAGGCGACACAGGCGACACAGGCGACACAGGCGACACAGGCGACACAGGCGACACAGGCGACACAGGCATTATAATTGACTATGATTTCACAACAGAGATAGATGACAGACACGAAAATGATGACACAAACATTATAAATGAGAATGATGTCACAATAGAAACAGACGACAGACAAAAATGACAACACAGATGACACTGACATTATAAATGACAATGATTTCACAATAGAGACAGACGACAGAGACATTAAAACTGACAAAGATGTTCAAAATAGACACACACTATATATAACAATGACGTCACAATAGACACAGACGACACAGACATCATACATGACAACGATGCTCATTGCACCTTGAAAGACAAAAAATAAAACCCAAACAAAATTACTAGCTGGCATTTGTAGGTAATGTAGGTACAAGTCATATCTAACTGTTGACTTGGCAGCCAACCCACCTGGCTATGGGAATCTACCCCCAGTTCAATTGTCACCCCTTGCTGCCAGACCCGATGCCTCTGCACCTGTAGAACTCAACATTCAATAACTTACCCCCAGACTCGATAGTAACTAAACAATTCCACACACTGTTATGATTCAGGAATACCAACCCTTCTTCACACAACAGCCAGGCAGAAAAAAAAAAAGATAAAATCAAATCTTAACAACCATACACACCAGATTTATTGCCCCAAGAATTTAAACTGCTCTACCGACACTCCAACGTTATATCTGAGATGGCTTTGGTCATTCCCTCTGTGGCTGCATAACCGACCAAAAATGATTCTCCTCACCCCATGTATCTATGGCTACTTGCTCTGGAATGCACCGTATCAACTCACCCTTCAAAGCCTAACTAGACGGGTATATGTAAAGATAGAATTTCACTGCTGTTCTTCTGCTAACTACTGATTCTTTAGCTCAGGCAGAGCAGCTCCAGCCAGATTCAAACGTGCACAGACTGACTCTGCACAGAAAAGCAATGACAGGATGCAGAAACAAAAAGGAAACTTGGTAAGAATGACTCTCAAAAGAGGGCTGGCATTGGGCAACAAGATGTAGGGAGCTGCAAGAAAGATTATGTCAGCCCTTGAAAAATGGAAGACTATGGCCCCTTTAAGAGCCACAGCCACAACTAGAAGGATGCAAATGTGAGCCCTTCTTAAAGACCTCAAAACAGAGTATGTATGGAGGAAGTGCCAGAACAGGGATTTAAGAAAATGGAACAATAAGGGCTGAGGATGCTAACGTGTCCTGTGATGCCTACACAATAGGCAACTGACCAGAAATTGCCAAAATACAAGACCTATCTGTACATGAAGATCACAATGCAAGAAAAGCAGTGCCCGATCAGCACCTTACTAAGAACAGACATCCAAGAGTCTAGAGATGACACGTGGACCAAATGCAAAGATGACATCAAGACCTGCAGAAGATTTAAGACACAGCAGAGTCTACACAGTCTAAACAACAAGACAGATATAGGCTGGAACTGCCCTGCCTGGTACACGCTAGCTTGGGGCTGAAAATTAAACCCCTCTCCAAACGTGTAACAAGGTGCACTCTTCCTGCACAACCCTCTACCCTATGCTAAATCCCTTCCCTGCCATTCTCAACATTCTGCCCTCTTCCCGGACCAAAACCACAGCCCCCTTAACTTTCTGAGGACCGAGGGCCTGAAGATATCCTTGGCAGAAAAAAACCAAACTGCATCAACTAACTGGAAAAATCCTGCACTCTCACATTGTCCTGGACTATAATCTGCAAAAAAAAAAAAAAAACCAAAAACATACAGAAAACACAGTGCCAAGTCATCACACTGCTCACTGCCAACATCTTGTACTACACCCACTGCAAAACTGCCAAGGCATTCTGCTCACCTATTTGATGCCAATTCAAACATTGGATGCTGCAGTCATCATCACCTGGGGCACTTCAGGTAGACAGACAGAAAATTTACTATTGTGCTTCTGAGAAATCAGTCCCGTGCTCCATCTCTCTACTCCCCTGTTCACCTCAACTGCTCTTTGCATTCTAAAAGCGGACCAGACAGCATCTACAAAACCAAAGGCCAATGCTCAATGGAGTTGCTGCGTACTACGGGGCTCTAACACACCTATTTGAACAACAACCTCCTCACCTCTCAGACCACACATCAGCAAGAAGCTTCACCCCTCTGAGGCTGCATTTGGCACCTGCCACAGAAAAAGCATGCTTTTGTACTACACTAAAGCACAGGCTTCCCCAAGCAACACCTATCTCCACTGCATTACCTTGACTGCTCAGATGCCCAGCTTGCCTCATCTTCTGTGGTTGTGTTGAGGCTTGAGCTCCACCTGGAATATACAAACAGCAAGGATGATTGTAACTTCATTGAACAAAACCAACACACGGTAACTGATCATACAGCCATGGTTACATTTCCCTACCAACACCACAGCCAACTCACCTCACTATGGCACACTAACTGCACACAACTCCATCCGTGCCCCTCGGCACACAGGTCAACCCGCTACGTCTGAAAAACACAACAGCAAAGAAGTCACCCTGACGCTCAGCAACGCCCTAAGAATTCCAAGACTCTACTGCACATTACAGCCAAGCAAAGCTAGTCCACAACCAAACCCAAACATTAATTGCCGCTCCCTTGACATTCAAACCCCTTCGTTACCGCTCCACTGGTTGCTCCCATGCAGTTTTGGTCACCCCCTCTGTGGCTCCAGAGACAAGCAGAAACTACCCTCCTCACCCGCCACACCTAGGGCTGCTGGTTCTGCAAATAAGGGATGCCCCTAGACCGCAATGTCAAAACGTTAAGCACACAATCAGGCCACTATACCCCTGCTGATGCTTATCGCCTCCTCTACGCACCTGGCAGAGCAGCTCCAACCAGACACAAACACACACAGAACACCAATACACAAGACCGACGTCAGGAACCTGGAACAAAAGAAAAGTCGCGGCAACAAGGAGGACTCCTGGACCACGCATGCCAATGGGCAAGGCAATGGACAGGGCTCCAAGGAACAACTTTCGGTAGTCCTGGAAAAGCGAAGAACCGTGCATGGTTCCAAAGAGATGGTGCCACAACTGGCAAGATGAACGGGCAAGAAGCCCCTTTTAAAGACCTAAAGATGCAGAGGATGGATGGAACAAGTCCCAGAACAGGGATCCAGGAAAACAGAAGACTAACTATCCCGGATGACGAGGCAGGCTGTAAAGCTGCAGCAGAAGACGACTGACCAGATGCTTCCAAAACACAAGAGCGATCCACACTTTAGAAACGTGAAGAAAGAAAAGCAGTGCTCCGTTGACACTGCCTTGATCAGTACAAGCATTTGGGACCCTAGACATGGCGCCCAAGGCATGCCTGCGATGCCCTGAGCACAAAAGATGACATCAAGACCTGCAGAAAATTTCAGACATGGCACGGTGACTACACAAACTAGACAACAACAGATACAGGCTGGAACTGCCCTGCCCATACAGGGTTTTGGCTGAGAAGTAGACCCCTCTGCCTTCACCTGCCCAAAGAGGACTCCCTGCACAGCCTAGGCTACCTTCCAAACCCCTCCCTGCTAGCCCCATCCCACCTCCCGCTTCCCAACTCCCGTCTCTCAACTTAGCTTTCAGAGGGCCACGAATGAAGCTGTCCTTGGCCAAAGCAGCTCAAATCACATCAGCTAACAGAAATAATCCTGCAGTCACTGTGTTCCTCTTCAGCATCTGCAAGAAAAATTAACAGAAAAACACAGTGCCAAAACACGAGACCAATCCAGGCTTTAGGAGCACAATGCAAGAAAAGCAGTGCCCAGTCGACAGTGCATTGATGAGTACGAGCATTCAGGACCCTAGATATGGTGCTCGAGGCATGTCCGGCATGCCGTAAAGGATCCCTCATTACAACGGGATGTGGCCAAGACTGGGAGGATGTATGTGAAAGGATCACCTTTTAAATGACTAAAGGCACAAGATGCATGGAAGAAGTCTCAGGTCAACAGGGATCCTTGAAAACATATGACTAACGATTGTGGCCGCCAACACAGGCTGCGAGGTCACAGGAAAAGATGGCTGACTAGAAACTTTGAAAATGTGAAGCCAATCCACACTTAGGTTATGATGCAAGAAGAACAGTGCCTAATTGGTATTGTACCCATGAGTACAGGCATTCAAGACCCTCGAGATGCTGCTCAAGTCATATGCTGCATTCCTTTAAAGCAAAGGGGACATCAAGGCTTAAGAAACGTAAAAGAGAAACAGAATATAAAGCACACAGCACAGACAAGCTGGAACGGCCCTGCCTGGAACATGCTAGCTTCGGGCTGAGAAGTAACACCCTCCAGCTCTCCATGCCCAAAGGGGACACTTCCCGCACAGCCCTCTCCCCTAGGCTACTTTTAAAACCCCTCCCTGCCATTCCCAGCCTTCTCCCCTCTGTCACACCCCACCCCTGCCCCCGTCCCTCAACTTAGCTTTCAGACCACCAGGAGGCTTCCTCAGCAGAAAAAAAACTCCAAGAGCATCAGCTTCCTGGAATGATCCTACAGTTGCCAGGATCCACTTTGCAATCTACAAGAAAACTAAAATAGTGCCAACAGCCAGCATTGCACTGATCAATGTCACCACCTTACATGACAACTTGCTCTGCCTAACTGCCATGTCCTTCCACTCACTTGCTCCACAGCAGTTCTTATGTCAGATGCTGCAGCTGTTATCACCCAGGGTAATTAAATTAAGAGAATTACTCACACCTGTGAGAAGTCTGCCCCATGCTCCTTCTCCCTACTACCCAGCTCATCTCAAATGCTCTTCCCATTCCCAAGGTGGCCCACACAGTGCCTGCCAAACCAAAAGTAAATACTATGTTGCCAAAGAACACTTTGCTCTTCTAGACATACTCAACTTCCTCCTCACCATCAGCCCCACAACGATGAGAATAAGCCTGACTACCTCACCAGCACCCCAAAATTCTCTGCTATCTGCTTACCTCTCCTCTCCTCCTCACCACTTAAGTTGTAGGACCAGTAGTGGTGATACCCAGGACAAAAGAAAGATGAGCCACGGAAATCCACATTTTAGGAAGGAACCAAACTTTAGTCGTAGGAGTGAACAAGAAGAACTTGAAAAAAATATTCTTATCAAAACCCAGTAAAGATTATTAACACAGAAGACATAAAAACACAGGACACTCACCACACAGCAAAGGAGACTGGAATTACAGAGGCAGTCAGCCAATGAAAAACTCGCAACAGTGGGATTGACTACTCTAAGACCTAAATTGGAAACTCAATGACCGTAAAAAACCACAATGGATTAACAGGGACAAGGTAACAGCTGCTGTAAGCAATAATAGAGCAAACCTCACTGGTAAGTTCAGGAAAAATCCAAAACTCTACTAAATAAGGGAGGCTTGTGTGCCCACAGACCAGATGAAGAAGAGTTGCTCAGCTGCTAACTGTTACGAGCCAAAACAATATCCAATCTCTTCCCTGAGAAATGCAAGGGAAACAAGCGGCAGAATCCTGCACTGTAGATAGGCAGCAAGTCCATACCTTGAAGTAGCAAGGTCTCTGATATTCATAGGATCACCAGGTTGTAAAAGACCCATTGGATCATTGAGTCCAACTATTCTTATCAATCACTAAACAATGCCCCTCACCATCTCATCCACCCGTCCTTTAAACACCTCCAGGGAAGGTGACTCTACCACCTCCTTGGGCAGCCTTTGCCCATCCCCAATAACCCTTTCAGTGAAATATTTTTTCCTGATGTACAGCCTGAAGCTTCCTTGGCAGAGCTTAAGGCTATTCCCTCTTGTCCTGTCCCCTGTCCCTTGGGAGAGGTGACCAGCTCCCTCCTCTCCACAACCTCCTTTCAGGTAGCTGCAGAGAGCAATGAGGTCTCCCCTCAGCCTCTTCTTCTCCAGGCTAAACACCCCCAGCCCTCTCAGCCACTCCTCATAAGGCTTGTTCACCAGCCCCCTCACCAGCTACAGTACTCTTCTCTGGACATTCAGATGGATGGAGACAGGATGCACGCAAAGAAGTTAGTTGAGGAACACAATAAGTAAAAGGTATAAGGGAGCAGAGATCTCCAAGCCCTAGAGATTACATTTCTTAGGATAACTAATACTTTTAAACTTGTGTCTCAACCTCATCATTACCTCATTGGCTACAGAGAGACTAGAACAACAGACATCTGAATGGCACTTGCATCTGACCACCAAACTGACCCAAGAAAGACTGATGAACCCATCTCCCTTTCCCCAAACCATTAAAGCCCTTTTCTACCCCTGAAGTATCAGAGAAGGAACCCTGCTCCTTCTTAACAGAACCTGCCCTACATTTTAACCCTCCTGACCCTTCTGTGTTGCTATTCCCTGGGAGCTGTACTCCTGAGCCCTTCCCAGGGCTCCCCTGGCCCCTTCTATCTTCCACCAACCCACAGACTCTACTTCCTACCACAGGCCAACAAACTTCATTCCAGATTATTATCACCCACAAGGTGCCCATTACAAACTGTAGAGCCCGTAGGGCCAATACATTATGCCACACAGAATGAGGAACAACAACAAATCATCCCATAACCAAAAACTTGAGGCAAAGCACCCAGAAAAAAAATACAAAGAAGGATACCAAAAACATCTTGCCCCCTCCAACACCCAATCAAAAATAACTGACAAAAAAGCCCCATAGTTACACCTGGATGTGCTGCTTCGCCTGGACTCTTCCAAAGCTCATACCTCCAACAGACGCCTCTGCTTCTTTAGAAGAACAAAAAGAAAAAAAAAACTAAAAAAGCCAAAAACCACGACTTACCCAACTAGCTTAATCTGCCTAAAAGCTACAATGAATGGAAACAGCAGCAAAACTCTAATCTCAAGGATAAACCACAACCTAAATGACCTCCAGAGGCAAGGCCTGTGGCTTATATAACCCCTGGGCCTTCCCACCCACCACCTGTGACTGGGGTGTGGTGAAGCCCTCACAGGTATAAAGAGTGCCTGAGGAGCAGCTGTGTTTTATTAACTCTGCCTTGCATTCTCAGCTAGAACAACACTACTACATGTCTGAAAGTATCCTTACAAGAAATAACAGTATGCGTGCTGTCACTGCAACATTGCTAGTTGTGACAGTGATGGGACTAGGTAACGAACATTTTAGAGCTGGACTTTTTGGTTCCTTTCATTTATCGTGCTGCTACAATTCCTGTTCCCAGGTATCCCTATACCCCTACTCTTTAATTCTTCTGTGCTCTTTTCTCTCTTTCCCCCCCCCCCCCAGTCTTCAGTATCTGTTCTCTGCCTATACTATTTTTTTCCTTTTCCATCTTTATCCCAATCTGCGTTCCTCATTCTGTTCCCCCACAATTTCACTGGCTTGATCCTTGTAGCTTGTTCTTTTTCTGCACCTGCAAATGCCTTGCTTTTCTTTCTCTTTCTTTCTTTCTCTATTCCTTTGTATTGCTTACTGTTGCTGTTCCAGCTTTTCCATTCACTCTGAATCTTGACACTCCCCTTTACTTCTCTTGCTGTTTCTGAATTTTTGTGCTAGTCCCTGCTCTTTTTTATAATCCTCTGTCTGTCTGTAGGGCTCCTAGTTCCTCTAAAACAAGTCAGCTCTTTTTTATGTACACACATGGCCTTATGAGAAATGGCTCAGAAAGCTGGGGTTGTTTAACCTGGAGAAGTGGAGGCTGAGGGGAGACCTCATTGCTCTCTACAACTACAAGGTCTACAAAGAAGGTCGGACAAGGGAAATGAAGGGCAAAGAAGGTGGGAGAAGGGCAAAGAAGGTGGGAGAAGGGCAAAGAAGGTGGGAGAAGGGCAAAGAAGGTGGGAGAAGGGCAAAGAAGGTGGGAGAAGATTGGAGAAGTTCAAAGAAGTTCGAAGAATATCGGAGAAGGTCAGAGAAGTTAAGAGTAGGTCAGAGAAGGTCGGATTAGGTCGGAGAAGGTCAGAAAATGTCAAAGAAGGTTGGAGAAGTTCAAAGAAGGCGGGAAAAGGTCAAAGGTGGTTGGAGAATTTCAAAGAAGTTCGTAGAATTTCGGAGAAGGTCAAAGAAGGTCAGAGAATTTCAGAGAAGGTCAAAGAAGCTCAGAGAAGGTCAAAGAAGGTTGGAGAAAGATAAAGAAGGTTGGAGAAGATTGGAGAAGGTCGAAGAAGGTAAAAGATGGTCGGAGAAGGTCAAAGAAATTTGAAGAAGGTTGGAGAATTTCGGAGAAGTTAGGAGAAGGTCAGATAAGGTCAAAAAAGCATGGAGAAGGGCGGAGAAAGTAAAAGAAGCTTGGAGAAGGTCGCAGAAGGTCAAAGAAGCTTGGAGAAGGCCTAAGAAGGTTGGAGAAAGATAAAGACAGTTGGAGAAGTTCGGAGAAGGTCGGAGAAGGTCAGAGTAGTTCGGAGAAGTTCAAAGGTGGTCGGAGAAGGTCAAAGAAGGTCGGAGAAAGATAAAGAAGGTCGGAGAAGCTCGGAGAAGGTCAAAGAAGGTTGGAGAAAGATAAAGACGGTTGGAGAAAATGGGAGAAGGTCGGAAAATGTCAAAGAATGTCGGAAAATGTCAAAGAAGGTCAGAAAGGTCAGACAAGGTTGGAGAAGGTGGGAGAAGGTGGGAGAAGTTCGGAGAGGGTCAGATAAGTTAAAAGAAGGTCGGAGAAGGTCCGAGAAGGTCGGAGAAGGTCAGAAAAGGTCAGAGAGGATCGGAGAAGGTCAGAGAAGATCAGAGAGGATCGGAGAGGGTCAAAGAAGGTCAGAGAGGGTCAAAGAAGGTCAGAGAGGGTCAAAGAAGTTTGGAGAAGGTCGGAGAAGTTTGGAGAAGGTCGGAGAATGTCGCAGAAGGACAAAGGATTAGGAGAAGTTTGGGGAAGGTCAAAGAAGCCAGGAGAAGGTCAAAGAAAGTTGGAGAAGTATAAAGAGGGTCAGAGAAGGTCAGAGAACATCAGAGAAGTTCAGAGAAGGTCAAAGATGGTCGGGGAAGTCAAAGCGTGTCTACAGCGACCTTACTGTCGTTTAGAAAGTCTGTGTCGCCTGTGTCTACAGCAACCTCATTGTCGTTTAGAAAGTCTGTGTTGCCTGTGTCTATAGCGACCTCACTGTCGTCTGTGTCTATAGTGACCTCACTGACGTTTAGAAAGTCTGTGTCATCTGTGTCTATAGTGACCTCATTGATGTTTAGAAAGTCTGTGTCGTCTGTGTTCACAGCGACCTCACTGAGGTTTAGAAAGTCTGTGTCATCTGTGTCTACAGTGACCTCACTGTCGTTTAGAAAGTCTTTGTCGTCTCTGTCTACAGCGACCTCATTGAGGTTTAGAAAGTCTGTGTCGTCTGTGTCATCATTGTCTATAGTGACCTCACTGACGTTTAGAAAGTCTGTGTCGTCATTGTCTATAGTGACCTCATTGATATTTAGAACGTCTGTGTCATCATTACATTTAGTGACCTCATTGAGGCTTAGAAAGTCTGTGTCGTCTGTGTCTATAATGACCTCATTGAGGTTTAGAAAGTCTGGGTCGTCTGTGTCTACAGCGACCTCATTGAGGTTTAGAAAGTCTGTGTCGTCTGTGTCTACAGCGACCTCATTGACGTTTAGAAAGTCTGTGTCGTCTGTGTCTACAGCGACCTCATTGAGGTTTAGAAATTCTGTGTCGTCTGTGTTTACAGCGACCTCATTGAGGTTTAGAAAGTCTGGGTCGTCTGGGTCATCTGTGTCTATAGCGACCTCATTGAGGTTTAGAAAGTCTGTGTCGTCTGTGTCTATAGCGACCTCATTGAGGTTTAGAAAGTCTGTGTCGTCTGTGTCTACAGCGACCTCATTGAGCAATTCGGAGAAGGTCGGAGAAGGTCGAAGAAGGTCGGAAAAGGTCAAAGAAGGTCGGAAAAGGTCAAAGAAGGTCGGAAAAGGTCAGAGAGGGTCGGAAAAGGTCAGAGAGGGTCGGAGAGGGTAGGAGAAGGTCGGAGAAGGTCGGAGAAGTTTGGAGAAGGTCGCAGAAGGACAAAGGATTAGGAGAAGTTTGGAGAAGGTCAAAGAAGCCAGGAGAAGGTCAAAGAAAGTTGGAGAAGTATAAAGAGGGTCAGAGAAGATCAGAGAAGTTCAGAGAAGGTCAAAGATGGTCGGGGAAGTCAGAGCGTGTCTACAGCGACCTCATTGTCATTTAGAAAGTCTGTGTCGCCTGTGTCTACAGCGACCTCACTGTCGTTTAGAAAGTCTGTGTCGCCTGTGTCTACAGCGACCTTACTGTCGTTTAGAAAGTCTGTGTCGCCTGTCTATAGCGACCTCACTGTCATCTGTGTCTATAGTGACCTCATTGATGTTTAGAAATTCTGTGTCGTCTGTGTTCACAGCGACCTCACTGAGGTTTAGAAAGTCTGGGTCGTCTGTGTCTACAGCGACCTCACTGTCGTTTAGAAAGTCTGTGTTTTCTGTGTCTACAGCGACCTCATTGAGGTTTAGAAAGTCTGTGTCGTCTGTGTCATCACTGTCTATAGCGACCTCACTGATGTTTAGAAAATCTGTGTCGTCACTGTCTATAGGGACCTCATTGATATTTAGAACGTCTGTGTCGTCATTAAATTTAGTGACCTCATTGAGGTTTAGAAAGTCTGTGTCATCTGTGTCTATAGCGACCTCATTGAGGTTTAGAAAGTCTGTGTCGTCTGTGTCTACAGCGACCTCATTGAGCAATTCGGAGAAGGTCGGAGAAGGTCAAAGAAGGTCGGAGAAGGTTGGAGAAGGTCGGAAAAGATCAAAGAGGTTCAGAGAAGGTCAAAGAAGTTTGGAGAAAATCAAAGAAGTTCTAAGAAGCTCAGAGAAGGAAGGAGATATTTGGAGAAAGTCAAAGAATATCGGAAAAGGTCAGAGAAGTTTGGAGAAGGTCAAAGAACATCGGAGAAGATCTGAGAAGGTCAAAGAATGTCGGAGAAGGTAAAAGAAGGTCGGAAAATGTCGAAGAAGTTCAGAGAATGTCAAAGAAGTCGGAGAAGTTTAGAGAAGGTTGGAGAAGTTCGTAGAAGGACAGAGAAGGTCGGAGAAGCTAAAGGAAGTTCAGAGAAGGTAGTAGAATTCAGAGAAGTTCGAAATAGATCAGATAATTTTGGAGAAGTTCGGAGAAAGTCAAAGAAGGTGGGAGAAGGGCAAAGACCAGTGGAAAAAGGAGGAGAATATCAGAGAAGGGCAAAGACGGGCGGAGAAGGGCAAAGACGGGCGGAGAAGTGTGGAGAATATACGAGAAGTGCAAAGATGGGCGGAGAAGGGCAATAATGGGTGGAGAAGGGTAACCATGGGCAGAGAAGTTCAAAAACAGGTGGAGAAGGGTGGAGAATATTGGAGAAGTGCAGAGAAGGGCAAAGACGAGCAGAGAAGGGCAAAGACGAGCAGAGAAGGGCAAAGACGAGCAGAGAGGGACGGAGAATATTGGAGAAGTGCAAAGAAGGGTAAAGATGGGAGGAGAAGGACAAAGACGGGCTGAGAAGAGCAAAGATGGTAGGAGAAGGACGGAGAATATTGGAGAAGGGCAAAGATGGGCGGAGAAGGGCAAAGGGGCGGAAAAGGGCAGAGATTATCGGAGAATTTCAAAGGAGGCAAAGAGGAGCGGAGAAGGGCAAAGGGGGCGAAGAAGGGCAAAGATAGGCGGAGAAGGGCAGAGAATATCAGAGAAGTGCAAAGATGGGAAAAGACGTACAGAGAAGGGATAAGACGTGCAGAGAAGTGCGGAAAATAATGGAGAAATGCAAAGATGGGCAAAGAGTTTAGGAGAAGGGCAAAGACGGGCAGAGAAGTGTGTACAATATTGGAGAAGTTCAAAGAAAAGTAGAGACGGGTGGAGAAGGGCAGAGATGGGCGGAGAAGGGCGGAGAATATTGGAGAAGGGCAAAGACGGGCGGAGAAGGGCAAAGACGGGCGGAGAAGGGCAAAGACGGGCGGAGAAGGGCAAAGACGGGCGGAGAAGGGCAAAGACGGGCGGAGAATATCGGAGAAGTGCAAAGAAAGACAACGACGGGCGGAGAAGGCCTAAGACGGGCAGAGAAGGGCAAAGAAGTGCGGAGAAGGGCAAAGTTGGGCAGAGAAGTTAAGAAAAGGGCAAAGAAGGGCAAAGACGGGTGGAGAAGGGAGGAGAACATCGGACAAGTGCAAAGAAGGGCAAAGAGGGGCGGAGAAGGGCAAAGAGGGGCGGAGAAGGGCAAAGAGGGGCGGAGAAGGGCAAAGATGGGCGGATAATATCGGAGAAGTGCAAAGCAGTGCAAAGATGGGAGGAAAAGGGGAAAGGCGGGCTGAGAAGGGCAAAGATGGGAGGAGAAGGATGGAGAATATCGAAGAAGGGCAAAGAGAGGAGGAGAAGGGCAAGGACGGGCGGAGAAGGGCAAAGATGGGCAGAGAAGGGCAAAGAGGGTCAGATAAGTTAAAAGAAAGTCAGAGAAGGTCAGAGAAGGTCAAATAAGTACAGAGTAGTTCGGAGAAGGTCAGAGAAGTTCAAAGAATGTTGGAGAAGGTCGGAGAAGGATAGAGAAGCTCAAAGAAATTCAGAGAATTTCAAAAGTTGTTGAAGAAGTTTGGAGAAGGTTGGAGAAGATCAAGGAAGGTCAGAGAATTTCAAAGGCGTTCGGAGAAAGTCGGAGGAGTTCATAGAAGGTTGGAGAATGTCAAATAATTTTGGAGAAGGTCAAAGAAGTTCGGAGAAAGTCCAAGAAGGTCAGAGAAGTTCGGAGAAGGTCAAAGAAGGTCTGACAAGGTCAAAGAAGGTCAGAGAAGATGAAAGAAACTCGAAGAAAGTGGTAGGAAGTCAAAGAAGTTCAGAGAATATCAAAGAAGGTCGGAGAAGGTCGGAGAAATTTGTAGAAGTTCAAAGAACATCGGAAAAGGTCAGAGAATTTTGGAGAAGGTCAAAGAACATCAGAGAAGATCCGAGAAGGTCAAAGAATGTCGGAGAAGGTAAAAGAAGTTTGGAAAAGGTCAAAGAAGTTCAGAGAATGTCAAAAAAGTTGGAGAAGTTCGAAGAAGGTTGGAGAAGTTCGTAGAAGGACAGAGAAGGTCGGAGAAGGCAAAGGAAGTTCAGAGAAGGCTGTAGAATTCAGAGAAGATCAAAAAAGATTAGATAATTTCAGAGAAGTTCAGAGAAAGTCAAAGAAGGTGGGAGCAGGGCAAAAACGGGAGGAGAAGGGCAAAGATTGGTGGAGAAAGGAGGAGAATATTGGAGAAGGGCAAAGGGGTGCGGAGAAGGGCAAAGGGGTGCGGAGAAGGGCAAAGGGGTGCGGAGAAGGGCAAAGACGGGTGGAGAAGGGCAAAGACGGGTGGAGAAGGGCAAAGACGGGTGGAGAAGGGCAAAGACGGGTGGAGAAGGGCAAAGACGGGTGGAGAAGGGCAAAGACGGGTGGAGAAGGGTGGAGAATATCAGAGAAGTGCAAAGATGTGCAAAGACGGGCATAGAAAGGCAAAGACGGGCTGAGAAGTGTGGAAAACACCGGAGAAGGGCAAGGACAGGCGGACAAGGGCAAAAACGGGCGGAGAACGGCAAAGACGGGTGAAGAAATGAGGAGAATACTGGAGAAGGGCAAAGTCGGGCGGAGAAGGGCAAAGTCGGGCGGAGAAGGGCAAAGTCGGGCGGAGAAGGGCAAAGTCGGGCGGAGAAGGGCAAAGTCGGGCGGAGAATTGTGGAGAATATAGGAGAAGGGCAAAGACAGCTGGAGAAGGGCAGAGAATATTGGAGAAGGGCAAAGATAAGCAAAGAAAAGGGTAGAAAGGCAAAGACGGGCGGAGAAGTGTGGAGAATATCGAAGAAGTGCAAAGATGTGCAAAGACGGGCGGAGAAGGGCAAAGACGGGCGGAGAAGTTCAAAAGCGGGCGGAGAAGTGTGGAGAATATCGGAGAAGGGCAAAGATGGGCGGAGAAGGGCAACAACAGGTGGAGAAGGGCAGAGAATATTTGAGAAGTGGAAAGACGGGCGGAGACGGGCGGAGAAGGGCGGAGACGGGCGGAGAAGGGCGGAGACAGGCGGAGAAGGGCGGAGACAGGCGGAGAAGGGCGGAGACAGGCGGAGAAGGGCGGAGACGGACGGCGAAGGGCAAAGACGGGCGGAGAAGTGCAGAGAATATTGGAGAAGGGCAAAGATGGGCAAAGAAAAGGGTAGAAGGGCAAAGATGGGCAAAGATGGTTGAGAAGGGCAAAGATGGACGGAGAAAGGCAAAGTCGGGTGGAGAACTGTGGAGAATATAGGAGAAGGGCAAAGGGGTGCGGAGAAGGGCAAAGGGGTGCGGAGAAGGGCAAAGACGGGTGGAGAAGGGCGGAAAATATCAGAGAAGTGCAAAGATGTGCAAAGACGGGCAGAGAAAGGCAAAGACGGGCTGAGAAGTGTGGAGAACAACGGAAAAGGGCAAGGACAGGTGGAGAACAGCAAAAACGGGGGGAGAAGGGCAAAGACGGGTGAAGAAATGAGGAAAATACTGGAGAAGGGCAAAGGGGGGCGGAGAAGGGCAAAGACGGGTGAAGAAATGAGGAGAATACTGGAGAAGGGCAAAGGGGGGTGGAGAAGGGCGGAGAAGGGCAAAGACGGGCGGAGAAGGGCAAAGACGGGCGGAGAAGGGCAAAGACGGGCGGAGAAGGGCAAAGACGGGCGGAGAAGGGCAAAGACGGGCGGAGAAGGGCAAAGACGGGCGGAGAAGGGCAAAGACGGGCGGAGGAGGGCAAAGACGGGCGGAGGAGGGCAAAGACGGGCGGAGGAGGGCAAAGACGGGCGGAGGAGGGCAAAGACAGGCAGAGAAGTGTGGAGAATATCGGAGAAGGGCAAAGATGGGCGGAGAAGGGCAATAATGGGCGGAGAAGGGCAGAGAATATTGGAGAAGGGCAAAGATGGGCAAAGAAAAGGGTAGAAGGGCAAAGATGGGCAAAGATATGTGAGAAGGGCAAAGATGGACGGAGAAAGGCAGAGAATATTGGAGAAGGGCAAAGATGGGCAAAGAAAAGGGTAGAAGGGTAAAGACGGGCGGAGAAGTGTGGAGAGTATCGGAGAAGAGGAAAGATGGGAAAAGATGTGTGAGAAGGGCAAAGATGGATGGAGAAGGGCAAAGATGGATGGAGAAGGGCAAATTCGGGCGGAGAATTGTGGAGAATATTGGAGAAGTGCAAAGATGGGCAAAGACGGGCGGAGAAGGGAAAACATGAGGGGAGAAGGGCAAAGACGGGCAGAGAAGGGTGGAGAATATCGGAGAAGTGCAAAGATGGGCAAAGACGGGTGGAGAAGGGCAAGGACAGGCAATGAAGGGAGGAGAATATCGGAGAAGTGCAAAGAAGGGCAAAGTCGGGGGGAGAAGGGCAAAGTCGGGGGGAGAAGGGCAAAGTCGGGGGGAGAAGGGCAAAGTCGGGGGGAGAAGGGCAAAGTCGGGGAGAGAAGGGCAAAAACAGGGGGAGAAGGGCAAAGGGGTGCGGAGAAGGGCAAAGACGGGTGGAGAAGGGTGGAGAATATCAGAGAAGTGCAAAGATGTGCAAAGACGGGCAGAGAAAGGCAAAGACGGGCTGAGAAGTGTGGAAAACACCGGAGAAGGGCAAGGACAGGCGGAGAAGGGCAAAAACGGGCGGAGAACGGCAAAGACGGGTGAAGAAATGAGGAGAATACTGGAGAAGGGCAAAGACGGGCGGAGAAGGGCAAAGACGGGCGGAGAAGGGCAAAGACGGGCAGAGAAGGGCAAAGACGGGCGGAGAAGGGCAAAGATGGGCGGAGAAGGGCAAAGGAAGACAGAGAGTGGCAAAGACGGGCGGAGAAGGGCAAAGTCGGGCGGAGAATTGTGGAGAATATAGGAGAAGGGCAAAGACAGCAGGAGAAGGGCAGAGAATATTGGAGAAGTGCAAAGATAAGCAAAGAAAAGGGTAGAAAGGCAAAGACGGGCGGAGAAGTGTGGAGAATATCGAAGAAGTGCAAAGATGTGCAAAGACGGGCGGAGAAGGGCAAAGACGGGCGGAGAAGTTCAAAAGCGGGCGGAGAAGTGTGGAGAATATCGGAGAAGGGCAAAGATGGGCGGAGAAGGGCAACAACAGGTGGAGAAGGGCAGAGAATATTTGAGAAGTGGAAAGACGGGCGGAGAAGGGCGGAGACAGGCGGAGAAGGGCAGAGACGGACGGCGAAGGGCAAAGACGGGCGGAGAAGGGCAAAGACGGGCGGAGAAGTGCAGAGAATATTGGAGAAGGGCAAAGATGGGCAAAGAAAAGGGTAGAAGGGCAAAGATGGGCAAAGATGGTTGAGAAGGGCAAAGATGGACGGAGAAAGGCAAAGTCGGGTGGAGAACTGTGGAGAATATAGGAGAAGGGCAAAGGGGTGCGGAGAAGGGCAAAGGGGTGCGGAGAAGGGCAAAGACGGGTGGAGAAGAGCGGAAAATATCAGAGAAGTGCAAAGATGTGCAAAGACGGGCAGAGAAAGGCAAAGACGGGCTGAGAAGTGTGGAGAACAACGGAAAAGGGCAAGGACAGGTGGAGAACAGCAAAAACGGGGGGAGAAGGGCAAAGACGGGTGAAGAAATGAGGAGAATACTGGAGAAGGGCAAAGGGGGGCGGAGAAGGGCAAAGACGGGTGAAGAAATGAGGAGAATACTGGAGAAGGGCAAAGGGGGGCGGAGAAGGGCGGAGAAGGGCAAAGACGGGCGGAGAAGGGCAAAGACGGGCGGAGAAGGGCAAAGACGGGCGGAGAAGGGCAATAACGGGCAGAGAAGGGCAGAGAATATTGGAGAAGGGCAAAGATGGGCAAAGAAAAGGGTAGAAGGGCAAAGATGGGCAAAGATATGTGAGAAGGGCAAAGATGGACGGAGAAAGGCAGAGAATATTGGAGAAGGGCAAAGATGGGCAAAGAAAAGGGTAGAAGGGTAAAGACGGGCGGAGAAGTGTGGAGAGTATCGGAGAAGAGGAAAGATGGGAAAAGACGGGTGAGAAGGGCAAAGATGGATGGAGAAGGGCAAAGTCGGGCGGAGAATTGTGGAGAATATTGGAGAAGTGCAAAGATGGGCAAAGACGGGCGGAGAAGGGAAAACATGAGGGGAGAAGGGCAAAGATGGGCAGAGAAGGGTGGAGAATATCGGAGAAGTGCAAAGATGGGCAAAGACGGGTGGAGAAGGGCAAGGACAGGCAAAGAAGGGAGGAGAATATCGGAGAAGTGCAAAGAAGGGCAAAGACGGGCGGAGAAGGGCTGAGAAGTGTGGAGAACAACGGAAAAGGGCAAGGACAGGCGGAGAACAGCCAAAACGGGCGGAGAAGGGCAAAGACGGGTGAAGAAATGAGGAGAATACTGGAGAAGGGCAAAGACGGGCGGAGAAGGGCAAAGACGGGCGGAGAAGGGCAAAGACGGGCGGAGAAGGGCAAAGTAGGATGGAGGAGGGCAAAGACAGGCAGAGAAGTTCAAAAGCGGGCAGAGAAGTGTGGAGAATATCGGAGAAGGGCAAAGATGGGCGGAGAAGGGCAATAACGGGCGGAGAAGGGCAGAGAATATTGGAGAAGGGCAAAGATGGGCAAAGAAAAGGGTAGAAGGGCAAAGATGGGCAAAGATATGTGAGAAGGGCAAAGATGGACGGAGAAAGGCAAAGTCGGGTGGAGAACTGTGGAGAATATAGGAGAAGGGCAAAGAGGGGCGGAGAAGGGCAAAGGGGTGCAGAGAAGGGCAAAGAGGGGCGGAGAAGGTCAAAAGCAGGCGAAGAAGTGTGGAGAATATCGGAGAAGGGCAAAGATGGGCGGAGAAGGGTAATAACGGGCGGAGAGGGCAGAGAATATTTGAGAAGTGGAAAGAGGGGTAAAGACGGGTGAAAAAACCAAAGACTGGTGGAGAAGGGTAAAGAAGGGCGGAGAAGTGCAAAGAAAGGCGGAGAAGGGTGGAGAATATCAGGGAAGTGGAAAGATGGGCAAAGACGGGCGGAGAAGGGCAAAGACGGGCGGAGAATGGCAAAGGAAGGCGGAGAGTGGCAAAGCCGGGTGGAGAAGGGCAAAGATGGACGGAGGAGGGCAGAGAATATTGGAGAAGGGCAAAGATGGGCAAAGAAAAGGGTAGAAGGGTAAAGACGGGCGGAGAAGTGTGGAGAGTATCGGAGAAGAGGAAAGATGGGAAAAGACGGGTGAGAAGGGCAAAGATGGATGGAGAAGGGCAAAGTCGGGCGGAGAATTGTGGAGAATATTGGAGAAGTGCAAAGATGGGCAAAGACGGGCGGAGAAGGGAAAACATGAGGGGAGAAGGGCAAAGATGGGCAGAGAAGGGTGGAGAATATCGGAGAAGTGCAAAGATGGGCAAAGACGGGTGGAGAAGGGCAAGGACAGGCAAAGAAGGGAGGAGAATATCGGAGAAGTGCAAAGAAGGGCAAAGTTGGGCGGAGAAGGGCAAAGTTGGGCGGAGAAGGGCAAAGTTGGGCGGAGAAGGGCAAAGTTGGGCGGAGAAGGGCAAAGACGGGCGGAGAAGGGCAAAGACGGGCGGAGAAGGGCAAAGACGGGCGGAGAAGGGCAAAGACGGGCGGAGAAGGGCAAAGACGGGGGGAGAAGGGCAAAGACAGGGGGAGAAGGGCAAAGACGGGGGGAGAAGGGCAAAGACGGGGGAGAAGGGCAAAGACGGGTGAAGAAGGGCGGAGAATATCAGAGAAGTGCAAAGACGGGCAGAGAAAGGCAAAGACGGGCTGAGAAGTGTGGAGAACAACGGAAAAGGGCAAGGACAGGCGGAGAACAGCCAAAACGGGCGGAGAAGGGCAAAGACGGGTGAAGAAATGAGGAGAATACTGGAGAAGGGCAAAGGGGGACGGAGAAGGGCAAAGACGGGTGAAGAAATGAGGAGAATACTGGAGAAGGGCAAAGACGGGTGGAGAAGGGCAAAGACGGGCAAAGACGGGCGGAGAAGGGCAAAGACGGGCAGAGATTGGCAAAGACGGGCAGAGATTGGCAAAGACGGGCAGAGATTGGCAAAGACGGGCAGAGAAGGGTGGAGAATATTGGAGAAGCGCAAAGATGGGCAAAGACGGGCGGAGAAGGGCAAAGACGGGCGGAGAAGGGCAAAGACGGGCGGAGAAGGGCAAAGACGGGCGGAGAAGGGCAAAGACGGGCGGAGAAGGGCAAAGTAGGATGGAGGAGGGCAAAGAGAGGCAGAGAAGTTCAAAAGCGGGCAGAGAAGTGTGGAGAATATTGGAGAAGGGCAAAGATGGGCGGAGAAGGGAAATAACGGGCGGAGAAGGGCAGAGAATATTGGAGAAGGGCAAAGATGGGCAAAGAAAAGGGTAGAAGGGCAAAGATGGGCAAAGATATGTGAGAAGGGCAAAGATGGACGGAGAAAGGCAGAGAATATTGGAGAAGGGCAAAGATGGGCAAAGAAAAGGGTAGAAGGGTAAAGACGGGCGGAGAAGTGTGGAGAGTATCGGAGAAGAGGAAAGATGGGAAAAGACGGGTGAGAAGGGCAAAGATGGATGGAGAAGGGCAAAGTCGGGCGGAGAATTGTGGAGAATATTGGAGAAGTGCAAAGATGGGCAAAGACGGGCGGAGAAGGGAAAACATGAGGGGAGAAGGGCAAAGATGGGCAGAGAAGGGTGGAGAATATCGGAGAAGTGCAAAGATGGGCAAAGACGGGTGGAGAAGGGCAAGGACAGGCAAAGAAGGGAGGAGAATATCGGAGAAGTGCAAAGAAGGGCAAAGACGGGCGGAGAAGGGCTGAGAAGTGTGGAGAACAACGGAAAAGGGCAAGGACAGGCGGAGAACAGCCAAAACGGGCGGAGAAGGGCAAAGACGGGTGAAGAAATGAGGAGAACACTGGAGAAGGGCAAAGGGGGGCGGAGAAGGGCAAAGATGGGTGAAGAAATGAGGAGAATACTGGAGAAGGGCAAAGACGGGCGGAGAAGGGCAAAGAAGGGCAAAGACGGGCAGAGATTGGCAAAGACGGGCAGAGAAGGGTGGAGAATATTGGAGAAGCGCAAAGATGGGCAAAGACGGGCGGAGAAGGGCAAAGACGGGCGGAGAAGGGCAAAGACGGGCGGAGAAGGGCAAAGACGGGCGGAGAAGGGCAAAGACGGGCGGAGAAGGGCAAAGTAGGATGGAGGAGGGCAAAGACAGGCAGAGAAGTTCAAAAGCGGGCAGAGAAGTGTGGAGAATATTGGAGAAGGGCAAAGATGGGCGGAGAAGGGCAATAACGGGCGGAGAAGGGCAGAGAATATTGGAGAAGGGCAAAGATGGGCAAAGAAAAGGGTAGAAGGGCAAAGATGGGCAAAGATAGTTGAGAAGGGCAAAGATGGACGGAGAAAGGCAAAGTCGGGTGGAGAACTGTGGAGAATATAGGAGAAGGGCAAAGGGGTGCGGAGAAGGGCAAAGGGGTGCGGAGAAGGGCAAAGACGGGTGGAGAAGGGCGGAAAATATCAGAGAAGTGCAAAGATGTGCAAAGACGGGCAGAGAAAGGCAAAGACGGGCTGAGAAGTGTGGAGAACAACGGAAAAGGGCAAGGACAGGTGGAGAACAGCAAAAACGGGGGGAGAAGGGCAAAGACGGGTGAAGAAATGAGGAGAATACTGGAGAAGGGCAAAGGGGGGCGGAGAAGGGCAAAGACGGGTGAAGAAATGAGGAGAATACTGGAGAAGGGCAAAGACGGGCGGAGAAGGGCAAAGACGGGCGGAGAAGGGCAAAGACGGGCGGAGAAGGGCAAAGACGGGCAGAGATTGGCAAAGACGGGTGGAGAATGGTGGAGAATATTGGAGAAGTGCAAAGATGGGCAAAGACGGGCGGAGAAATGAGGAGAATACTGGAGAAGGGCAAAGACGGGCGGAGAAGGGCAAAGACGGGCGGAGAAGGGCAAAGACGGGCGGAGAAGGGCAAAGACGGGCGGAGAAGGGCAAAGACGGGCGGAGAAGGGCAAAGACGGGCGGACAAGGGCAAAGACGGGCGGACAAGGGCAAAGACGGGCGGACAAGGGCAAAGACGGGCGGACAAGGGCAAAGTAGGATGGAGGAGGGCAAAGACAGGCAGAGAAGTTCAAAAGCGGGCAGAGAAGTGTGGAGAATATCGGAGAAGGGCAAAGATGGGCGGAGAAGGGCAATAACGGGCGGAGAAAGGCAGAGAATATTGGAGAAGTGCAAAGATGGGCAAAGAAAAGGGTAGAAGGGCAAAGATGGGCAAAGATATTTGAGAAGGGCAAAGATGGACGGAGAAAGGCAAAGTCGGGTGGAGAACTGTGGAGAATATAAGAGAAGGGCAAAGAGGGGCGGAGAAGGGCAAAGAGGGGCGGACAAGGGCAAAGAGGGGCGGACAAGGGCAAAGAGGGGCGGAGAAGGGCAAAGAGGGGCGGAGAAGGGCAAAGAGGGGCGGAGAAGGGCAAAGAGGGGCGGAGAAGGGCAAAGAGGGGCGGAGAAGGGCAAAGAGGGGCGGAGAAGGTCAAAAGCGGGCGAAGAAGTGTGGAGAATATCGGAGAAGGGCAAAGATGGGCGGAGAAGGGTAATAACGGGCGGAGAAGGGCAGAGAATATTTGAGAAGTGGAAAGAGGGGTAAAGACGGGTGAAAAAAACAAAGACTGGTGGAGAAGGGTAAAGAAGGGCGGAGAAGTGCAAAGAAAGGCGGAGAAGGGTGGAGAATATCAGGGAAGTGGAAAGATGGGCAAAGACGGGCGGAGAAGGGCAAAGACGGGCAGAGATTGGCAAAGACGGGCGGAGAAGGGTGGAGAATATTGGAGAAGCGCAAAGATGGGCAAAGACGGGCGGAGAAGTGCAAAGACGGGCGGAGAAGTGCAAAGACGGGCGGAGAAGAGTGGATAATATCGGAGAAAGGCAAGGACGGGCGGAGAAGGGCAAGGACGGGCAGAGAAGGGCAAGGACGGGTCGAGAAAGGAAAACATAAGGGGATAAGGGCAAAAACGGGCAGAGAAGGGTGGAGAATATCGGAGAAGTGCAAAGATGGGCAAAGATTGGCGGAGAAGGGCAAGGATGGGCGGAGAAGTGTGGAGAATACCGGAGAAGGGAAAAGACGGTCAGAGATGGGCAAAGACAGGCGGAGAATTTCAAGGACGGGCAGAGAAGGGCAAAGACAGGCGGAGAATTGCAAAGATGGGTGGAGAAAGGCAAAGACAGGCAGAGAATTGAGGAGAACAGTGGAGAAGGGCAAAGCGGGCGGGGAAGGGCAAAGACGGTCGGACAAGGGCAAAGACGGGAAGAAAAGTGCGGAGAATACCGGAGAAGGGCAGAGACGGGCGGAGAAGTGCAAAGACGGGCGGAGAAGTGCAAAGACGGGCGGAGAAGTGCAAAGACGGGCGGAGAAATGAGGAGAATACTGGAGAAGGGCAAAGACGGGCGGAGAAGGGCAAAGACGGGCGGAGAAGGGCAAAGACGGGCGGAGAAGGGCAAAGACGGGCGGAGAAGGGCAAAGACGGGCGGAGAAGGGCAAAGACGGGCGGAGAAGGGCAAAGACGGGCGGAGAAGGGCAAAGACGGGCGGAGAAGGGCAAAGACGGGCGGAGAAGGGCAAAGACGGGCGGAGAAGGGCAAAGACGGGCGGAGAAGGGCAAAGACGGGCGGAGAAGGGCAAAGACGGGTGGAGAATTGCGTAGAGTACTAGAGAAAAGTAAAGGCAGGCAGAGAAGGGCAAAGAAGTGCGGAGAGTGGCAAGATAGTGTGGAGAGTGGCAAAGACGGGCGGAGAGTGGCAAAGACGGGCGGAGAGTGGCAAAGACGGGCGGAGAGTGGCAAAGACGGGCGGAGAGTGGCAAAGAGAGTTGGAGAAGAGCAAAGACAGGTGGACAATTGAAAAGACATGCGGAAAAAGCAAAGACGGGTGCACAAGTGCAAAGACGGGCGGAGAACGGCAAAGAAGGGCAGACAAGTGCAAAGATGGGCGGAGAAGGGCAAAGACAGAATCACAGAACAGAATCACAGAATCACAGAACAACCAGGTTGCAAGACCCACGGGATGATCGAGTCCAACTGTTCCCATCAAACACTAAACCATATCCCTCAGCACCTCGTCCACCCGTGCCTTAAACACCTCCAGGGAAGGTGACTCAACCACCTCCCTGGGCAGCCTGTTCCAGTGCCCAATGACCTTTTCTGTAAAGAATTTTTTCCTAATGTCCAGCCTAAACCTCCCCTGGCGGAGCTTGAGGCCATTCCTTCTTGTCCTGTCCCCTGTCACTTGGAAGAAGAGGCCAGCACCCTCCTCTCTACCACCTCCTTTCAGGTAGTTGTAGAGAGCAATGAGGTCACCCCTCAGCCTCCTCTTCTCCAGGCTAAACAACCCCAGCTCTCTCAGCCGCTCCTCATAAGGCCTGCTCTCCAGCCCTTTCACCAGCTTTGTTGCACTTCTCTGGACTCGTTCCAGAGCCTCAACATCCTTCTTATTGTGAGGGGCCCAGAACTGAACACAGTATTCGAGGAGCGGTCTCACCAGTGCCGAGTACAGAGAGAGGATAACCTCCCTGGACCTGCTGGTCACGCCGTTTCTGATACAAGCCAAGATGCCATTGGCCTTCTTGGCCACCTGGGCACACTGCTGACTCATGTTCAGTCACTGTCAACCAACACACCCAGGTCCCTCTCCTCTAGGCAGCTTTCTAGACAGACTTCTCCTAGTCTGTAGCACTGCATAGGGTTGTTGTGCCCCAAGTGCAGGACCCGGCATTTGGCCTTGTTAAACCTCATGCCATTGGACTCTGCCCAGTGGTCCAGCCTGTTCAGATCCCTTTGCAGAGCCTCCCGACCCTCCAGCAGATCGACACTTCCACCCAGCTTAGTGTCGTCCGCAAACTTGCTCAGGGTGCACTCGATGCCTTCATCCAGATCATTGATGAAGACATTGAACAGGGCTGGACCCAGCACTGAGCCCTGGGGAACCCCACTTGTCACTGGCCTCCAGCTGGATTTCACACCATTTACCACCACTCTCTGGGCCCGGCCATCCAACCAGTTTTCCACCCAGGAGAGTGTGTGCCTGTCCAGGCCAGAGGCTGACAGTTTCTCAAGCAGAATGCTGTGAGAAACTGTGTCAAAGGCTTTACTGAAGTCCAGGAAGACCACATCCACAGCCTTTCCCTCATCCAGCAGCCGAGTCACTTTGTCATAGAAGGCAATCAGATTAGTCTGGCAAGACCTGCCTTTTGTGAACCCATGTTGACTGGGCCTGATCACCCCGTTCTCTTGCATGTGCTTCATGATAGCACTCAAGATCACCTGCTCCATGACTTTCTCTGGCAAAGACGGTCTGACAAAGGCAAAAACAGGCGGACAAGAACAAAGACAGGGGTAGAAGGGCAAAGAAAGTCAGAGAGTGGCAAGATAGTGCGGAGAGTTGCAAAGAAATGCGGAGAGTGGCAAAGAAGTGCGGAGAGTGGCAAAGAAGTATGGGGATTGGCAAAAAAGTGCGGAGAGTGGCAAAGAAGTGCGGAGAGTGGCAAAGATGGGCGGAGAAGGGCAAAGACAGGCCAAGAAGGGCAAAGACGGGCAGAGAAGGGCAAAGACGGGCAGAGAAGGGCAAAGATGAGCAGAGAAGGGCAAAGAGACGTAGAGAAGGACAAAGACTGGCAGAGAAGGACAAAGACTGGCAGAGAAGGACAAAGACTGGCAGAGAAGGACAAAGACGGGCAGAGAAGGACAAAGACGGGCAGAGAAGGGCAAAGACGGGCAGAGAAGGGCAAAGACGGGCAGAGAAGGGCAAAGATGAGCAGAGAAGGGCAAAGAGACGTAGAGAAGGACAAAGACTGGCAGAGAAGGACAAAGACTGGCAGAGAAGGACAAAGACGGGCAGAGAAGGACAAAGACGGGCAGAGAAGGACAAAGACGGGCAGAGAAGGGCAAAGACGGGCAGAGAAGGGCAAAGACGGGCAGAGAAGGGCAAAGACGGGCAGAGAAGGGCAAAGACGGGCAGAGAAGGGCAAAGACGGGCAGAGAAGGGCAAAGACGGGCAGAGAAGGGCAAAGACGGGCAGAGAAGGGCAAAGACGGGCAGAGAAGGGCAAAGACGGGCAGAGAAGGGCAAAGACGGGCAGAGAAGGGCAAAGACGGGCAGAGAAGGGCAAAGACGGGCAGAGAAGGGCAAAGACGGGCAGAGAAGGGCAAAGACGGGCAGAGAAGGGCAAAGACAGGGGGAGAAAGGCACAGGCGGGCGGATAATGTCAAAGACGGGGGGAGAAGTGCTGAGAATAACCGAGAAGGGCAAAGATGGGCGAAGAAGGGTAAATATAGGAGGAGAAGGCAAATACAGGCGGAAGAAGTCAAAGATGGGTTGAGGAGGAAAAAGAGGGGCGGATGAGGGCAAAGACGGGCAAAAAAAGGCAAAGACGGGCAGAGGAGGGCAAAGACGGGCGGAGGAGGGCAAAGACGGGCGGAGGAGGGCAAAGACGGGCGGAGGAGGGCAAAGACGGGCGGAGGAGGGCAAAGACGGGCGGAGGAGGGCAAAGACGGGCGGAGGAGGGCAAAGACGGGCAGAGGAGGGCAAAGACGGGCGGAGGAGTGCAAAGATGGGCGGACGAGGGCAAAGAGGGGCGGAGGAGGGCAAAGACGGGCGGAGAAGGGCAAAGACGGGCGGAGAAGGGCAAAGACAGGCGGAGGAGGGCAAAGACGGGCGGAGATGTGTGGAGAATTATGGAGAAGGGAAAAGACGGGCAGAGAAGAACAAAGATGGGTGGAGGAAAGCAGAGAGAACCGGAGAAGGGCAAAGAAGTGCGGAGAGTGGGAAAGACGGTTGGAGAATTGCAAAGACGGGCAGACGAGGGCAAAGATGGGTGGAGAAGGGCAAAGATGGGCGGACGAGGGCAAAGACTGGCGGACGAGGGCAAAGACTTGTAGACGAGGGCAAAAACGGGCGGACGAGGGAAAAGATTGGTGGACGAGGGAAAAGACGGGCGGACAAGGGCAAATGTGGGCGAAGAAGGGCAAAGAGGAGAGGGAAGGGCAAAGACGAGCGGGAAGGGCAAAGACCAGCGGAGGAAGGCTGAGAAAACTGGAGATTGGCAAAGAAGTGCGGAGAGTGGCAAAGAAGTGCGGAGAGTGGCAAGGAAGTTCGGAGAGTGGCAAAGACGGGCGGACAGCGGCAAAGATGGGCGGACAACGGCAAAGACGGGTGGACAAAGGCAAAGACGGGCGGAGAAGGGCAAAGACAGGTGGAGAAGGGTAAAGACGAACGGACGAGGGCAAAGACGGGCAGACGAAGGAAAAGATGGGCAGACGAGGGAAAAGACAGGCGGACGAGGGAAGAGATGGGCGGACGAGGGAAGAGACGGGCGGACGAGGGAAGAGACGGGCGGACGAGGGAAGAGACGGGCGGACGAGGGAACAAAGGCGTGGAGAAGTGCACAGACAGGCGAAGAAAAGCAAAGACGGGCTGAGAAGGGCAAAGATGGTCTCACAAGTGCAAAGACGGGGGGATATAAACAAAGACGGGCGGAGAATTCCAAAGACGGGCGACAAGTGCTGAGAATAACCGAGAAAGGCAAAGACGGGTGGGGAAAGATGGAGAATACCGAAGAAGGGCACAGAGAGACGGAGAAGGGCAAATATGGGAGGAGAAGGCAAATACGGGCGGAAGAGGGCAAAGACGGGTGGAGGAGGGCAAAGAGGGGCAGATGAGGGCAAAGACGGGCAAAGAAAGGCAAAGAAGGACGGAGGAGGGCAAAGACGGGCGGACGAGGGCAAAGACAGGCAAAGAAAGGCAAAGAAGGACGGAGGAGGGCAAAGACGAGTGGAGGAGGGCAAAGACAGGCAGAGAATACCGTAGAAGAGCAAAGGAGGGTGGAGAAGGTCAGAGAATACCGGAGAAGGGCAAAGAAGGGCGTAGAAGCGCAAAGAAGTGCAAAGAGGGGCGGAGAAGGGCAAAGACGGGGGGAGAAGGGCAAAGACGGGGGGAGAAGGGCAAAGACGGGCGGACAACGGCAAAGACGGGCGGACAATGGCAAAGACGGGCGGACAACGGCAAAGACGGGCGGACAACGGCAAAGACGGGCGGACAACGGCAAAGACGGGCGGACAAGCGCAAAGACGGGCGGACAAGCGCAAAGACGGGCGGACAAGCGCAAAGACGGGCGGACAAGGGGAAAGACGGGTGGACGATGGCAAAGACGGGCAGACAAGGGCACAAACGGGTGGAGAAGAGCACAGATGGGCAAAGAAGAGCATAGACGGGCTGAGAAAGGCAAAGATGGTCTCACAAGTTAAAAGAAGGAGAAGGGCAAAGAGGGTTGAAGAAGTGCTGGGAATAACCGAGAAGGGCAAAGACAGGTGGAGAAAGATGGAGAACACCGAAGAAGGGCACAGAGAGACGGAGAAGGGCAAATATGGGAGGAGAAGGCAAATACGGGCGGAAGAGGACAAAGACGGGTGGAGGAGGGCAAAGAGAAGCGGATGAGGGCAAAGACGGGCGGAGGAGGGCAAAGACGGGCGGAGGAGGGAAAAGACGGGCGGAAGAGGGCAAAGACTGGCGGAATAAGGCAAAGACGGGCGGAGAAGGGCAAAGACGAGGGGAGAAGGGCAAAGACGTGGGGAGAAGGGCAAAGGCAGGGGAGAATGGGCAAAGACGGGCAGAGAAGGGCAAAGACGGGCAGAGAAGGGCAAAGATGGGTGGAGAAGGGCAAAGATGGGCGGAGAAGGGCAAAGACGGGTAGAGAAGTGCAAAGACGGGCAGAGAAGTGCAAAGACGGGCAGAGAAGGGCAAAGACAGACGGAGAAGGGCAAAGACAGACGGAGAAGGGCAAAGATGGATGGAGAAATGCAAAGAATGGAAGAGAAGTGCAAAGAGGGTTGGACAACGGCAAAGACGGGCATACAACCGCAAAGACCAGCGGACAGGGGCAAAGACGGGCGGAGAAGTGCAAAGACCGATGGACAGGTGCCAAGAGGGGCAGACATGAGCAAAGACGGGAGCAGAAGGTCAAAGACGTGCGGAGAATGGCAAAGACGGGCAGACAAGGGCAAAGACAGGCGGACCAGTGCCATGAGGGATGGAAAAGGGCATAGACGGGCGGAGAATGGCAAAGATGGGTGGAGAATAGCAAATGCGGTCGGAGAAGGGCAAATACGGGCAGAGGAGGCCAAAGACAGGTGGAGGAGGCAAAAGACGGGCAGAGGAGGCCAAAGACGGGTGGAGAATTTCGGGTAATACCGGAGACTTGCAGAGAATACCGGAGGAGGGCATAGACCGTTGGAGAAGGGCAATACGGGCGGAAAAGGGCAAAGATGGGCAGAGAACTGCGGAGAATACCAGAGAAGGGCAAAGATGGGTGGAGAAGTGCGGAGAAACCAGAGAAGGGCAAAGACGGGCTGACAAGGGCAAAGACGGGCGGACAAGGGCAAAGAAGGGTGGACAAGGGCAAAGAAGGGTGGAGAAGCGCAAAGAGGGGCTGACAAGTGCAAAGACGGGCGGAGAATGTCGGAGAACACCGTAGAAGTGCAAAGGAGGCTGGAGAAGGGCAGAGAATACTGGAGAAGGGCAAAGAAGGGCGTAGAAGCGCAAATAAGGGCGAAGATGGGCAAAAACGTACGGAGAAGGGCAAAGACAGGTGTAGAAGGGAAAAGACGGGTGGAGAAGGGCAAAGATGGGCGGAGAAGTGCAAAGATGGGCGGACAAGCGCAAAGACGGGCGGACAAGCGCAAAGACGGGCGGACAAGCGCAAAGACGGGCGGACAAGCGCAAAGACGGGCGGACAAGCGCAAAGGCGGGCGGACACGGGCAAAGGCGGGCGGACAAGGGCAAAGGCGGGCGGACAAGGGCAAAGACAGGTGAAGAAGTGCTGAGAATAACCGATAAGGGCAAAGACGGGCGGGGAAATACGGAGAATACCGAAGAAGGGCACAGAGAGACGGAGAAGGGCAACTACGGGAGGAGAAGGCAAATACGGGCGGAAGAGGGCAAAGATGGGTGGAGGAGGGCAAAGACAGGTGGAGGAGGGCAAAGACGGGCTGAGAAGGGCAAAGATGGTCTCACAAGTGCAAATACGGGGGGAGAAGGGCAAAGACGGGTGGAGAATGGCAAAGACAGACGAAGAAGTGCTGAGAATAACCGAGAAGGGCAAAGACGGGCAGAGAAAGACGGAGAACACCGAAGAAGGGCAAATATGGGAGGAGAAGGCAAATACGGGTGGAAGAGGGCAAAGACGGTTGGAGGAGGGCAAAGAGGGGCGGATGAGGGCAAAGACGGGCAAAGAAAGGCAAAGAAGGATGGAGGAGGGCAAAGACGGGTGGAGGAGGGCAAAGACGGGTAGAGGAGT
Organism: Phaenicophaeus curvirostris; assembly: GCF_032191515.1. NCBI lineage: Eukaryota > Metazoa > Chordata > Aves > Cuculiformes > Cuculidae > Phaenicophaeus > Phaenicophaeus curvirostris. The sequence continues at coordinate 175,481 of NW_027206737.1, forward strand.
GCAAACACAGGCGGAGTAGAGCAATGATGTGCGGAATAAGGCAAAGACGGTTGGACGAGGGCAAAGACTTGTGGACGAGGGCAAAGACGGGTGGACGAGGGCAACGACGGGTGGAGATGTGAGCAGAATTACAGAGAAGGGCAAAGACAGGTGGAGAAGGGCAAAGTCAGGCAGAGAAGAACAAAGACGGGCGGAGGAAGGCAGAGAGAACCGGAGAAGGTCAAAGAAGTGCAGAGAGTGGCAAAGACGTGCGGAGAAGGGCAAAGACGTGCGGAGAAGGGCAAAGACGTGCGGAGAAGGGCAAAGACGGGCAGAAAAGTGCAAAGTCGAGCGGAGAAGAGCAAAGTTGGGTGGAGAAGGGCAAAGAAGTGCAGAGAGTTGCAAACACGGGCAGAGAAGAAGGGCAAACATGGGCGGAGAAGTGTGGAGAATACCACAGAAGGGCAAAGACGGGCAGAGAAGTGTGGAGAATACTGGACAAGGGCAAAGATGGGTGGAGAAGGGTGGAGAATACCAGAGAAAAGCAAAGATGGGAGGAGAAGAGCATATACGGATGGAGAATTGCAAAGATGGTCGGACGAGGGCAAAGATGGGTGGAGAAGGGCAAAGAAGGGTGGACGAGGGCAAAGACTTGTGTACAAGGGCAAAAAAGGGCAGACGAGGGAAAAGACGGGTAGACAAGGGCAAATGTGGGCGAAGAAGGGCAAAGAGGAGCAGGAAGGGCAAAGGCGAGCGGAGGAAGGCTAAGAGAACCGGAGAGTGGCAAAGAAGTGCAGAGAGTGGCAAAGAAGTGTGGAGAGTGGCAAAGAAGTGTGGAGAGTGGCAAAGAAGTGCGGAGAGTGGCAAAGAAGTGCGGAGAGTGGCAAAGTAGTGTGGAGAGTGGCAAAGACGGGTGGAGAAGGGCAAAGAGGGGGGGAGAAGGGCAAAGACAAGCGGACAAGGGCAAAGATGGGCGGAGAAGTGCAAAGACGGGCGGAGAAGGGCAAAGATGGGCGGAGAAGGGCAAAGACGGGCGGAGAAGGGCAAAGACGGGCAGACAAGGGCAAAGACGGGCGGACAAGGGCAAAGACGGGCGGACAAGGGCAAAGACGGGCGGACAAGGGCAAAGACGGGCGGACAAGGGCAAAGACGGGCGGACAAGGGCAAAGACGGGCGGACAAGGGCAAAGACGGGCGGAGAAGAGCAAAGACGGGCGGAGAAGAGCAAAGACCGGTGGACATGGGCCAAGAGGGGCGGACAAGAGCAAAGACAGGCGGACAAGAACAAAGACGGGGGAAGAAGGGCAAAGACAGACAGAGAAGGACAAAGACGGGTGGACAAGTGCAAAAAGGTTTAGACAAGAGCAAAGACAGTCTGAGAAATCCGGAGAGTACCGGAGACGTGCAAAGAAGGGCGGAGAAGGGCAAAGACGGGTGGAGAATGGCAAAGACGGGCAGAGAATTGCAAAGACGGTCGGTGAAGTGAAAAGACATTCAGAGAAGTTCGGAGAGTACCGGAGAAGGGTAAATACGGGCGGACAAGGTCAAAGACGGGCGGACAAGGGTAGAGACAGGCAGACAAGGGCAGAGAAGGGTGGACAAGGGCAGAGAATAAAGGAGAAGTGCACAGACGAGCGGAGAAGGGCAAACAAGTGCGGAAAATGCAAAGAGGGGCAGAGAAGTGCAAAGACGGGCGGGCAAAGGCAAAGATGGGCGGACAAGGGCAAAGACGGGCGGACAAGGGCAAAGACGGGCGGACAAGGGCAAAGACAGTTGGACAAGGGCACAGACGGGCGGAGAATTGCAAAGACGGGCGGAGAAGGGCACAGAAGGGCGGAGAAGTGCACAGAAGGGCGGAGAAGATCACCGAAGGGTGGAAAAGGGCACAGACGGGTGGAGAACGGCACAGACGGGCGGAGAAGGGCACAGGCAGGCAGAGAAGGGCACAGGCAGGCAGAGAAGGGCACAGGCGGGCAGAGAAGGGCACAGGCGGGCAGAGAAGGGCACAGGCGGGCAGAGAAGGGCACAGGCGGGCAGAGAAGGGCACAGGCGGGCAGAGAAGGGCAAACAAGTGCGGAGAATATAAAGACGGGCAGAGAAGTGCAAAGACGTGCAAAGAAGTGCAAAGACGGGGGCAGAAGGGCAAAGACGGGGGCAGAAGGGCAAAGACGGGGGGAAAAGGGCAAAGACGGGGGGAAAAGGGCAAAGACGGGGGGAAAAGGGCAAAGACGGGGGGAAAAGGGCAAAGACGGGGGGAGAGAGGCAAAGACGGGCGGAGAAGTGCACGGACGGGTGGAGAAGGGCAAAGACGGGCTGAGAAGGGCACAGACGGGCGGAGAAGGGCACAGACGGGCGGAGAAGGGCACAGACGGGCGGAGAAGGGCACAGACGGGCGGAGAAGGGCAAACAAGTGGGGAGAAGGGCAAACAAATGGGGAGAAGGGCAAAGATGGGCAGAGAATTTCAAAGACATGCGAAGAAGAGCAAAGACGGTGGGATAAGGGCAAAGAAGGGGGGAGAAGTGCAAAGATGGTGGGAGAAGGGCAAAGACTGGCGGAGAAGTGCAAAGACAGGTGGAGAAGTGCAAAGACAGGCGGAGAAGCACGGAGAATACTGAAGAAGGGAGCAGACAGACGGAGAAGTGCAAACATGGGCAGAGGAGGCAAAAACGGGCAGACGAGGGCAAAGACGGGCAGATGAGGGAAAGATGGGTGGACGAGGACAAAGATGGGCGGATGAGGGCAAAGACGGGTGGACGAGGGCGAAGATTTGCGGATGAGGGCAAAGACGGGCGGATGAGGGCAAAGACGTGTGAAGATGTGTGGAGAATTACGGAGAAGAGCAAAGACGGGCGGAGAAGGTCAAAGTCGGGCAGAGAAGAGCAAAGACGGGTGGAGGAATTTAGAGAGAACCAGAGAAGGGCAAAGAAGTGCGGAGAGTGGCAAAGAAGTGCGGAGAGTGGCAAACACGGGAGGACAAGGGCAAAGACGGGCGGAGAAGGGCAGAGACGGGCGGAGAAGGGCAATTACTGGCGGAGAAGGGCAAAGACGGGCGGAGAAGGGCAAAGACGGGCGGAGAAGGGCAAAGACGGGCGGAGAAGGGCAAAGACGGGCGGAGAAGGGCAAAGACGGGCGGAGAGGGGCAAAGAAGGGCGGAGAAGTGCAAAGAAGGGCGGAGAAGGGCAAAGACGGGCGGAGAAGGGCAAAGACGGGCGGAGAAGGGCAAAGACGGGCGGAGAAGGGCAAAGACGGGCGGAGAAGGGCAAAGACGGGCGGAGAAGGGAAAAGACGGGCAGAGAAGGGCAAAGACGGGCGGACAACGGCAAAGACGGGCGGACAACGGCAAAGACGGGCGGAGAAGGGCAAAGACGGGCGGACAAGGGCAAAGACGGGCGGAGAAACACAGAGACGGGCGGAGAAACGTAGAGACGGGCAGAGAAAGGCAAAGACGGGCAGACAAGAGCAAAGACGGCAGACAAGGATAAAGACGGGCAGACAAGTGCAAAGACGGGCGGACGAGGCAAAGATGGGCGGACGAGGGCAAAGATGGGCGGACGAGGGCAAAGATGGGCGGACGAAGGCAAAGATGGGCGGACGAGGGCAAAGATGGCTAGACGAGGGCAAAGATGGCTGGACGAGGGCAAAGACGGGCGGACGAGTATAAAGACGGGCGGAGAAGGGCAAACAAGTGCGGAGAATGCAAAGACGAGAAAAGAAGTGCAAAGAAGTGCGAAGAAGAGCAAAGACGGTCGGAGAAGGGCAAAGACGGGCGGGCAAGGGCAAAGACGGGCGGACAAGGGCAAAGACGGGCGGACAAGAACATAGACCGGGGGAGAAGGGCAAAGACGGACACAGAAGGTCAAAGACGGGCGGACAAGTGCAAAGAGGTTTAGACAAGGGCAAAGACAGACTGAGAAGTTCGGAGAATATCAGAGAAGTGCAAAGAAGAGCAGAGAAGTGCAAAGACGGGCGGAGAAGTTCAAAGACGGGCGGAGAAGTGCAAAGACGGGCGGAGAAGTGCAAAGATGGGCGGAGAAGTGCAAACACGGGCAGAGAAGTGCAAACACGGGCAGAGAAGTGCAAAGACGGGCAGAGAAATGCGAAGACGGTCGGAGAAATGCAAAGACGTTCGGAGAAGGGCAGAGAATTGTGGAGAGTACCGGAGAAGTGCAAAGTCGGGTAGAGAAGGGAAAGACGGGCGGACGAGGGCAAAGACGGCCAGACGAGGGCAAAGACGGGCGGACGAGGGCAAAGACGGGTGGAGAAGTGCTGAGAATAACGGAGAAGAGCAAATACGGGTGGAAAAGGATAGAGAATACCGAAGAAAGGCACAGAAAGACGGAGAAGGGCAAACATGGGCAGAGAAGACAAATACTGGTGGACGAGGGAAAAGACGGGATTGAGGAGGGCAAAGACAGAATTGAGGAGGGCAAAGACGTGCGGAGGAGGACAAAGACGGGCGATGGAGTGGTAGGACGGTTGGAGATGTGTGGAGAATTACAGAGAAGGGCAAAAACGGGTAGAGAAGGGCAAAGGAGGGCAGAGAAGAGCAAAGATGGGCGGAGGAATGCAGAGAGAACCGGAGAAGGGCAAAGAAGTGCATAGAGTGGCAAAGAAGTGTGGAGAGTGGCAAAGAAGTGCGGAGAAGAGCAAGGACGGGCCGAGAAGTGCAAAGATGGGCAGACAAGGGCAAAGACGGGCGGATATTTAAAAGACGGGCGGACAAGGGCAAAGATGGATGGAAAAGGGCAAAGAGGGGCGGAGAAAGGCAAAGACGATTGGAGAAGGGCAAAGACGATCAGAGAAGGCATAGACAGATGGAGAATAGCAAAGACCAGCGGAGAAGGGAGGTGAATATCGGAGGAGTGCAAAGACAGATGGAGAAGGGCAAAGAAGGGCGAACAATGGCAAAGATATTTGGAGAAGTGCAAAGACGACCGGACGGGGCAAAGACGGGCGGAAAAGGGCAAAGACAGGCGGACAAGGGAAAAAGTGAGCAGACAAGGTCAAAGACGGGCAGACAAGGACAAAGATGTGTGGAGAAGGCCAAAGACGGGCGGAGAAGATCAAAGAAGGGCGGACAAGGGTAAAGACGGGCGGACAAGGGCAAAGACTGGTGGAGAAGGGCAAAGACTGGCGGAGAATGGCAAAGACGGTCAGAGATGGGCGGAGAATATCGGAAAAGTACAAATAAGGGCAAAGACGGGCGGAGAAGTTCAAAGACGGGCGGAGAAGGGCAAAGACGGGCGGAGAAGGGCAAAGACGGGCGGAGAAGGGCAAAGACGGGTGGACAAGGGCAAAGACAGGTGGACAAGGGCAAAGACAGGCGGAGAAAGGCAGATAATATCAGAGAAGTGCAAAGAAGGTCAAAGACGGGTGGAGAAGAGCAAAGATGTGCAGAGAAGGACAAAGAGGGGCAGGCAAAGGCAATGAGAGGCGGACAAGGCCAAAAAAATGCGGAGATGGGCTCTGAATATTGGAGAAATGCAAAGAAAGGCAAAGACGGGCGGAGAAGGGCAAAGACGGGCTGATAAAGGCGGAGAATATAGAGAAGTGCAAAGAAGGGCAAAGACATGCGGAGAAGAGCAAAGACGGGCAGAGAAGCACAAAGACGGGCGGACAAGGGCAAAGACGGGCGGACAAGGGCAAAGACGGGCGGACAAGGGCAAAGACGGGCGGACAAGGGCAAAGACGGGCGGACAAGGGCAAAGACGGGCGGACAAGGGCAAAGACGGGCGGACAAGGGCAAAGACGGGCGGAGAAGTGCAAAGACGGGTGGACCAGAGCAAAGACGGGCGAACGAGGGCATAGACGGGTGGACAAGAACAAAGACGGGGGAAGAAGGGCAAAGACGGACAGAGAAGGGCAAAGACGGGTGGACAAGTGCAAAAAGGCTTAGACAAGGGCAAAAAGGCTTAGACATGGGCAAAAAGGCTTAGACAAGGGCAAAGACAGTCTGAGAAGTCCGGAGAATACCAGAGAAGTGCAAAGAAGGGCAGAGAAGGATAAAGGCGGAGAAGGGCAAAGACGGGTGGAGAATTGCAAAGACGGTCGGAGAAGTGAAAGGACAGTCAGAGAAGTGCAGAGAGTACCGGAGAAGGGCAAAGACGGGCGGACAAGGGCAAAAACATCTTGAGAAGTGCAAAGACGGGCAGAGAACTGTGGAGAATACCAGAGAAGGGTAAAGACGGGCGGAGAAGTGCAAAGACGGGCGGAGAAGGGCAAAGACGGGCGGAGAAGGGAAAAGACGCAGGGAGAAGGGCAAAGAAAGGGGGCGAAGGGCAAAGACGGGGGGAGAAGGGCAAAGACGGGGGGAGAAGTGCAAAGACGGGGGGAGAAGGGCAAAGACGGGCAGACAAGGGCAAAGACGGGCGGACAAGGGGAAAGACGGTTGGACAAGTGCAATGACGGGCGGAAAAGGGCAAAGATGGGCGGACAAGAGCAAAGACGGGCAGACAAGGGCACAAACGGGTGGAGAAGGGCACAGACGGGCGAAGAATAGCAAAGACGGGCGAAGAAGGGCAAAGATGGTCTCACAAGTTGAAAGACGAGGGGAGAAGGGCAAAGAGGGTTGAAGAAGTGCTGAGAATAACCGAGAAGGGCAAAGACAGGTGGAGAAAGACGGAGAACACCGAAGAAGGGCACAGAGAGATGGAGAAGGGCAAATATGGGAGGAGAAGGCAAATACGGGTGGAAGAGGGCAAAGACGGGTGGAGGTTGGCAAAGAGGGGCGGATGAGGGCAAAGACGGGCGGAAGAGGACAAAGACGGGCGGAAGAGGACAAAGACGGGCGGACGAGGACAAAGAAAGGCGGAGGAGGGCAAAGAAGTGTGAAGATGTGTGGAGAATTATGGAGAAGGGGAAAGATGGGCGGAGAAGGTCAAAGTCGGGCAGAGAAGAGCAAAGACAGGCGGAGGAATTCAGAGAGAACCGGAGAAGGGCAAAGAAGTGCGGAGAGTGGCAAAGAAGTGCGGAGAGGGGCAAAGACGGGCGGAGCAGGGCAAAGACGGTCGGAGCAGGGCAAAGACGGGCGGAGCAGGGCAAAGACGGGCGGAGAAGGGCAAAGACGGGCGGAGAAGGGCAAAGACGGGCGGAGAAGGGCAAAGACGGGCGGAGAAGGGCAAAGACGGGCGGAGAAGGGCAAAGACGGGCGGAGAAGGGCAAAGACGGGCGGACAAGGGCAACGACGGATGGACAAGGGCAAAAATGGGCAGACAAGGGCAAAGACGGGCGGAGAGGGGCAAAGAAGTGCGGAGAAGGGCAAAGACAGGCGGAGAAGGGCAAAGACGGGCGGAGAAGGGCAAAGACGGGCGGAGAAGGGCAAAGACGGGCGGACAAGGGCAAAGACAGGCGGACAAGGGCAAAGACGGGCGGACAAGGGCAAAGACGGGCGGACAAGGGCAAAGACGGGCGGACAAGGGCAAAAATGGGCAGACAAGGGCAAAGACGGGCGGAGAAGTGCCAAGAATAATGGAGAAGGGCAAAGACGGGCGGAGAAGGGCAAAGACGGGCGGAGAAGGGCAAAGACGGGCGGAGAAGGGCAAAGACGGGCGGAGAAGTGCTGAGGATAATGGAGAAGGGCAAAGACAGGTGGAGAAGGATGGAGAATACCGAAGAAGGGAGCAGACAGACGAAGAAGTGCAAACATTGGTGGAGGAGGTAAAAATGGGCGGACGAGGGCAAAGACGGGCAGAGGAGGACAAAGACGGGAGGACGATGGAAAAGAAGGGCGGAGGAGGGCAAAGACGGGCAAAGGAAGGCAAAGACGGGCGGACAAGGGCAAAGACGGGCGGACAAGGGCAAAGACGTGCGGACAAGGGTAAAGATGGGCGGACGAGGGCAAAGACAGGTGGAGATGTGTGGAGAATTATGGAGAAGTGCAAAGGTGGGCGGAGAAGGGCAAAGTCAGGCAGAGAAGAGCAAATACGGGCGGAGGAAGGCAGAGAGAACTGGAGAGGGGCAAAGAAGTGGGGAGAGTGGCAAAGACGGGTGGAGAAGCGCAAAGACGGGCGGACAAGGGCAAAGAAGCGCGGAGAGTGGCAAAGACGGGCGGAGAAGGGCAAAGAGGGGCGGAGAGTAACAAAGACGGGCGGAGAAGGGCAAAGAGGGGCGGAGTAGCGCAAAGACGGGTGGAGAAGGGCAAAGATGGTTGTTGAAGTGAGAAGACAGTCAGAGAATTGCGGAGAGTACTGGAGAAGGGCAAAGACGGTCGGACAAGCGCAAAGTCGGGCAGAGAATAGCAAAGACGGGCAGAGGAGGGCAAAGTCAGGCAGAGGAGGGCAAAGTCGGGCAGAGAAGGCAAAAGTCGGGCGGAGAAAGGCAAAGACGGGCGGAGAAAGGCAAAGGCGGGCGGAGGAGGGAAGGGACGGGCGGAGGAGGGCAGAGACGGGCGGAGGAGGGCAGAGACGGGCGGAGGAGGGCAGAGACGGGCGGAGGAGGGCAGAGACGGGCGGAGGAGGGCAGAGACGGGCGGAGGAGGGCAGAGACGGGCGGAAAAACGCAAAGAGGGTTGGGCAATTGCAAAGAGGGTTGGGCAGTTGCAAAGAGGGTCGGGCAATTGCAAAGAGGGTCGGGCAAGGGTAAAGTTGGACGGAGAATGGCAAAGACAGGTGGAGAAAGGCAAAGACGGGTGGACAATAGCAAAGACGGGCAGACAAGGGAAAAGACGCGGGGTGAAGATCAAGGACCGGTGGACACCGACAGAGAGGGGTGGACATGAGCAAATACAGGCGCATAATGGAAATGACGGGCGGAGAATGGCAAAGACGGGCAGGGAAGGGCAAAGACGGGCGGAGAGGGCAAAGACGGGCGGAGAATTGCGGAGAGTACCGGAGAAGGGGAAAGTCGGGCGGAGAATAACGGAGAATACCGAAGAATGGCCCAGAAAGATGGAGAAGGGCAAATATGGACGGAAAAGGCAAATACAGGCAGACGAGGGCAAAGATGGGCGGAGAAGCGCAAAGACGGGCGGAGAAGCGCAAAGACGAACGGAGAAGTACAAAGACGAATGGAGAAGCGCAAAGACGGGCGGACAAGGGCAAAGACGGGCGGAGGAGGTCAAAGACGGGTGGAGAAGGGCAGAGACGGTCGGAGGAGGGCAGAGACGGGCGGAGGAGGGCAGAGACGGGCGGAGAATCGCAAGGACGGGCGGAGAATCGCAAGGACAGGCGGAGAATCGCAAGGACGGGCGGAGAATCGCAAGGACGGGCGGAGAATCGCAAGGACGGGCGGAGAATCGCAAGGACGGGCGGAGAAGGGCAAGGACGGGCGGAGAAGGGCAAGGACGGGCGGAGAAGGGCAAGGACGGGCGGAGAAGGGCAAGGACGGGCGGAGAAGGGCAAGGACGGGCGGAGAAGGGCAAGGACGGGCGGAGAAGGGCAAGGACGGGCGGAGAAGGGCAAGGACGGGCGGAGAAGGGCAAGGACGGGCGGAGAAGGGCAAGGACGGGCGGAGAAGGGCAAGGACGGGCGGAGAAGGGCAAGGACGGGCGGAGAAGGGCAAGGACGGGCGGAGAAGGGCAACGACGGGCGGAGAAGGGCAAAGACGGGCGGAGAAGGGCAAAGACGGGCGGAGAAGGGCAAAGACGGGCGGAGAAGGGCAAAGACGGGCGGAGAAGGGCAAAGATGGCTTCACAATTGCAAAGACGGGCAGACAACGGCAAAAAAGGACTGACAAGTGCAAAGACGGGTGGAGAAGGGCAAAGAAGGGCGGACACGGGCAAAGACAGGCGGACAAGTGCAATGATGGACAGACAAGGGCAAAGAAGGTCGGAGAATTGTGAAGAGTACCAGAGAAGGGCAATGTCAGGCGGAGAAGTGCAAAGAAGTGCGGAGAGTGGTAAAGAAGTGCGGAGAGTGGTAAAGAAGTGCGGAGAGTGGTAAAGAAGTGCGGAGAGTGGCAAAGACGGGCTGAGAAGGGCAAAGACGGGCTGAGAAGGGCAAAGACGGGCTGAGAAGGGCAAAGACGGGCGGGGAAGTGCAAAGACGGGCGGGGAAGTGCAAAGACGGGCGGACAAGGGCAAAGACGGGCGGACAAGGGCAAAGACGGGCGGACAAGGGCAAAGACGGGCGGACAAGGGCAAAGACGGGCGGAGAATGGCAAAGATGGGCGGAGAAAGACAAAGACGGGCGGAGATGGGCAAAGACGGGCGGAGATGGACAAAGACGGGCGGGGAAGGGCAAATCCGGGCGGAGAATCGCAAGGACGGGCGGAGAAGGGCAAAGAAGGGCAGAGAAGTTCAAAGACGGGTGGAGAAGGGCAAAGACGGGCAGAAAAGGGCAAAGACGGGTGGAGAAGGACGAAGAGGGGCGGAGAAGGGCAAACACGGGCGGAGAAGAGGAAAGACAGGCGGAGAAGGCCAAAGATGGCTTTACAATTGCAAAGATGGGCAGACAAGGGCAAAGACGGGCGGAGAAGTGCAAAGACGGGCGGACAAGGGCAAAGACGGGCGGACAAGGGCAAAGACGGGCGGACAAGGGCAAAGACGGGCGGACAAGGGCAAAGACGGGCGGACAAGGGCAAAGACGGGCGGACAAGGGCAAAGACGGGCGGACAAGGGCAAAGACGGGCGGACAAGGGCAAAGACGGGAGGAGAAGTTCAAAGACGGGCAGAAAAGGGCAAAGACGGGCAGAAAAAGGCAAAGACGGGTGGAGAAGGTCAAAGAGGGGCGGAGAAGCGCCAGGACAGGCGGAGAATTTCAAAGACGGGCGGAGAAGGACAAAGAGGGATGGAGAAGGGCAAAGACGGGTGGAGAAGGGCAAAGATGGCTTCACAATTACAAAGATGGGCAGACAATGGCAAAAAAGGACGGACAAGAGCAAAGACGGGTGGACAATGGCAAAGAAGGGCATACAAGGGCAAAGACGGGCAGACACGTGCAAAGAAGGTCGGAGAATTGCGGAGAGTACCGGAGAAGGGCAAAGTCAGGCGGAGAAGTGCAAAGAAGTGCGGAGAGTGGTAAAGAAGCGCGGAGAGTGGCAAAGACGGGCTGAGAAGGGCAAAGACGGGCGGAGAAGGGCAAAGACGGGTGGAGAAGGGCAAAGACGGGCGGAGAAGTGCGAAAAGGGGCGGGGAAGGGCAAAGAGGGGCAAACAAGGCAAAGACGGGCAGGGAAGGGCAAAGACGGGCAGGGGAAGGAAGGGCAAAGACGGCCGGGGAAGGGCAAAGACGGCAGGGGAAAGGAAAAGATGGCTGGGGAAGGGCAAAGAAGGGCGGACAAATGCAAAGTCGAGCGGAGAAGGGCAAAGTCGGCTGGAGAAGGGCAAAGAAGGGCGGAGAAGGGCAAAGAAGGGCGGAGAAGGGCAAAGAAGGGCGGAGGAGGTCAGAGACGGGCGGAGGAGGGCAGAGACGGGCGGAGGAGTGCAGAGACGGGCGGAGGAGTGCAGAGACGGGCGGAGGAGGGCAGAGACGGGCGGAGGAGGGCAGAGACGGGCGGAGGAGGGCAGAGACGGGCGGAGGAGGGCAAAGAAGGTTTGATAAGTGCAAAGACGGGTGAAGAAGGGCAAAGACAGTTGGAAAAGGTCAAAAACAGGCGGACAAGAAAAAAGACGGGGTGAGAAGGGCAAAGACTGACAGAGAAGCGCAAAGAAGGGCGGACAAGAACAAAGATGGGGGAGATCGGCAAAGACTGATAGAGAAGGGCAAAGACTGACAGGGAAGGGCAAAGACAGGAGGACAAGTGCAAAGAGGTTTAGACAAGGGCAGTCTAAGAAGTCCGGAGAATACCAGAGAAGTGCAAAGACGGGTGGAGAAGTGCATAGATGGGCGGAGAAGGGCAAAGACGGATTGAGAAGGACAAAGACAGGCAGAGAATTGTGGAGAGTACCGGAGAAGGGCAAAGTCGGGCGCAGAAGGGCAAAGACGAGCAGAGAAAGGCAAAGAAGTGCGGAGAGTTACAAGGAATTGCGGAGAGTTGCAAAGACGGGTGGAGAAGGGCAAAGACGGGTGGAGAAGGGAAAAGACGGGTTGAAAAGTGCAAAGACGGGCAGAGAAGGTCAAAGATGGGCAGAGAAGGTCAAAGACGGGCAGAGAAGGTAAAGACGGTCGGAGAATTGCGGAGAGTACCGGAGAAGTGCAAAGACGGGCGGAGAAGGGCAAAGATAGGCGGAGAAGGGCATAGACATGCGGAGAAGGGCAAAGACGGGCGGAGGAGGGCAAAGACGGGTGGAGGAGGGCAAAGACGGGCCGAGAAGGGAAAAGCCGGGCGGAGAAGGGCAAAGACAGGTAGAGAAGGGCAAAGACGGGTTGAAATGTGCAAAGACGGGCAGAGGAGGTCAAAGACGGGCAGAGGAGGTCAAAGACGGGCAGAGGAGGTCAAAGACGGGCAGAGGAGGTCAAAGACGGGCAGAGGAGGTCAAAGACGGGCAGAGGAGGTCAAAGACGGGCAGAGGAGGTCAAAGACGGGCAGAGAAGGTAAAGACGGTCGGAGAATTGCAGAGAGTACCGGAGAAGTGCAAAGACGGGCGGAGAAGGGCAAAGATTGGCGGAGAAGGGCATAGACATGCGGAGGAGGGCAAAGACGGGCGGAGAAGGGCAAAGACGGGAAGAGAAGGGCAAAGACGGGCGGAGAAGGGCAAAGAGGGGCGGAGAAGGGCAAAGAGGGGCGGAGAAGGACAAAGAGGGGCGGAGAAGGACAAAGAGGGGCGGAGAAGGACAAAGAGGGGCGGAGAAGGACAAAGAGGGGCGGAGAAGGACAAAGAGGGGCGGAGAAGGACAAAGAGGGGCGGAGAAGGACAAAGAGGGGCGGAGAAGGACAAAGAGGGGCGGAGAAGGACAAAGAGGGGCGGAGAAGGACAAAGAGGGGCGGAGAAGGACAAAGAGGGGCGGAGAAGGACAAAGAGGGGCAGAGAAGCGCAAGGACGGGCAGAGAAGGGCAAAGACGGGCGGAGAAGGGCAAGACGGGCGGAGAAGGGCAAAGACGGGCGGAGAAGGGCAAAGACGGGCGGAGAAGGGCAAAGATGGCTTCACAATTGCAAAGACGGGCAGACAACGGCAAAAAAGGACTGACAAGTGCAAAGACGGGCGGACAAGGGCAAAGAAGGGCGGACACGGGCAAAGACAGGCGGACAAGTGCAAAGACGGGCGGACAAGTGCAAAGACAGGCAGAGAAGTGCAATGATGGACAGACAAGGGCAAAGAAGGTCGGAGAATTGAGAAGAGTACCAGAGAAGGGCAACGTCAGGCGGAGAAGTGCAAAGAAGTGCGGAGAGTGGTAAAGAAGTGCGGAGAGTGGTAAAGAAGAGCGGAGAGTGGCAAAGACGGGCTGAGAAGGGCAAAGACGGGTGGACAAGTGCAAAGACGGGCGGACAAGGGCAAAGACGGGCGGACAAGGGCAAAGACGGGCGGACAAGGGCAAAGACGGGCGGACAAGGGCAAAGACGGGCGGACAAGGGCAAAGACGGGCGGACAAGGGCAAAGACGGGTGGAGAAAGACAAAGACGGGCGGAGATGGGCAAAGACGGGCGGGGAAGGGCAAATCCGGGCGGAGAATCGCAAGGACGGGCGGAGAAGGGCAAAGAAGGGCAGAGAAGTTCAAAGACGGGCAGAAAAAGGGCAAAGACGGGCAGAAAAGGGCAAAGACGGGTGGAGAAGGACGAAGAGGGGCGGAGAAGGGCAAACACGGGCGGAGAAGAGGAAAGACAGGCGGAGAAGGCCAAAGATGGCTTTACAATGGCAAAGATGGGCAGACAACGGCAAAAAAGGGCGGAGAAGTGCAAAGACGGGCGGACAAGGGCAAAGACGGGCGGACAAGGGCAAAGACGGGCGGACAAGGGCAAAGACGGGCGGACAAGGGCAAAGACGGGCGGACAAGGGCAAAGACGGGCGGACAAGGGCAAAGACGGGCGGACAAGGGCAAAGACAGGCGGACAAGGGCAAAGACGGATGGAGAAAGACAAAGACGGGCGGAGATGGGCAAAGACGGGCGGGGAAGGGCAAATCCGGGCGGAGAATCGCAAGGATGGGCGGAGAAGGGCAAAGAAGGGCAGAGAAGTTCAAAGACGGGCAGAAAAAGGGCAAAGACGGGCAGAAAAGGGCAAAGACGGGTGGAGAAGGACGAAGAGGGGCGGAGAAGGGCAAACACGGGCGGAGAAGAGGAAAGACAGGCGGAGAAGGCCAAAGATGGCTTTACAATTGCAAAGATGGGCAGACAACGGCAAAAAAGGGCGGACAAGGGCAAAGACGGGCGGACAAGGGCAAAGACGGGCGGACAAGGGCAAAGACGGGCGGACAAGGGCAAAGACGGGCGGACAAGGGCAAAGACGGGCGGACAAGGGCAAAGACGGGCGGACAAGGGCAAAGACGGGCGGACAAGGGCAAAGACGGGAGGAGAAGTTCAAAGACGGGCAGAAAAGGGCAAAGACGGGCAGAAAAGGGCAAAGACGGGTGGAGAAGGTCAAAGAGGGGCGGAGAAGCGCCAGGACAGGCGGAGAATTTCAAAGACGGGCGGAGAAGGACAAAGAGGGATGGAGAAGGGCAAAGATGGGTGGAGAAGGGCAAAGATGGCTTCACAATTGCAAAGATGGGCAGACAATGGCAAAAAAGGACGGACAAGAGCAAAGACGGGTGGACAATGGCAAAGAAGGGCATACAAGGGCAAAGACGGGCAGACACGTGCAAAGAAGGTCGGAGAATTGCGGAGAGTACCGGAGAAGGGCAAAGTCAGGCGGAGAAGTGCAAAGAAGTGTGGAGAGTGGTAAAGAAGCGCGGAGAGTGGCAAAGACGGGCTGAGAAGGGCAAAGACGGGCGGAGTAGCGCAAAGACGGGCGGAGAAGGGCAAAGACGGGCGGAGAAGGGCAAAGACGGGCGGAGAAGGGCAAAGACGGGCGGAGAAGTGTGAAAAGGGGCGGACAAGGGCAGAGAGGGGCGGACAAGGGAAAAGAGGGGCGGGGAAGGGCAAAGAGGGGCGGGGAAGGCAAAGACGGGCAGGGAAGGGCAAAGACGGCAGGGGAAGGAAGGGCAAAAACGGCCGGGGAAGGGCAAAGACGGCAGGGGAAAGGAAAAGATGGCTGGGGAAGGGCAAAGAAGGGCGGACAAACGCAAAGTCGAGCGGAGAAGGGCAAAGTCGGCGGGAGAAGGGCAAAGAAGGGCGGAGAAGGTCAAAGAAGGGCGGAGGAAGTCAGAGACGGGCGGAGGAGGGCAGAGACGGGCGGAGGAGGGCAGAGACGGGCGGAGGAGGGCAGAGACGGGCGGAGGAGGGCAGAGACGGGCGGAGAAAGGCAAATACGTGCGGAGAAGGGTTAAGACGGGTAGAGAAGGGCAAAGACGGGTAGAGAAGGGCAAAGACGGGCAGAGAAGGGCAAAGAAGGTTTGATAAGTGCAAAGACGGGTGAAGAAGGGCAAAGACAGTCGGAAAAGGTCAAAAACAGGCGGACAAGAAAAAAGACGGGGTGAGAAGGGCAAAGACTGACAGAGAAGCGCAAAGAAGGGCGGACAAGAACAAAGATGGGGGAGATCGGCAAAGACTGATAGAGAAGGGCAAAGACTGACAGGGAAGGGCAAAGACAGGCGGACAAGCGCAAAGAGGTTTAGACAAGGGCAGTCTAAGAAGTCCGGAGAATACCAGAGAAGTGCAAAGACGGGTGGAGAAGTGCATAGATGGGCGGAGAAGGGCAAAGACGGATTGAGAAGGACAAAGACAGGCAGAGAATTGTGGAGAGTACCGGAGAAGGGCAAAGTCGGGCGCAGAAGGGCAAAGACGAGCAGAGAAAGGCAAAGAAGTGCGGAGAGTTACAAGGAATTGCGGAGAGTTGCAAAGACGGGTGGAGAAGGGCAAAGACGGGTGGAGAAGGGCAAAGACGGGTGGAGAAGGGCAAAGACGGGTGGAGAAGGGCAAAGACGGGTGGAGAAGGGCAAAGACGGGTGGAGAAGGGCAAAGACGGGTGGAGAAGGGCAAAGACGGGTGGAGAAGGGCAAAGACGGGTGGAGAAGGGCAAAGACGGGTGGAGAAGGGCAAAGACGGGTGGAGAAGGGCAAAGACGGGTGGAGAAGGGCAAAGACGGGTGGAGAAGGAAAAGACGGGTTGAAAAGTGCAAAGACGGGCAGAGAAGTTCAAAGATGGGCAGAGAAGGTCAAAGACGGGCAGAGAAGGTAAAGACGGTCGGAGAATTGCGGAGAGTACCGGAGAAGTGCAAAGACGGGCGGAGAAGGGCAAAGATTGGCGGAGAAGGGCATAGACATGCGGAGAAGGGCAAAGACGGGCGGAGGAGGGCAAAGACGGGCGGAGGAGGGCAAAGACGGGCGGAGGAGGGCAAAGCCGGGCCGAGAAGGGCAAAGCCGGGCGGAGAAGGGAAAAGACGGGTTGAAAAGTGCAAAGACGGGCAGAGGAGGTCAAAGACGGGCAGAGAAGGTCAAAGACGGGCAGAGAAGGTAAAGACGGTCGGAGAATTGCGGAGAGTACCGGAGAAGTGCAAAGACGGGCGGAGAAGGGCAAAGATTGGCGGAGAAGGGCATAGACATGCGGAGAAGGGCAAAGACGGGCGGAGGAGGGCAAAGACGGGCGGAGGAGGGCAAAGACGGGCCGAGAAGGGCAAAGCCGGCGGAGAAGGGCAAAGCCGGCGGAGAAGGGCAAAGCCGGGCGGAGAAGGGCAAAGCCGGGCGGAGAAGGGCAAAGCCGGGCGGAGAAGGGCAAAGCCGGGCGGAGAAGGGAAAAGACGGGTTGAAAAGTGCAAAGACGGGCAGAGGAGGTCAAAGACGGGCAGAGAAGGTCAAAGACGGGCAGAGAAGGTCAAAGACGGGCAGAGAAGGTAAAGACGGTCGGAGAATTGCGGAGAGTATCAGAGAAGTGCAAAGACGGGCGGAGAAGGGCAAAGATTGGCGGAGAAGGGCATAGACATGCGGAGAAGGACAAAGACGGGCAGAGGAGGGCAAAGACGGCAGAGGAGGGCAAAGACGGGCGGAGAAGGGCAAAGACGGGAAGAGAAGGGCAAAGAGGGGCGGAGAAGGACAAAGAGGGGCGGAGAAGGACAAAGAGGGGCAGAGAAGCGCAAGGACGGGCGGAGAAGGGCAAAGACGGGCGGAGAAGGGCAAAGACGGGCGGAGAAGGGCAAAGACGGGCGGAGGAGGGCAAAGACGGGCGGAGGAGGGCAAAGACGGGCGGAGGAGGGCAAAGACGGGCGGAGGAGGGCAAAGACGGGCGGAGGAGGGCAAAGACGGGCGGAGGAGGGCAAAGACGGGCGGAGGAGGGCAGAGACGGGCGGAGGAGGGCAGAGACGGGCGGAGGAGGGCAGAGACGGGCGGAGGAGGGCAGAGACGGGCGGAGGAGGGCAGAGACGGGCGGAGGAGGGCAGAGACGGGCGGAGGAGGGCAGAGACGGGCGGAGGAGGGCAGAGACGGGCGGAGGAGGGCAGAGACGGGCGGAGGAGGGCAGAGACGGGCGGAGGAGGGCAGAGACGGGCGGAGGAGGGCAGAGACGGGCGGAGGAGGGCAGAGATGGGCGGAGGAGGGTTAAGACGGGTAGAGAAGGGCAAAGACGGGTAGAGAAGGGCAAAGACGGGCAGAGAAGGGCAAAGACGGGCAGAGAAGGGCAAAGACGGGCAGAGAAGGGCAAAGAAGGTTTGATAAGTGCAAAGACGGGTGAAGAAGGGCAAAGACAGTCGGAAAAGGTCAAAAACAGGCGGACAAGAAAAAAGACGGGGTGAGAAGGGCAAAGACTGACAGAGAAGCGCAAAGAAGGGCGGACAAACAAAGATGGGGAGATCGGCAAAGACTGATAGAGAAGGGCAAAGACTGACAGGGAAGGGCAAAGACAGGCGGACAAGTGGAAAGAGGTTTAGACAAGGGCAGTCTAAGAAGTCCGGAGAATACCAGAGAAGTGCAAAGACGGGTGGAGAAGTGCATAGATGGGCGGAGAAGGGCAAAGACGGATTGAGAAGGACAAAGACAGGCAGAGAATTGTGGAGAGTACCGGAGAAGGGCAAAGTCGGGCGCAGAAGGGCAAAGACGAGCAGAGAAAGGCAAAGAAGTGCGGAGAGTTACAAGGAATTGCGGAGAGTTGCAAAGACGGGTGGAGAAGGGCAAAGACGGGTGGAGAAGGGCAAAGACGGGTGGAGAAGGGAAAAGACGGGTTGAAAAGTGCAAAGACGGGCAGAGAAGGTCAAAGATGGGCAGAGAAGGTCAAAGACGGGCAGAGAAGGTAAAGACGGTCGGAGAATTGCGGAGAGTACCGGAGAAGGGCAAAGACGGGCGGAGAAGGGCAAAGACGGGCGGAGAAGGGCAAAGACGGGCGGAGAAGGGCATAGACATGCGGAGAAGGGCAAAGACGGGCGGAGGAGGGCAAAGACGGGCGGAGGAGGGCAAAGACGGGCGGAGGAGGGCAAAGACGGGCAGAGAAGGTAAAGACGGTCGGAGAATTGCGGAGAGTACCGGAAAAGTGCAAAGACGGGCGGAAAAGGGCAAAGACGGGCGGAGAAGGGCAAAGATTGGCGGAGAAGGGCAAAGACGGGCGGAGGAGGGCAAAGACGGGCGGAGGAGGGCAAAGACGGGCGGAGGAGGGCAAAGACGGGCGGAGGAGGGCAAAGACGGGCGGAGGAGGGCAAAGACGGGCCGAGAAGGGAAAAGACGGGTTGAAAAGTGCAAAGACGGGCAGAGAAGGTCAAAGACGGGCAGAGAAGGTCAAAGACGGGCAGAGAATTGCGGAGAGTACCGGAGAAGTGCAAAGACGGGCGGAGAAGGGCAAAGATTGGCGGAGAAGGGCATAGACATGCGGAGAAGGACAAAGACGGGCAGAGGAGGGCAAAGACGGGCGGAGGAGGGCAAAGACGGGCGGAGGAGGGCAAAGACGGGCGGAGGAGGGCAAAGACGGGCGGAGGAGGGCAAAGACGGGCGGAGGAGGGCAAAGCCGGGCGGAGAAGGGCAAAGCCGGGCGGAGAAGGGCAAAGCCGGGCGGAGAAGGGCAAAGCCGGGCGGAGAAGGGCAAAGACGGGCGGACAAAGGCAAAGACGGGCGGACAAAGGCAAAGACGGGCGGAGAAGGGCAAAGACGGGCGGAGAAGGGCACAGACGGGCGGAGAAGGGCAAAGACGGGCAAAGACGGGCAAAGACGGGCAGAGAAGGGCAAAGACGGGCAGAGAAGGGCAGAGAAGGGCAGAGAAGGGCAGAGAAGGGCAGAGAAGGGCAGAGAAGGGCAGAGACGGGCAGAGACGGGCAGACAAGCGCAAAGACCGGCGGACAAGGGCAAAGACGGGCGGAGAAGGACAAAGAGGGGTGGAGAAGCGCAAGGACGGGCGGAGAAGGGCAAAGACGGGCGGAGAAGGACAAAGAGGGGCGGAGAAGGGCAAAGACGGGCGGAGAATGGCAAAGACGGGCGGAGAATGGCAAAGATGGGCAGAGAAGGGCAAAGACGGGCGGAGAATGGCAAAAACGGGCTGAGAATGGCAAAGCAGGGCGGAGAAGGGGAAAGATGGGCGGAGAAGGGCAAAGCCGGTCGGAGAAGGGCAAAGCCGGGCGGACAAAGGCAAAGGCGGGCGGAGAAGGGCAAAGACGAGCAGAGAATTGCAAGGACGGGCAGAGAAGGGCAAAGAAGGGCAGAAAAGGTCAAAGACTGGCGGAGAAGTGCAAAGACGGGCAGAAAAGGGCAAAGGCTGGCAGAGAAGGACAAAGACGGGCGGAGAAGGACAAAGAGGGGCAGAGAAGGGCATTGACGGGCGGACAAGTGCAAAGACGGGCGGACAAGTGCAAAGACGGGCGGACAAGTGCAAAGACGGGCGGACAAGTGCAAAGACGGGCGGACAAGTGCAAAGACGGGCGGACAAGGGCAAAGAAGGTTGGAGAATTGCGGAGAGTACCGGAGAAGGGCAAAGACGGGCAGAAAAGTGCAAAGAAATGCGGAGAGTGGTAAAGAAGCACAGAGAGTGGCAAAGACGGGCGGAGAAGGGCAAAGACGGGCGGAGAAGGGCAAAGACGGGCGGAGAAGGGCAAAGACGGGCGGAGAAGGGCAAAGACGGGCGGAGAAGGGCAAAGACGGGCGGAGAAGGGCAAAGACGGGCGGAGAAGGGCAAAGACGGGCGGAGAAGGGCAAAGACGGGCGGAGAAGGGCAAAGACGGGCGGAGAAGGGCAAAGACGGGCGGAGAAGGGCAAAGACGGGCGGAGAAGGGCAAAGACGGGCGGAGAAGGGCAAAGACGGGCGGACAAGGGCAAAGACGGGCGGACAAGGGCCGGGCGGACAAGGGCAAAGACGGGCGGACAAGGGCAAAGACGGGCGGACAAGGGCAAAGACGGGCGGACAAGGGCAAAGACGGGCGGACAAGGGCAAAAGACGGGCGGACAAGGGCAAAGAGGGGCGGAGAAGCGCAAAGAGGGGCGGAGAAAGGCCAAAGAGGGGTGGAGAAGGCCAAAGATGGTCAGAGAATTGCGGAGAGTACTGGAGAAGGGCAAAGATGTGCGGAGAAGGGCAAAAGACGGGCGGACAAGGGCAAAGTCGGGCGGAGAAGGACAAAGTCGGCCGGAGAAGGACAAAGTCGGGCGGAGAAGGGCTAAGTCGGGCGGAGAAGTGCAAAGACGGGCGGAGGAGGGCAGAGATGGGCGGAGGAGGGCAGAGACGGGCGGAGGAGGGCAGAGACGGGCGGAGGAGGGCAGAGACGGGCGGAGGAGGGTAAAAAGGTTTGATACGTGCAAAGACGGGTGAAGAAGTGCAAAGACCAGTCGGAAAAGATCAAAAACAGGCAGACAAAATAAAAGACGGGGGAGAAAGGCAAAGACGGGCGGAGAAGGCAAAGAAGGGCGGACAAGAACAAAGATGGGGGAGAAGGGCAAAGACTGACAGGGAAGGGCAAAGACGGGTGGAGAAGGGAAAGATAGGCAGAAAAGGGCAAGACAGGTGGACAAGTGCAAAGAGGTTTAGACAAGGGCAGTCTAAGAAGTCTGGAGAATACCAGAGAAGTGCAAAGACGGGTGGAGAAGTGCATAGATGGGCGGAGAAGGGCAAAGACGGATTGAGAAGGACAAAGACAGGCAGAGAATTGTGGAGAGTACCGGAGAAGGGCAAAGTCGGGCGCAGAAGTGCAAAGATCGGGCGCAGAAGGGCAAAGACGGACAGAGAAGGGCAAAGACGGACAGAGAAGGGCAAAGACGGACAGAGAAGGGCAAAGACGGGTAGAGAAGGGCAAAGACGGGTGGAGAAGGGCAAAGACGGGCGGACAAGGGCAAAGACGGGCGGACAAGGGCAAAGACGGGCGGACAAGGGCAAAGACGGGCGGACAAGGGCAAAGACGGGCGGAGAAGTGCCAAGAATAATGGAGAAGGGCAAAGACGGGCGGAGAAGGGCAAAGACGGGCGGAGAAGGGCAAAGACGGGCGGAGAAGTGCTGAGGATAATGGAGAAGGGCAAAGACAGGTGGAGAAGGATGGAGAATACCGAAGAAGGGAGCAGACAGACGAAGAAGTGCAAACATTGGTGGAGGAGGTAAAAATGGGCGGACGAGGGCAAAGACGGGCAGAGGAGGACAAAGACGGGAGGACGATGGAAAAAGAAGGGCGGAGGAGGGCAAGAAGACGGGCAAAGGAAGGCAAAGACGGGCGGACAAGGGCAAAGACGGGCGGAGACAAGGGCAAAGACGTGCGGGACAAGGGCAAAGACGTGCGGACAAGGCAAAGACAGGCGGAGATGTGTGGAGAATTATGGAGAAGTGCAAAGGTGGGCGGAGAAGGGCAAAGTCAGGCAGAGAAGAGCAAATACGGGCGGAGGAAGGCAGAGAGAACTGGAGAGGGGCAAAGAAGTGGGGAGAGTGGCAAAGACGGGTGGAGAAGCGCAAAGACGGTGCGGACAAGGGCAAAGAAGCGCGGAGAGTGGCAAAGACGGGCGGAGAAGGGCAAAGAGGGGCGGAGAGTAACAAAGACGGGCGGAGAAAGGGCAAAGAGGGGCGGAGTAGCGCAAAGACGGGTGGAGAAGGGCAAAGATGGTTGTTGAAGTGAGAAGACAGTCAGAGAATTGCGGAGAGTACTGGAGAAGGGCAAGACGGTCGGACAAGCGCAAAGTCGGGCAGAGAATTGCAAAGACGGGCAGAGGAGGGCAAAGTCAGGCAGAGGAGGGCAAAGTCGGGCAGAGAAGGCAAAAGTCGGGCGGAGAAAGGCAAAGACGGGCGGAGGAGGGAAGGGACGGGCGGAGGAGGGCAGAGACGGGCGGAGGAGGGCAGAGACGGGCGGAGGAGGGCAGAGACGGGCGGAGGAGGGCAGAGACGGGCGGAGGAGGGCAGAGACGGGCGGAGGAGGGCAGAGACGGGCGGAGGAGGGCAGAGAGGGTCGGGCAATAGCAAAGAGGGTTGGGCAGTTGCAAAGAGGGTCGGGCAATTGCAAAGAGGGTCGGGCAAGGGTAAAGATGGACGGAGAATGGCAAAGACAGGTGGAGAAAGGCAAAGACGGGTGGACAATAGCAAAGACGGGCAGACAAGGGAAAAGACGCGGGGTGAAGATCAAGGACCGGTGGACACCGACAGAGAGGGGTGGACATGAGCAAATACAGGCGCATAATGGAAATGACGGGCGGAGAATGGCAAAGACGGGCAGGGAAGGGCAAAGACGGGCGGAGAGGGCAAAGACGGGCGGAGAATTGCGGAGAGTACCGGAGAAGGGGAAAGTCGGGCGGAGAATAACGGAGAATACCGAAGAATGGCCCAGAAAGATGGAGAAGGGCAAATATGGACGGAGAAGGCAAATACACAGGCAGACGAGGGCAAAGATGGGCGAAGAAGCGCAAAGACGGGCGGGAGAAGCGCAAAGACGAACGGAGAAGTACAAAGACGAATGGAGAAGCGCAAAGACGGGCGGACAAGGGCAAAGACGGGCGGAGGAGGTCAAAGACGGGTGGAGAAGGGCAGAGACGGTCGGAGGAGGGCAGAGACGGGCGGAGGAGGGCAGAGACGGGCAGAGGAGGGCAGAGACGGGCGGAGAATCGCAAGGACGGGCGGAGAATCGCAAGGACGGGCGGAGAATCGCAAGGACGGGCGGAGAATCGCAAGGACGGGCGGAGAATCGCAAGGACGGGCGGAGAAGGGCAAAGACGGGCGGAGAAGGGCAAAGACGGGCGGAGAAGGGCAAAGATGGCTTCACAATTGCAAAGACGGGCAGACAACGGCAAAAAAAGGACTGACAAGTGCAAAGACGGGTGGAGAAGGGCAAAGAAGGGCGGACACGGGCAAAGACAGGCGGACAAGTGCAATGATGGACAGACAAGGGCAAAGAAGGTCGGAGAATTGTGAAGAGTACCAGAAAAGGGCAATGTCAGGCGGAGAAGTGCAAAAAAGTGCGGAGAGTGGTAAAGAAGTGCGGAGAGTGGTAAAGAAGTGCGGAGAGTGGTAAAGAAGTGCGGAGAGTGGGTAAAGAAGTGCGGAAAGTGCGGAGAGTGGCAAAGACGGGCTGAGAAGGGCAAAGACGGGCTGAGAAGGGCAAAGACGGGCTGAGAAGGGCAAAGACGGGCTGAGAAGGGCAAAGACGGGCGGGGAAGTGCAAAGACGGGCGGGGAAGTGCAAAGACGGGCGGACAAGGGCAAAGACGGGCGGACAAGGGCAAAGACGGGTGGACAAGGGCAAAGACGGGCGGACAAGGGCAAAGACGGGTGGAGATGGGCAAAGACGGGCGGAGATGGACAAAGACGGGCGGGGAAGGGCAAATCAGGGCGGAGAAGGGCAAAGAAGGGCAGAGAAGTTCAAAGACGGGTGGAGAAGGGCAAAGACGGGCAGAAAAGGGCAAAGACGGGTGGAGAAGGACGAAGAGGGGCGGAGAAGGGCAAACACGGGCGGAGAAGAGGAAAGACAGGCGGAGAAGGCCAAAGATGGCTTTACAATTGCAAAGATGGGCAGACAACGGCAAAAAAGGGCGGAGAAGTGCAAAGACGGGCGGACAAGGGCAAAGACGGGCGGACAAGGGCAAAGACGGGCGGACAAGGGCAAAGACGGGCGGACAAGGGCAAAGACGGGCGGACAAGGGCAAAGACGGGCGGACAAGGGCAAAGACGGGCGGACAAGGGCAAAGACGGGCGGAGAAGTTCAAAGACGGGCAGAAAAGGGCAAAGACGGGCAGAAAAAGGCAAAGACGGGTGGAGAAGGTCAAAGAGGGGCGGAGAAGCGCCAGGACAGGCGGAGAATTTCAAAGACGGGCGGAGAAGGACAAAGAGGGATGGAGAAGGGCAAAGACGAGTGGAGAAGGGCAAAGATGGCTTCACAATTGCAAAGATGGGCAGACAATGGCAAAAAAGGACGGACAAGAGCAAAGACGGGTGGACAATGGCAAAGAAGGGCATACAAGGGCAAAGACGGGCAGACACGTGCAAAGAAGGTCGGAGAATTGCGGAGAGTACCGGAGAAGGGCAAAGTCAGGCGGAGAAGTGCAAAGAAGTGCGGAGAGTGGTAAAGAAGCGCGGAGAGTGGCAAAGACGGGCTGAGAAGGGCAAAGACGGGCGGAGTAGCGCAAAGACGGGCGGAGAAGGGCAAAGACGGGCGGAGAAGTGCGAAAAGGGGCGGACAAGGGCAGAGAGGGGCGGACAAGGGAAAAGAGGGGCGGGGAAGGGCAAAGAGGGGCAAACAAGGCAAAGACGGGCAGGGAAGGGCAAAGACGGGCAGGGGAAGGAAGGGCAAAGACGGCAGGGGAAAGGAAAAGATGGCTGGGGAAGGGCAAAGAAGGGCGGACAAATGCAAAGTCGAGCGGAGAAGGGCAAAGTCGAGCGGAGAAGGGCAAAGAAGGGCGGAGAAGGGCAAAGAAGGGCGGAGGAGGTCAGAGACGGGCGGAGGAGGGCAGAGACGGGCGGAGGAGGGCAGAGACGGGCGGAGGAGGGCAGAGACGGGCGGAGGAGGGCAGAGACGGGCGGAGGAGGGCAGAGACGGGCGGAGGAGGGCAGAGACGGGCGGAGGAGGGCAGAGACGGGCGGAGGAGGGCAGAGACGGGCGGAGGAGGGCAGAGACGGGCGGAGGAGGGCAGAGACGGGCGGAGGAGGGCAGAGACGGGCGGAGGAGGGCAGAGACGGGCGGAGGAGGGCAGAGACGGGCGGAGGAGGGCAGAGACGGGTAGAGAAGGGCAAAGACGGGCAGAGAAGGGCAAAGACGGGTGAAGAAGGGCAAAGACAGTTGGAAAAGGTCAAAAACAGGCGGACAAGAAAAAAGACGGGGTGAGAAGGGCAAAGACTGACAGAGAAGCGCAAAGAAGGGCGGACAAGAACAAAGATGGGGGAGATCGGCAAAGACTGATAGAGAAGGGCAAAGACTGACAGGGAAGGGCAAAGACAGGCGGACAAGTGCAAAGAGGTTTAGACAAGGGCAGTCTAAGAAGTCCGGAGAATACCAGAGAAGTGCAAAGACGGGTGGAGAAGTGCATAGATGGGCGGAGAAGGGCAAAGACGGATTGAGAAGGACAAAGACAGGCAGAGAATTGTGGAGAGTACCGGAGAAGGGCAAAGTCGGGCGCAGAAGGGCAAAGACGAGCAGAGAAAGGCAAAGAAGTGCGGAGAGTTACAAGGAATTGCGGAGAGTTGCAAAGACGGGCGGAGAAGGGCAAAGACGGGTGGAGAAGGGAAAAGACGGGTTGAAAAGTGCAAAGACGGGCAGAGAAGGTCAAAGATGGGCAGAGAAGGTCAAAGACGGGCAGAGAAGGTAAAGACGGTCGGAGAATTGCGGAGAGTACCGGAGAAGTGCAAAGACGGGCGGAGAAGGGCAAAGATAGGCGGAGAAGGGCATAGACATGCGGAGAAGGGCAAAGACGGGCGGAGGAGGGCAAAGACGGGCGGAGGAGGGCAAAGACGGGTGGAGGAGGGCAAAGACGGGCCGAGAAGGGCAAAGCCGGGCGGAGAAGGGCAAAGACAGGTAGAGAAGGGCAAAGACAGGTAGAGAAGGGCAAAGACGGGTTGAAAAGTGCAAAGACGGGCAGAGGAGGTCAAAGACGGGCAGAGGAGGTCAAAGACGGGCAGAGGAGGTCAAAGACGGGCAGAGGAGGTCAAAGACGGGCAGAGGAGGTCAAAGACGGGCAGAGGAGGTCAAAGACGGGCAGAGGAGGTCAAAGACGGGCAGAGGAGGTCAAAGACGGGCAGAGAAGGTAAAGACGGTCGGAGAATTGCGGAGAGTGCCGGAGAAGTGCAAAGACGGGCGGAGAAGGGCAAAGATTGGCGGAGAAGGGCATAGACATGCGGAGGAGGGCAAAGACGGGCGGAGAAGGGCAAAGACGGGAAGAGAAGGGCAAAGACGGGAAGAGAAGGGCAAAGACGGGAAGAGAAGGGCAAAGAGGGGCGGAGAAGGGCAAAGAGGGGCGGAGAAGGACATAGAGGGGCGGAGAAGGACAAAGAGGGGCGGAGAAGGACAAAGAGGGGCGGAGAAGGACAAAGAGGGGCGGAGAAGGACAAAGAGGGGCGGAGAAGGACAAAGAGGGGCGGAGAAGGACAAAGAGGGGCGGAGAAGGACAAAGAGGGGCGGAGAAGGACGAAGAGGGGCGGAGAAGGACAAAGAGGGGCGGAGAAGGACAAAGAGGGGCGGAGAAGGACAAAGAGGGGCGGAGAAGGACAAAGAGGGGCGGAGAAGGACAAAGAGGGGCGGAGAAGCGCAAGGACGGGCAGAGAAGGGCAAAGACGGGCGGAGAAGGGCAAAGACGGGCGGAGAAGGGCAAAGACGGGCGGAGAAGGGCAAAGACGGGCGGAGAAGGGCAAAGACGGGCGGAGAAGGGCAAAGATGGCTTCACAATTGCAAAGACGGGCAGACAACGGCAAAAAAGGACTGACAAGTGCAAAGACGGGCGGACAAGGGCAAAGAAGGGCGGACACGGGCAAAGACAGGCGGACAAGTGCAAAGACGGGCGGACAAGTGCAAAGACAGGCAGAGAAGTGCAATGATGGACAGACAAGGGCAAAGAAGGTCGGAGAATTGTGAAGAGTACCAGAGAAGGGCAACGTCAGGCGGAGAAGTGCAAAGAAGTGCGGAGAGTGGTAAAGAAGTGCGGAGAGTGGTAAAGAAGAGCGGAGAGTGGCAAAGACGGGCTGAGAAGGGCAAAGACGGGTGGAGTAGCACAAAGACGGGCGGGGAAGTGCAAAGACGGGCGGGGAAGTGCAAAGACGGGCGGACAAGGGCAAAGACGGGCGGACAAGGGCAAAGACGGGCGGACAAGGGCAAAGACGGGCGGACAAGGGCAAAGACGGGCGGACAAGGGCAAAGACGGGCGGACAAGGGCAAAGACGGGTGGAGAAAGACAAAGACGGGCGGAGATGGGCAAAGACGGGCGGAGATGGGCAAAGACGGGCGGAGATGGGCAAATCCGGGCGGAGAATCGCAAGGACGGGCGGAGAAGGGCAAAGAAGGGCAGAGAAGTTCAAAGACGGGCAGAAAAAGGGCAAAGACGGGCAGAAAAGGGCAAAGACGGGCAGAAAAGGGCAAAGACGGGTGGAGAAGGACGAAGAGGGGCGGAGAAGGGCAAACACGGGCGGAGAAGAGGAAAGACAGGCGGAGAAGGCCAAAGATGGCTTTACAATTGCAAAGATGGGCAGACAACGGCAAAAAAGGGCGGAGAAGTGCAAAGACGGGCGGAGAAGTGCAAAGACGGGCGGACAAGGGCAAAGACGGGCGGACAAGGGCAAAGACGGGCGGACAAGGGCAAAGACGGGCGGACAAGGGCAAAGACGGGCGGACAAGGGCAAAGACGGGCGGACAAGGGCAAAGACGGATGGAGAAAGACAAAGACGGGCGGAGATGGGCAAAGACGGGCGGGGAAGGGCAAATCCGGGCGGAGAATCGCAAGGACGGGCGGAGAAGGGCAAAGAAGGGCAGAGAAGTTCAAAGACGGGCAGAAAAAGGGCAAAGACGGGCAGAAAAGGGCAAAGACGGGTGGAGAAGGACGAAGAGGGGCGGAGAAGGGCAAACACGGGTGGAGAAGAGGAAAGACAGGCGGAGAAGGCCAAAGATGGCTTTACAATTGCAAAGATGGGCAGACAACGGCAAAAAAGGGCGGAGAAGTGCAAAGACGGGCGGACAAGGGCAAAGACGGGCGGACAAGGGCAAAGACGGGCGGACAAGGGCAAAGACGGGCGGACAAGGGCAAAGACGGGCGGACAAGGGCAAAGACGGGCGGACAAGGGCAAAGACGGGAGGAGAAGTTCAAAGACGGGCAGAAAAGGGCAAAGACGGGCAGAAAAAGGCAAAGACGGGTGGAGAAGGTCAAAGAGGGGCGGAGAAGCGCCAGGACAGGCGGAGAATTTCAAAGACGGGCGGAGAAGGACAAAGAGGGATGGAGAAGGGCAAAGACGGGCGGAGAAGGGCAAAGACGGGCGGAGAAGGGCAAAGACGGGCGGAGAAGGGCAAAGACGGGCGGAGAAGGGCAAAGACGGGCGGACAAGGGCAGAGAGGGGCGGACAAGGGAAAAGAGGGGCGGGGAAGGGCAAAGAGGGGCGGGGAAGGCAAAGACGGGCAGGGAAGGGCAAAGACGGCAGGGGAAGGAAGGGCAAAAACGGCCGGGGAAGGGCAAAGACGGCAGGGGAAAGGAAAAGATGGCTGGGGAAGGGCAAAGAAGGGCGGACAAACGCAAAGTCGAGCGGAGAAGGGCAAAGTCGGCGGGAGAAGGGCAAAGAAGTGCAGAGAAGGTCAAAGAAGGGCGGAGGAGGTCAGAGACGGGCGGAGGAGGTCAGAGACGGGCGGAGGAGGGCAGAGACGGGCGGAGGAGGGCAGAGACGGGCGGAGGAGGGCAGAGACGGGCGGAGAAAGGCAGAGACGGGCGGAGAAGGGTTAAGACGGGTAGAGAAGGGCAAAGACGGGTAGAGAAGGGCAAAGACGGGCAGAGAAGGGCAAAGAAGGTTTGATAAGTGCAAAGACGGGTGAAGAAGGGCAAAGACAGTCGGAAAAGGTCAAAAACAGGCGGACAAGAAAAAAGACGGGGTGAGAAGGGCAAAGACTGACAGAGAAGCGCAAAGAAGGGCGGACAAGAACAAAGATGGGGGAGATCGGCAAAGACTGATAGAGAAGGGCAAAGACTGACAGGGAAGGGCAAAGACAGGCGGACAAGTGCAAAGAGGTTTAGACAAGGGCAGTCTAAGAAGTCCGGAGAATACCAGAGAAGTGCAAAGACGGGTGGAGAAGTGCATAGATGGGCGGAGAAGGGCAAAGACGGATTGAGAAGGACAAAGACAGGCAGAGAATTGTGGAGAGTACCGGAGAAGGGCAAAGTCGGGCGCAGAAGGGCAAAGACGAGCAGAGAAAGGCAAAGAAGTGCGGAGAGTTACAAGGAATTGCGGAGAGTTGCAAAGACGGGTGGAGAAGGGCAAAGACGGGTGGAGAAGGGCAAAGACGGGTGGAGAAGGGCAAAGACGGGTGGAGAAGGGCAAAGACGGGTGGAGAAGGGCAAAGACGGGTGGAGAAGGGCAAAGACGGGTGGAGAAGGGCAAAGACGGGTGGAGAAGGGCAAAGACGGGTGGAGAAGGGCAAAGACGGGTGGAGAAGGGCAAAGACGGGTGGAGAAGGGAAAAGACGGGTTGAAAAGTGCAAAGACGGGCAGAGAAGTTCAAAGATGGGCAGAGAAGGTCAAAGACGGGCAGAGAAGGTAAAGACGGGCGGAGAATTGCGGAGAGTACCGGAGAAGTGCAAAGACGGGCGGAGAAGGGCAAAGATTGGCGGAGAAGGGCATAGACATGCGGAGAAGGGCAAAGACGGGCGGAGGAGGGCAAAGACGGGCGGAGGAGGGCAAAGACGGGCGGAGGAGGGCAAAGCCGGGCCGAGAAGGGCAAAGCCGGGCGGAGAAGGGAAAAGACGGGTTGAAAAGTGCAAAGACGGGCAGAGGAGGTCAAAGACGGGCAGAGAAGGTCAAAGACGGGCAGAGAAGGTAAAGACGGTCGGAGAATTGCGGAGAGTACCGGAGAAGTGCAAAGACGGGCGGAGAAGGGCAAAGATTGGCGGAGAAGGGCATAGACATGCGGAGAAGGGCAAAGACGGGCGGAGGAGGGCAAAGACGGGCGGAGGAGGGCAAAGACGGGCCGAGAAGGGCAAAGACGGGCCGAGAAGGGCAAAGACGGGCCGAGAAGGGCAAAGCCGGCGGAGAAGGGCAAAGCCGGGCGGAGAAGGGCAAAGCCGGGCGGAGAAGGGCAAAGCCGGGCGGAGAAGGGAAAAGACGGGTTGAAAAGTGCAAAGACGGGCAGAGGAGGTCAAAGACGGGCAGAGAAGGTCAAAGACGGGCAGAGAAGGTAAAGACGGTCGGAGAATTGCGGAGAGTACCAGAGAAGTGCAAAGATGGGCGGAGAAGGGCAAAGATTGGCGGAGAAGGGCATAGACATGCGGAGAAGGACAAAGACGGGCAGAGGAGGGCAAAGACGGGCGGAGAAGGGCAAAGACGGGAAGAGAAGGGCAAAGAGGGGCGGAGAAGGACAAAGAGGGGCGGAGAAGGACAAAGAGGGGCAGAGAAGCGCAAGGACGGGCAGAGAAAGGCAAAGACGGGCGGAGAAGGGCAAAGACGGGCGGAGAAGGGCAAAGACGGGCGGAGGAGGGCAAAGACGGGCGGAGGAGGGCAAAGACGGGCGGAGGAGGGCAAAGACGGGCGGAGGAGGGCAAAGACGGGCGGAGGAGGGCAAAGACGGGCGGAGGAGGGCAAAGACGGGCGGAGGAGGGCAAAGACGGGCGGAGGAGGGCAGAGACGGGCGGAGGAGGGCAGAGACGGGCGGAGGAGGGCAGAGACGGGCGGAGGAGGGCAGAGACGGGCGGAGGAGGGCAGAGACGGGCGGAGGAGGGCAGAGACGGGCGGAGGAGGGCAGAGACGGGCGGAGGAGGGCAGAGACGGGCGGAGGAGGGCAGAGACGGGCGGAGGAGGGCAGAGACGGGCGGAGGAGGGCAGAGACGGGCGGAGGAGGGCAGAGACGGGCGGAGGAGGGCAGAGACGGGCGGAGGAGGGCAGAGACGGGCGGAGGAGGGCAGAGACGGGCGGAGGAGGGCAGAGACGGGCGGAGGAGGGCAGAGACGGGCGGAGGAGGGCAGAGACGGGCGGAGGAGGGCAGAGACGGGCGGAGGAGGGCAGAGACGGGCGGAGGAGGGCAGAGACGGGCGGAGGAGGTCAGAGACGGGCGGAGGAGGGCAGAGACGGGCGGAGGAGGGCAGAGACGGGCGGAGGAGGGCAAAGACGGGTAGAGAAGGGCAAAGACGGGTAGAGAAGGGCAAAGACGGGTAGAGAAGGGCAAAGACGGGCAGAGAAGGGCAAAGACGGGCAGAGAAGGGCAAAGAAGGTTTGATAAGTGCAAAGACGGGTGAAGAAGGGCAAAGACAGTCGGAAAAGGTCAAAAACAGGCAGACAAGAAAAAAGACGGGGTGAGAAGGGCAAAGACTGACAGAGAAGCGCAAAGAAGGGCGGACAAGAACAAAGATGGGGGAGATCGGCAAAGACTGATAGAGAAGGGCAAAGACTGACAGGGAAGGGCAAAGACAGGCGGACAAGTGCAAAGAGGTTTAGACAAGGGCAGTCTAAGAAGTCCGGAGAATACCAGAGAAGTGCAAAGACGGGTGGAGAAGTGCATAGATGGGCGGAGAAGGGCAAAGACGGATTGAGAAGGACAAAGACAGGCAGAGAATTGTGGAGAGTACCGGAGAAGGGCAAAGTCGGGTGCAGAAGGGCAAAGACGAGCAGAGAAAGGCAAAGAAGTGCGGAGAGTTACAAGGAATTGCGGAGAGTTGCAAAGACGGGTGGAGAAGGGCAAAGACGGGTGGAGAAGGGCAAAGACGGGTGGAGAAGGGCAAAGACGGGTGGAGAAGGGAAAAGACGGGTTGAAAAGTGCAAAGACGGGCAGAGAAGGTCAAAGATGGGCAGAGAAGGTCAAAGACGGGCAGAGAAGGTAAAGACGGTCGGAGAATTGCGGAGAGTACCGGAGAAGGGCAAAGACGGGCGGAGAAGGGCAAAGATTGGCGGAGAAGGGCATAGACATGCGGAGAAGGGCAAAGACGGGCGGAGGAGGGCAAAGACGGGCGGAGGAGGGCAAAGACGGGCGGAGGAGGGCAAAGACGGGCAGAGAAGGTAAAGACGGTCGGAGAATTGCGGAGAGTACCGGAGAAGTGCAAAGACGGGCGGAGAAGGGCAAAGATTGGCGGAGAAGGGCATAGACATGCGGAGAAGGGCAAAGACGGGCGGAGGAGGGCAAAGACGGGCGGAGGAGGGCAAAGACGGGCGGAGGAGGGCAAAGACGGGCGGAGGAGGGCAAAGACGGGCGGAGGAGGGCAAAGACGGGTTGAAAAGTGCAAAGACGGGCAGAGAAGGTCAAAGACGGGCAGAGAAGGTCAAAGACGGGCAGAGAATTGCGGAGAGTATCGGAGAAGTGCAAAGACGGGCGGAGAAGGGCAAAGATTGGCGGAGAAGGGCATAGACATGCGGAGAAGGACAAAGACGGGCGGAGGAGGGCAAAGACGGGCGGAGGAGGGCAAAGACGGGCGGAGGAGGGCAAAGACGGGCGGAGGAGGGCAAAGACGGGCGGAGGAGGGCAAAGACGGGCGGAGGAGGGCAAAGACGGGCGGAGGAGAGCAAAGCCGGGCGGAGAAGGGCAAAGCCGGGCGGAGAAGGGCAAAGCCGGGCGGAGAAGGGCAAAGCCGGGCGGAGAAGGGCAAAGCCGTGCGGAGAAGCGCAAAGACGGGCGGACAAAGGCAAAGACGGGCGGACAAAGGCAAAGACGGGCGGACAAAGGCAAAGACGGGCGGACAAAGGCAAAGACGGGCGGAGAAGGGCAAAGACGGGCGGAGAAGGGCAAAGACGGGCGGAGAAGGGCACAGACGGGCAAAGACGGGCAAAGACGGGCAAAGACGGGCAGAGAAGGGCAAAGACGGGCAGAGAAGGGCAAAGACGGGCAGAGAAGGGCAAAGACGGGCAGAGAAGGGCAAAGACGGGCAGAGAAGGGCAAAGACGGGCAGAGAAGGGCAAAGACGGGCAGAGAAGGGCAAAGACGGGCAGAGAAGGGCAGAGAAGGGCAGAGACGGGCAGAGACGGGCAGAGACGGGCAGAGACGGGCAGAGACGGGCAGAGACGGGCAGAGACGGGCAGACAAGCGCAAAGACGGGCGGACAAGGGCAAAGACGGGCGGAGAAGGACAAAGAGGGGTGGAGAAGCGCAAGGACGGGCGGAGAAGGGCAAAGACGGGCGGAGAAGGACAAAGAGGGGCGGAGAAGGGCAAAGACGGGCGGAGAATGGCAAAGACGGGCGGAGAATGGCAAGGCAGGGCGGAGAATGGGAAAGATAGGCGGAGAAGGGCAAAGACGGGCGGAGAATGGCAAAAACGGGCTGAGAATGGCAAAGCAGGGCGGAGAAGGGGAAAGATGGGCGGAGAAGGGCAAAGCCGGTCGGAGAAGGGCAAAGCCGGGCGGACAAAGGCAAAGGCGGGCGGAGAAGGGCAAAGACGAGCAGAGAATTGCAAGGACGGGCAGAGAAGGGCAAAGAAGGGCAGAAAAGGTCAAAGACTGGCGGAGAAGTGCAAAGACGGGCAGAAAAGGGCAAAGGCTGGCAGAGAAGGACAAAGACGGGCGGAGAAGGACAAAGAGGGGCAGAGAAGGGCATTGACGGGCGGACAAGTGCAAAGACGGGCGGACAAGTGCAAAGACGGGCGGACAAGTGCAAAGACGGGCGGACAAGTGCAAAGACGGGCGGACAAGTGCAAAGACGGGCGGACAAGTGCAAAGACGGGCGGACAAGGGCAAAGAAGGTTGGAGAATTGCGGAGAGTACCGGAGAAGGGCAAAGACGGGCAGAAAAGTGCAAAGAAATGCGGAGAGTGGTAAAGAAGCACAGAGAGTGGCAAAGACGGGCGGAGAAGGGCAAAGACGGGCGGAGAAGGGCAAAGACGGGCGGAGAAGGGCAAAGACGGGCGGAGAAGGGCAAAGACGGGCGGAGAAGGGCAAAGACGGGCGGAGAAGGGCAAAGACGGGCGGAGAAGGGCAAAGACGGGCGGAGAAGGGCAAAGACGGGCGGACAAGGGCAAAGACGGGCGGACAAGGGCAAAGACGGGCGGACAAGGGCAAAGACGGGCGGACAAGGGCAAAGACGGGCGGACAAGGGCAAAGACGGGCGGACAAGGGCAAAGACGGGCGGACAAGGGCAAAGACGGGCGGACAAGGGCAAAGACGGGCGGACAAGGGCAAAGACGGGCGGACAAGGGCAAAGAGGGGCGGACAAGGGCAAAGAGAGGCGGAGAAGCGCAAAGAGGGGCGGAGAAGCGCAAAGAGGGGCGGAGAAGCGCAAAGAGGGGCGGAGAAGGCCAAAGATGGTCAGAGAATTGCGGAGAGTACTGGAGAAGGGCAAAGATGTGCGGAGAAGGGCAAAGACGGGCGGACAAGGGCAAAGTCGGGCGGAGAAGGGCAAAGTCGGCTGGAGAAGGACAAAGTCGGCCGGAGAAGGACAAAGTCGGCCGGAGAAGGGCTAAGTCGGGCGGAGAAGGGCTAAGTCGGGCGGAGAAGGGCAAAGACGGGCGGAGGAGGGCAGAGACGGGCGGAGGAGGGCAGAGACGGGCGGAGGAGGGCAGAGACGGGCGGAGGAGGGCAGAGACGGGCGGAGGAGGGCAGAGACGGGCGGAGGAGGGCAGAGACGGGCGGAGGAGGGCAGAGACGGGCGGAGGAGGGCAGAGACGGGCGGAGGAGGGCAGAGACGGGCGGAGGAGGGTAAAAAAGGTTTGATACGTGCAAAGACGGGTGAAGAAGTGCAAAGACAGTCGGAAAAGATCAAAAACAGGCAGACAAAATAAAAGACGGGGGGAGAAAGGCAAAGACGGGCGGAGAAGGGCAAAGAAGGGCGGACAAGAACAAAGATGGGGGAGAAGGGCAAAGACTGACAGGGAAGGGCAAAGACGGGTGGAGAAGGGAAAGATAGGCAGAAAAGGGCAAAGACAGGTGGACAAGTGCAAAGAGGTTTAGACAAGGGCAGTCTAAGAAGTCTGGAGAATACCAGAGAAGTGCAAAGACGGGTGGAGAAGTGCATAGATGGGCGGAGAAGGGCTAAGACGGATTGAGAAGGACAAAGACAGGCAGAGAATTGTGGAGAGTACCGGAGAAGGGCAAAGACGGACAGAGAAGGGCAAAGACGGACAGAGAAGGGCAAAGACGGACAGAGAAGGGCAAAGACGGACAGAGAAGGGCAAAGACGGACAGAGAAGGGCAAAGACGGACAGAGAAGGGCAAAGACGGGTGGAGAAGGGCAAAGACGGGTGGAGAAGGGCAAAGACGGGTGGAGAAGGGCAAAGACGGGTGGAGAAGGGCAAAGACGGGTGGAGAAGGGCAAAGACGGGTGGAGAAGGGCAAAGACGGTCGGAAAAGGGGAAAGACGGGCAGAGAAGGGCAAAGATGGGCAGAGAAGATCAAAGACGGTCGGAGAATTGCGGAGAGTTCTGTAGAAGTGCAAAGACGGGTGGAGAAGGGCAAAGATAGGCGGAGAAGGGCAAAGACGGTTGGTGAAGTGAAAAGATGGTCAGAGAAGTGTGGAGAGTACCGGAGAAGTGCAAAGACGGGTGGACAAGGGCAAACACAGTTTGAGAAGTACAAAGACGGGCAAAGAAGTGCGGAGAATACCAGAGAAGGACAAAGAAGGGCAGAGAAGCGCAAAACGGGCGTAGAAGAGCAAAGTCGGGCAGAGAAGAGCAAATCGGGTGGAGAAGAGCAAAGACGGGCAAAGAAGGTCAAAGACGGGCGGAGAAGGGAAAAGATGGGCGGAGAAGGAAAAAGACGGGCAGAGAAGGAAAAAGATGGGTGGAGAAGGGAAAAGATAGGCAGAGAAGTGCAAAGACGGGAGGAGAATTTCATAGACGTGGAGAGAATTGCAAATACGGTCAGTGAAGTGAAAATACGTTCAGAGAAGTGCGGAGAGTACCGGAGAAATGCAAAGAAGGGCGGACAAGGGGAAAGACAGGTTGAGAAGTGCAAAGACGGGCAGAGAAGTGCGGAGAGTAACAGAGGAGGGAAAGATGGCCAGAGAAGCACAAATACGGACGGAGAAGCGCAAAGATGGGCGGAGAATTGAAAAGATAGAAGATGGGCGGAGAACTGCAAAGACGGATGGAGAAGGGCAAAAAAGGGCGGAGAAGGGCCAAGACGGGCGGAGCAGGGCAAATACAGGTGGAGAAGGGCAAGGACGGTCGGAGAATTGTGGAGAGTACCGGTGAAGGGCAAAGTCGGACGCAGAAGCGCAAAGAATTGCGGAGAGTGGCGAAGTGCGGAGAGTTACAATGAATTGCGGAGAGAGGCAAAGACAGGTGGAGAAGGGCAAAGACGGGCAGGGAAGGGCAAAGACGGGCAGACAAGGGCAAAGACAGGCGGAGGAGGGCAAAGACGGCGGAGGAGGGCAAAGACGAGTGGAGGAGGGCAAAGACGGGCGGAGAAGGGCAAAGACGGGCGGAGAAGGGCAAAGACGGGCGGAGAAGGGCAAAGACGGGCGGAGAAGGGCAAAGACGGGCGGACAAGGGCAAAGACGGGCGGACAAGGGCAAAGACGGGCGGACAAGGGCAATGAGGGGCGGACAAGTGCAAAGACAGTCTGAGAAGTCCAGAGAATACCGGAGAGGGGCAAAGACGGGCGGAGAGGGGAAAAGACGGGCGGAGAGGGGCAAAGACGGGCGCAGAGGGGCAAAGACAGTCTGAGAAATCCGGAGTATACCGGACTAGTGCAAAGACAGGCGGAGAACGGCAAAGACGGGCGGACGAGGGCAAAGATGGGCGGACGAGGGCAAAGACTGGGGGACAAGGGCAAAGACGGGCTAACGAGGGCAAAGACGGGCGGAGAAGTAAAAATACACCCAGAGTAGTGCGGAGAGTATTGGAGAAGGTAAAGGCGGGCGGACAAGGGCAAAGACGGGCGGACAAGGGCTAAGACAGCCGGAAAAGGGCTAAGATGGGCGGAGAAGTGCGGAGAATATCGGAAAAAGGAAAAGTCGGGCGGATAAGAACAAAGACAGGTTGAGAAAGGAAAAGACGGGCAAAGAAGTGTGGAGAATACCAGAGAAGGGCAAGGACGGGCGGACAAGGGCAACGACAGGCGGACAAGGGCAAAGAGGGACGGACAAGGGCAAAGAGGGGCGGACAAGGGCAAAGAGGGGCGGACAAGGGCAAAGAGGGGCGGACAATGGCAAAGAGGGTTGGAAAAGGGCAAAGAGGCGTGGACAAGTGCAAAGAGGGTCGGACATGGGCAAAGAGGGGCGGACAAGTGCAAAAACGGGCGGACAAGGCCAAAGAGGGGCAGAGAAGGGCAAAGACGGGCGGACAAGTGTGGAGAACACGGGACAAGGGCAAAGAGGGGTGGACAAGTGCAAAGAGGGGTGGACAAAGGGCAAAGAAGGGCAGAGAAGTGCGGAGAATACCGGAGACAGGAAAAGAGGGGCAGACAAGTGCGGAGAATACCGGAGACGGGAAAAGACGGCCAGACAATTGCGGAGAATACGGGACCAGGGCAAAGAGGGGCGGACAATGGCAAATGTAGGCGGACAAGTGCAAAGAAGGGCGGACAAGGGCAAAGAGGGGCGGACAAGGGCAAAGAGGGGCGGACAAGGGCAAAGAGGGGCGGAAAAGTGCGGAGAATACGGGACAAGCGCAAAGAGGTGCATAGAATTCCAAAGACGGGCGGATAAGGGCAAAGAGGGGCGGACAAGGGCAAAGAGGGGCGGACAATGGCAAAGATTGGCGGACAAGTGAAAAGTGGGGCGGAGAAGTGCGGAGAATATGGGACACGTGCAAAGAGGGGCGGAAAAGTGCAAAGACGGGCGGACAAGGGTAAACAGGGGCGGACAAGGGCAAAGATGGGCGGAAAAGTGCGGAGAATACGGGACAAGAGCAAAGAGGGGCAGACAAGGGCAAAGACGGGCGGACAAGGGCAAAGAGGGGAGGAGAAGTGCGGAGAATACAGGAGACGGGTAAAGACAGGCAGACAATTACAGATAATAAGGGACAAGGACCAAGAGGGGCAGAAAAGTCAAAGAGGGGTGGACAAGGGCAAAGAGGGGCGGACAAGGGCAAAGAGGGGTGGACAATTACAAAGAGGGGCGCACAAGTCCTAAGGGGGCGGACAAGTGCGGAGAATACGGGACAGGGGCAAAGAGGGGCGGACAGGGGCAAAGAGGGTCGGACAAGGGCTAAGAGGGGCGGACAAGGGCAAAGAAGGTCGGACAACTGCAAAGAGGGGCGGAAAAGTGCAAATAGGGGAAGAGAAATGCAGAGAATACCTGACAAGGGCAAAGAGGGGCGAACAAGGGCAAAGACGGGCGTACGAGGGTAAAGAGGGGCGGACAAGTGCGGAGAATAAGGGAAAAGGGCAAAGAGGGGCGGACAAGGGCAAAGAGTGGCGGACAAGGGCAAAGATGGCTGAACAAGGGCAAAGACAAGCAGATCAAGGGCAAAGAGGGGCAGACAAGTGCAAAGACAGGTGGACAAGGGCAAAGAGGGGCGGACAAGAACGGAGAATAAGGGACATGGGCAAACAGGGGCGGAAAAGGGAAAAGAGAGGTAGAGAAGTACGGAGAATACCGGAGAAGGGCAAAGACGGGCAGACAAGCGCAGAGAATACCGGAGACGTTCAAAGACGGTCAGACAAGTGCGGTGAATACCGGAGATGGGCAGAGACGGGCAGACAATTGCGGAGCATACGGGACAAGGGCAAAGAGGGGCGGACAAAGGCAAAGAGGGGCGGACAAAGGCAAAGAGGGGCGGACAAGTGTGGAGAATACGGGACACGAGCAAAGAGATGTGGACAAGGGAAAAGAGGTGTGGACAAGGGAAAAGAGGGGCGGACAAGGGCAAAGACGGGCGGACAAAGGGCAAAGACGGGCGGACAAGGGCAAAGACGGGCGGACAAGGGCAAAGACGGGCGGACAAGGGCAAAGACGGGCGGACAAGGGCAAAGACGGGCGGACAAGGGCAAAGAGGGAAGGACAAGGGCAAAGAGGGAAGGACAAGGGCAAAGAGGGAAGGACAAGGGCAAAGAGGGGCGAACAATTGCAGAGAATACGGGACCAGGGCAAAGAGGGGCGGACAATGGCAAAGACGGGCGGACAGGGGCAAAGAAGGTCGGACATGGGCAAAGAGGGGCGGAGAAGTGCGGAGAATACGGGACAAGAGCAAAGAGGGGCAGACAAGGGCAAAGAGGGGCGGACAAGGGAAAAGAGGGGTGGAGAATATGGGACAAGGGCAAAGAGGTTCGGATAAGGGCAAAGAGGGGTGGAGAACTGCGAAGAATACGGGACAAGGGCAAAGAGGGGCGGAAAAGGGCAAAGAGGGGCGGACAAGGGCAAAGAGGGGCGGACAAGTGAAAAGAGGGGCGGAGAAGTGTGGATAATACGGGACAAGTGCAAAGAGGGGCGGACAAGGGCAAAGAGGGTTGGAGAATATGGGACAAGGGCAAAGAGGTTCGGATAAGGGCAAATAGGTGCGGAGAACTGCGAAGAATACGGGACAAGGGCAAAGAGGGGCGGATAAGGGCAAAGAGAGGCGGACAAGGGCAAAGAGAGGCGGACAAGGGCAAAGAGGGGCGCAAAAGTGCAATAAGGGTCGGAAAGGGGCAAACAGGGTTGGACAAGTGCAAAGAGTGGCGCACAAGTGCAAAGTGGAGTGCACAAGTGCAAAGAGGTGCGGACAAGGGCAAAGAGGGTTCGGACAAGTGCAAAGAGGGGATGACAAGGGCAAAGAGGAGCGGACAAGAGCAAAGAGGGGCGGACAAGGGCAAAGAGGGGTGGACAATAGCAGGGAGGGGCGGAGAAGTGTAAAGAGGGGCGGACAAGGACAAAGAGGGGCGTACAACTGCAAAGTGGGGCGGAAAAGTGCAAAGAGGAGCGGACAAGGGCAAAGAGGGGCTGACAAGGGCAAAGAGGGGCGGACAAGGGCAAAGAGGGGCGGACAAGTGCGGAGAATACGGGACAAGGGCAAAAAGGGGCGGACATGGGCAAAGAGGGCGGACAAGGGCAAAGAGGGGCGGACCAGGGCAAAGAGGGGCGGACCAGGGCAAAGAGGGGTGGACAAGTGCAAAGAGGGGCGGAAAAGTGTAAAGACGGGCGGAGAATTACAGAGGATACGAGACCAGGGCAAAGAGGGGCGGACAAGTGCATAGAAGGGCGTACAAGGGCATAGAGGGGCAGACAAGGGCAAAGAGGGGCGGACAAGGGCAAAAAGGGGCGGACAAGTGCGGAGAATACGAGACAAGTGAAAAGAGGGGGGGAAAAGGGCAAAGAGGTGCGGACAAGGGAAAAGAGGGGAGGACAAGTGCAAAGAGGGGCGGACAAGTGCAAAGAGGAGCGCACAAGGGCAAAACGGCAGACAAGGGAAATGAGGGGCGGACAAGTGCAAAGAGGGGCGGAAAAGGACAAAGAGGGGCGGACAAGTGCAAAGAGGGGCGGACAAGGACAAAGAGGGGCGGACAAGTGCAAAGAGCGGCGGACAAGGGCAAAGGGGCGGACCAAGGCAAAGAGCGGTGGACAAGGTCAAAGAGGGGCGGACAAGGACAAAGGGGCGGACAAGTTCAAAGAGGGGCGGACAAGGGTAAAAGGGCGGACAAGGGAAAAGAGAGGCGGACAAGGGCAAAGAGAGGTGGACAAGTGCGGAGAATACGGGACAAGGGCAAAGAGGAGACGACAAGTGAGGAGAATAAGGCACAAGGGCAAAGAGGGGCGGACAAGGGCAAATAGGGGGGGACAAGGGCCAAGAGGAGCAGACAAGGGCAAAGAGGGGCGGACAAGGGCAAAGAGGGGCGGACAAGGGCAAAGAGGGGCGGACAAGGGCAAAGAGGGGCGGACAAGGGCAAAGAGGGGCGGACAAGGGCAAAGAGGGGCAGAGAATTGCGGAGAACACGAGACAAGGGCAAAAAGTGGTGCAGAAGTGCAAAGAGGGACGGAAAAGAGCAAAGAGAGGCGGACAAGAGCAAAGAGGCCGGACAAGGGCAAAGAGGGGCGGACAATGGCAAAGAGGGGCGGACAAGGGAAAAGAGGGGCGGAGAAGTGCGGAGAATACGGGACAAGAGCAAAGAGGGGCAGACAAGGGCAAAGAGGGGCGGACAAGGGAAAAGAGGGGTGGAGAATATGGGACAAGGGCAAAGAGGTTCGGATAAGGGCAAAGAGGTGTGGAGAACTGCGAAGAATACAGTACAAGGGCAAAGAGGGGCGGACAAGGGCAAAGAGGGGCGGACAAGGGCAAAGAGGGGCGGACAAGGGCAAAGAGGGGCGGACAAGGGCAAAGAGGGGCGGAGAAGTGTGGATAATACGGGACAAGTGCAAAGAGGGGCGGACAAGGGCAAAGAGGGTTGGAGAATATGGGACAAGGGCAAAGAGGGGCGGATAAGGGCAAAGAGGGGCGGACAAGGGCAAAGAGGGGCGGACAAGGGCAAAGAGGGGCGGACAAGGGCAAAGAGGGGCGGACAAGGGCAATAAGGTTCGGAAAGGGGCAAACAGGGGTGGACAAGTGCAAAGAGTGGCGCACAAGGGCAAAGAGGAGTGCACAAGTGCAAAGAGGTGCGGACAAGGGCAAAGAGGGTTCGGACAAGTGCAAAGAGGGGCTGACAAGGGCAAAGAGGGGCGGACAAGGGCAAAGAGGGGCGGACAAGGGCAAAGAGGGGCGGATAAGAGCAGGGAGGGGCGGACAAGAGCAGGGAGGGGCGGAAAAGGGTAAAGAGGGGCGGACAAGGACAAAGAGGGGCGTACAACAGCAAAGAGGGGCGGAAAAGTGCAAAGAGGAGCAGACAAGGACAAAGAGGGGCGGACAAGGGAAAAGAGGGGCGGACAAGGGCAAAGAGGGGCGGACAAGGGCAAAGAGGGGCGGACAAGGGCAAAGAGGGGTGGAGAATTGCAGAGATACGCGACAAGGGAAAAGAGAGGCGGACAAGGGCAAAGAGAGGTGGACAAGTGCGGAGAATACGGGAAAAGGGCAAAGAGGAGAGGACAAGTTAGGAGAATAAGGCAAAAGGGCAAAGACGGGCGGACAAGGGCAATGAGGGGGGGACAAGGGCCAAGAGGGGCAGAGAATTGCGGAGAATACGGGACAAGGGCAAAAAGGGGCGCAGAAGTGCAAAGAGGGACGGAAAAGAGCAAAGAGAGGCGGACAAGAGCAAAGAGGCCGGAGAAGGGCAAAGAGGGGCGGACAAGGGAAAAGAGGGGCGGAAAAGGGAAAAGAGGGGTGGAGAATATGGGACAAGGGCAAAGAGGTTCGGATAAGGGCAAAGAGGTGTGGAGAACTGCGAAGCATATGGGACAAGGGCAAAGAGGGGCGGACAAGGGCAAGGAGGGGCGGACAAGGGCAAAGAGAGGCGGACAAGGGCAAAGAGGGGCGGACAAGGGCAAAGAGGGGCGGACAAGGGCAAAGAGGGGCGGACAAGGGCAAAGAGGGGCGGACAAGGGCAAAGAGGAGTGCACAAGTGCAAAGAGGTGCGGACAAGGGCAAAGAGGGTTCGAACAAGTGCAAAGAGGGGCTGACAAGGGCAAAGAGGAGCGGACAAGGGCAAAGAGGGGCGGACAAGGGCAAAGAGGGGCGGACAAGGACAGAGAGGGGTAGACAAGTGCAGAGAATACGGGACAAGGGCAAAGAGGGTCGAACAAGGGCAAAGAGTGGCGGACATGGGCAAAGAGGTCGGACAAGGGCAAAGACGGGCAGACCAGGGCAAAGAGGTGTGGACAAGTGCAAAGAGGGTCGGAAAAGTGTAAAGACGGGCGGAGAATTACGGAGGATACGAGACAAGGGCAAAGAGGGGCGGACAAGGGCAAAGAGGGGCGGGCAAGTGTAAAGAGGGTCGGGCAAGGGTAAAGAGGGGCGGACAAGGGCAAAAAGGTGCGGACAAGTGCAGAAAAATACGGGACAAGTGAAAAGAGGCGGGGAAAAGGGCAAAGAGGGGCGGACAAGTGCAAA
This sequence comes from Phaenicophaeus curvirostris, assembly GCF_032191515.1. NCBI lineage: Eukaryota > Metazoa > Chordata > Aves > Cuculiformes > Cuculidae > Phaenicophaeus > Phaenicophaeus curvirostris. The sequence continues at coordinate 218,210 of NW_027206737.1, forward strand.
GAGGGGCGGACAAGTGCAAAGAGGGGCGGACAAGTGCAAAGAGGTTCGGACAAGGGCATAGAGAGGCGGACAACTGCAAAGAGGTGCGGACAAGGGCAAAGAGGTGCGGACAAGTGCGGAAAAATACGGGACAAGTGAAAAGACGGGGGGAAAAGGGCAAAGAGGGGCGGACAAGTGCAAAGAGGGGCGGACAATTGCAAAGAGGTTCGGACAAGGGCACAGAGAGGCGGACAACTGCAAAGAGGTGCGGACAAGGGCAAAGAGGGGTGGACAACGGCAAAGAGGGGTGGACAACGGCAAAGAGGTGCGGACAAGAGTAAAGAGGTGCGGACAAGGGTAAAGAGGGGCGGACAAGGGCAAAGAGGGGCGGACAAGGGCAAAGAGGGGCGGACAAGGGCAAAGAGGTGGGGACAAGTGCGGAGAATACGGGACAAGGGCAAAGAGGGGCGGACAGGGGGAAAGAGGGGAGGATAATTGCAAAGAGGGGCGCACAAGGGCAAAGAGGGTCACAAAAGGGTAAAGAGTGGGGGAAAAGTGCAAAGAAGGGCTGACAAGGGCAAAGAGGGGCGGACAAGGGCAAAGAGGGGAGGACAAGGGCAAAGAGGGGCGGACAAGGGGAAAGAGGTGCGCACAAGTGCAAAGAGGGGAGGACAAGGGCAAGGAGGGGCGGACAAGGGGAAAGAGGTACGCACAAGTGCACAGAGGTGCGGACAAGGGCAAAGAGGGGCGGACCAGGGCAAAGAGGGGCGGACCAGGGCAAAGAGGGGCGGACCAGGGCAAAGAGGGGCGGACAAGTGCTGAGAATACGGGACAAGGGAAAAGAGGGGTCGACAAGGGCAAAGAGTGGCGGAGAATTGCGGAGGATACGCGACAAGGGAAAAGAGGGGCAGACAAGGGCAAAGAGAGGTGGACAAGTGCGGAGAATACGGGACAAGGGCAAAGAGGGTTCTGAGAAGTGGAAAGAGGAGCCGACAAGGGCAAAGAGGGGCGGACAAGGGCAAAGAGGGGCGGACAGGGGCAAAGAGGGGCGGACAGGGGCAAAGAGGGGCGGACAGGGGCAAAGAGGGGTGCACAAGGGAAAGAGGGGAGGACAAGTGCAGGGAGGGGCAGACAAGAGCAAAGAGGGTCGGACAAGAACCAAGAGGGGCGGACAAGGGCAAAGAGGGGCGGAGAAGAGCAAAGAGGGGCGGAGAAGAGCAAAGAGGGGCGGAGAAGAGCAAAGAGGGGCGGAGAAGTGCAAAGAGGGGCGGAGAAGTGCAAAGAGGGGCGGAGAAGTGCAAAGAGGGGCGGAGAAGTGCAAAGAGGGGCGGAGAAGTGCAAAGAGGGGCGGAGAAGTGCAAAGAGGGGCGGAGAAGTGCAAAGACAGGCACACAAAGGCAACGAGGTGCGGACAAGCGCAAAGACGGGCGGACAAGGGCAAAGACAGGCGGAAAAGGGCAAAGAGGGGCAAACAAGAGCAAAGAGGGGCGGACAAGGGAAAAGATGGTCAGACATGGGCAAAGAGGGTCGGAAAAGGGCAAAGAGGGATGGAGAACTACGGAGAATACCGGAGAAGGGAAAATAAGGGTGTACAAGCGCAAAGAGGGGCGGACAAGTGCAAAGAGCGGCGGACAAGCGCAAAGAGGGGCGGAAAAGGGCAAAGAGGGGCGGAAAAGGGCAAAGAGGGGCGGAAAAGGGCAAAGAGGGGCAGAGAAGTGCGGAGAACAGCGGACAAGAGCAGAGAGGGGTGGACAAGTTCAAAGAGAGGCGGACAAGGGCAAAGAGGCGGGGACAATGATAAAGAGGGACGGACAAGGGCATAAAGGGGCGGAGAAGGGCAAAGAGGGGCAGACAACTGCAAGGAGGCATGGACAAAGGCAAAGAGGGGTGGAGAAGTGTGGAGAATAACGTTGAAGGGAAAATACGTGCGGAAAAGGGCAAAGAGGGGCGGACAAGTGTAAAGATGGGTGGACAAGGGTAATGAAGGGCGGACAAGGGCAAAGACGGGCTGAGAATTGCAGAGAATACCGGGGACGGGCAAAGACTTTCAGAAAATTGCGGAGAATAACGGAGACGGGCAAAGACGGGCAGAAAAGTACGGAGAATACCGGAGACGGGCAAAGACGGGCAGACAAGTGCGGAGAATAGTGGACAAGGGCAAAGAGGGGCGGACAAGTGCAAAGAGTGGTGGACAAGGGCAAAGAGGGTCAGACAAGGATAAAGCAGGGCGGGCAAAGGCAAAGAGGGGCGGGCAAGTGAAAAGAGGGGTGCAAAATGGCAAATAGGGGCTGACAAGTGCAAAGAGGGGCAGGCAAGTGCGGATAATATGGGACACGGGCAAAGAGGGGCGGACAAGGGCAAAGAGGGGCGGGAAAATGCGGAGAATATCGGAGAAGTGCAAAGATGGGCGGACAAGGGCAAAGACGGGTGGATAAGTGCAAAGACGAGCGGACAAATGGGCAAAGACGGGCGGACAAAGGCGAAGACGGGCGGAGAAGTGCGGAGAATACGGGACAAGGGCAAAGAGGGGCGGGCAAGGGCAAAGATAGGGGCAGACAAGGGCAAAGAGGTGCGGACAAGGGCAAAGAGGGACACACAAAAGCAAAGAGGGGTGGACAAGGGCAAAGAGGGGCGGACAGGTGCGGAAAATACGGTACACGGGCAAAGATGGGCGGACAAGGGCAAAGACGGGCGGACAAGTGCCAAGACGGGCGGACAAGTGCCAAGACGGGCGGACAAGTGCCAAGACGGGCGGACAAGTGCCAAGACGGGCGGACAAGGGCAAAGAGGAGCGGACAAGGGCAAGGACGGGCGGACAAGGGCAAAGAGGGGCGGACAAGTGCGGAGGAATCAGGACACGTGCAAGGAGGGGCGGACAAGGGCAAAGAGGGGCAGACAAGTTCACAGAGGGGCGGACAAGGGCAAAGAGGCTCGGACAAGGTAAAGAGGAGCGGATAAAGGCAAAGAAGGGCAGACAAGGGCAAAGAGGGGCGGACAAGTTCCAAGAGGGGCGGAGAAGTGCGGAGAATACCGGAGAAGGGCAAAGAGAGGTGCACAAAGGCAAAGAGGTTTTAGACAAGGGCAAAGAGGAGCGGATAAGGTAAAGAGGGGCGGACAAGGGCAAAGAGGGGCGGACAAGTGAAAAGAGGGGCGGAGAAGTGTGGATAATACGGGACAAGTGCAAAGAGGGGCGGACAAGGGCAAAGAGGGTTGGAGAATATGGGACAAGGGCAAAGAGGTTCGGATAAGGGCAAATAGGTGCGGAGAACTGCGAAGAATACGGGACAAGGGCAAAGAGGGGCGGATAAGGGCAAAGAGAGGCGGACAAGGGCAAAGAGAGGCGGACAAGGGCAAAGAGGGGCGCAAAAGTGCAATAAGGGTCGGAAAGGGGCAAACAGGGTTGGACAAGTGCAAAGAGTGGCGCACAAGTGCAAAGTGGAGTGCACAAGTGCAAAGAGGTGCGGACAAGGGCAAAGAGGGTTCGGACAAGTGCAAAGAGGGGATGACAAGGGCAAAGAGGAGCGGACAAGAGCAAAGAGGGGCGGACAAGGGCAAAGAGGGGTGGACAATAGCAGGGAGGGGCGGAGAAGTGTAAAGAGGGGCGGACAAGGACAAAGAGGGGCGTACAACTGCAAAGTGGGGCGGAAAAGTGCAAAGAGGAGCGGACAAGGGCAAAGAGGGGCTGACAAGGGCAAAGAGGGGCGGACAAGGGCAAAGAGGGGCGGACAAGTGCGGAGAATACGGGACAAGGGAAAAAAGGGGCGGACATGGGCAAAGAGGGCGGACAAGGGCAAAGAGGGGCGGACCAGGGCAAAGAGGGGCGGACCAGGGCAAAGAGGGGTGGACAAGTGCAAAGAGGGGCGGAAAAGTGTAAAGACGGGAGGAGAATTACAGAGGATACGAGACCAGGGCAAAGAGGGGCGGACAAGTGCATAGAAGGGCGTACAAGGGCATAGAGGGGCAGACAAGGGCAAAGAGGGGCGGACAAGGGCAAAAAGGGGCGGACAAGTGCGGAGAATACGGGACAAGTGAAAAGAGGGGGGGAAAAGGGCAAAGAGGTGCGGACAAGGGCAAAGAGGGGAGGACAAGTGCAAAGAGGGGCGGACAAGTGCAAAGAGGAGCGCACAAGGGCAAAACGGCAGACAAGGGAAATGAGGGGCGGACAAGTGCAAAGAGGGGCGGAAAAGGACAAAGAGGGGCGGACAAGTGCAAAGAGGGGCGGACAAGGACAAAGAGGGGCGGACAAGTGCAAAGAGCGGCGGACAAGGGCAAAGGGGCAGACCAAGGCAAAGAGCGGTGGACAAGGTCAAAGAGGGGCGGACAAGGACAAAGGGGCGGACAAGTTCAAAGAGGGGCGGACAAGGGTAAAAGGGCGGACAAGGGAAAAGAGAGGCGGACAAGGGCAAAGAGAGGTGGACAAGTGCGGAGAATACGGGACAAGGGTAAAGAGGAGACGACAAGTGAGGAGAATAAGGCACAAGGGCAAAGAGGGGCGGACAAGGGCAAATAGGGGGGGACAAGGGCCAAGAGGAGCGGACAAGGGCAAAGAGGGGCGGACAAGGGCAAAGAGGGGCGGACAAGGGCAAAGAGGGGCGGACAAGGGCAAAGAGGGGCAGAGAATTGCGGAGAACACGGGACAAGGGCAAAAAGTGGTGCAGAAGTGCAAAGAGGGACGGAAAAGAGCAAAGAGAGGCGGACAAGAGCAAAGAGGCCGGACAAGGGCAAAGAGGGGCGGACAATGGCAAAGAGGGGCGGACAAGGGAAAAGAGGGGCGGAGAAGTGCGGAGAATACGGGACAAGAGCAAAGAGGGGCAGACAAGGGCAAAGAGGGGCGGACAAGGGAAAAGAGGGGTGGAGAATATGGGACAAGGGCAAAGAGGTTCGGATAAGGGCAAAGAGGTGTGGAGAACTGCGAAGAATACAGTACAAGGGCAAAGAGGGGCGGACAAGGGCAAAGAGGGGCGGACAAGGGCAAAGAGGGGCGGACAAGGGCAAAGAGGGGCGGAGAAGTGTGGATAATACGGGACAAGTGCAAAGAGGGGCGGACAAGGGCAAAGAGGGTTGGAGAATATGGGACAAGGGCAAAGAGGGGCGGATAAGGGCAAAGAGGGGCGGACAAGGGCAAAGAGGGGCGGACAAGGGCAAAGAGGGGCGGACAAGGGCAAAGAGGGGCGGACAAGGGCAAAGAGGGGCGCCAAAGGGCAATAAGGTTCGGAAAGGGGCAAACAGGGGTGGACAAGTGCAAAGAGTGGCGCACAAGGGCAAAGAGGAGTGCACAAGTGCAAAGAGGTGCGGACAAGGGCAAAGAGGGTTCGGACAAGTGCAAAGAGGGGCTGACAAGGGCAAAGAGGGGCGGACAAGGGCAAAGAGGAGCGGACAAGGGCAAAGAGGGGCGGACAAGAGCAGGGAGGGGCGGAAAAGGGTAAAGAGGGGCGGACAAGGACAAAGAGGGGCGTACAACAGCAAAGAGGGGCGGAAAAGTGCAAAGAGGAGCAGACAAGGACAAAGAGGGGCGGACAAGGGAAAAGAGGGGCGGACAAGGGCAAAGAGGGGCGGACAAGGGCAAAGAGGGGCGGACAAGGGCAAAGAGGGGCGGACAAGTGCGGAGAATACGGGAAAAGGGCAAAGAGGAGAGGACAAGTTAGGAGAATAAGGCAAAAGGGCAAAGACGGGCGGACAAGGGCAATGAGGGGGGGACAAGGGCCAAGAGGGGCAGAGAATTGCGGAGAATACGGGACAAGGGCAAAAAGGGGCGCAGAAGTGCAAAGAGGGACGGAAAAGAGCAAAGAGATGCGGACAAGAGCAAAGAGGCCGGAGAAGGGCAAAGAGGGGCGGACAAGGGAAAAGAGGGGCGGAAAAGGGAAAAGAGGGGTGGAGAATATGGGACAAGGGCAAAGAGGTTCGGATAAGGGCAAAGAGGTGTGGAGAACTGCGAAGCATATGGGACAAGGGCAAAGAGGGGCGGACAAGGGCAAGGAGGGGCGGACAAGGGCAAAGAGAGGCGGACAAGGGCAAAGAGGGGCGGACAAGGGCAAAGAGGGGCGGACAAGGGCAAAGAGGGGCGGACAAGGGCAAAGAGGGGCGGACAAGGGCAAAGAGGGGCGGACAAGGGCAAAGAGGAGTGCACAAGTGCAAAGAGGTGCGGACAAGGGCAAAGAGGGTTCGAACAAGTGCAAAGAGGGGCTGACAAGGGCAAAGAGGTCGGACAAGGGCAAAGACGGGCAGACCAGGGCAAAGAGGTGTGGACAAGTGCAAAGAGGGTCGGAAAAGTGTAAAGACGGGCGGAGAATTACGGAGGATACGAGACAAGGGCAAAGAGGGGCGGACAAGGGCAAAGAGGGGCGGGCAAGTGTAAAGAGGGTCGGGCAAGGGTAAAGAGGGGCGGACAAGGGTAAAGAGGGGCGGACAAGGGCAAAAAGGTGCGGACAAGTGCAGAAAAATACGGGACAAGTGAAAAGAGGCGGGGAAAAGGGCAAAGAGGGGCGGACAAGTGCAAAGAGGGGCGGACAAGTGCAAAGAGGGGCGGACAAGTGCAAAGAGGTTCGGACAAGGGCATAGAGAGGCGGACAACTGCAAAGAGGTGCGGACAAGGGCAAAGAGGTGCGGACAAGTGCGGAAAAATACGGGACAAGTGAAAAGACGGGGGGAAAAGGGCAAAGAGGGGCGGACAAGTGCAAAGAGGGGCGGACAATTGCAAAGAGGTTCGGACAAGGGCACAGAGAGGCGGACAACTGCAAAGAGGTGCGGACACGGGCAAAGAGGGGTGGACAACGGCAAAGAGGGGTGGACAACGGCAAAGAGGTGCGGACAAGAGTAAAGAGGTGCGGACAAGGGTAAAGAGGGGCGGACAAGGGCAAAGAGGGGCGGACAAGGGCAAAGAGGGGCGGACAAGGGCAAAGAGGTGGGGACAAGTGCGGAGAATACGGGACAAGGGCAAAGAGGGGCGGACAGGGGGAAAGAGGGGAGGATAATTGCAAAGAGGGGCGCACAAGGGCAAAGAGGGTCACAAAAGGGTAAAGAGTGGGGGAAAAGTGCAAAGAAGGGCTGACAAGGGCAAAGAGGGGCGGACAAGGGCAAAGAGGGGAGGACAAGGGCAAAGAGGGGCGGACAAGGGGAAAGAGGTGCGCACAAGTGCAAAGAGGGGAGGACAAGGGCAAGGAGGGGCGGACAAGGGGAAAGAGGTACGCACAAGTGCACAGAGGTGCGGACAAGGGCAAAGAGGGGCGGACCAGGGCAAAGAGGGGCGGACCAGGGCAAAGAGGGGCGGACCAGGGCAAAGAGGGGCGGACAAGTGCTGAGAATACGGGACAAGGGAAAAGAGGGGTCGACAAGGGCAAAGAGTGGCGGAGAATTGCGGAGGATACGCGACAAGGGAAAAGAGGGGCAGACAAGGGCAAAGAGAGGTGGACAAGTGCGGAGAATACGGGACAAGGGCAAAGAGGGTTCTGAGAAGTGGAAAGAGGAGCCGACAAGGGCAAAGAGGGGCGGACAAGGGCAAAGAGGGGCGGACAAGGGCAAAGAGGGGCGGACAGGGGCAAAGAGGGGCGGACAGGGGCAAAGAGGGGCGGACAGGGGCAAAGAGGGGTGCACAAGGGAAAGAGGGGAGGACAAGTGCAGGGAGGGGCAGACAAGAGCAAAGAGGGTCGGACAAGAACCAAGAGGGGCGGACAAGGGCAAAGAGGGGCGGAGAAGAGCAAAGAGGGGCGGAGAAGAGCAAAGAGGGGCGGAGAAGTGCAAAGAGGGGCGGAGAAGTGCAAAGAGGGGCGGAGAAGAGCAAAGAGGGGCGGAGAAGTGCAAAGAGGGGCGGAGAAGTGCAAAGAGGGGCGGAGAAGTGCAAAGAGGGGCGGAGAAGTGCAAAGAGGGGCGGAGAAGTGCAAAGAGGGGCGGAGAAGTGCAAAGAGGGGCGGAGAAGTGCAAAGAGGGGCGGAGAAGTGCAAAGACAGGCACACAAAGGCAACGAGGTGCGGACAAGCGCAAAGACGGGCGGACAAGCGCAAAGACGGGCGGACAAGGGCAAAGACAGGCGGAAAAGGGCAAAGAGGGGCAAACAAGAGCAAAGAGGGGCGGACAAGGGAAAAGATGGTCAGACATGGGCAAAGAGGGTCGGAAAAGGGCAAAGAGGGATGGAGAACTACGGAGAATACCGGAGAAGGGAAAATAAGGGTGTACAAGCGCAAAGAGGGGCGGACAAGTGCAAAGAGCGGCGGACAAGCGCAAAGAGGGGCGGACAAGGGCAAAGACGGGCGGACAAGGGCAAAGAGGGGCGGACAAGGGCAAAGAGGGGCGGACAAGGGCAAAGAGGGGCGGACAAGGGCAAAGAGGGATGGAGAACTACGGAGAATACCGGAGAACGGAAAATAAGGGTGTACAAGGGCAAAGAGGGGCGGACAAGTGCAAAGAGCGGCGGACAAGCGCAAAGAGGGGCGGAAAAGGGCAAAGAGGGGCAGAGAAGTGCGGAGAACAGCGGACAAGAGCAGAGAGGGGTGGACAAGTTCAAAGAGAGGCGGACAAGGGCAAAGAGGCGGGGACAATGATAAAGAGGGACGGACAAGGGCATAAAGGGGCGGAGAAGGGCAAAGAGGGGCAGACAACTGCAAGGAGGCATGGACAAAGGCAAAGAGGGGTGGAGAAGTGTGGAGAATAACGTTGAAGGGAAAATACGTGCGGAAAAGGGCAAAGAGGGGCGGACAAGTGTAAAGATGGGTGGACAAGGGTAATGAAGGGCGGACAAGGGCAAAGACGGGCTGAGAATTGCAGAGAATACCGGGGACGGGCAAAGACTTTCAGAAAATTGCGGAGAATAACGGAGACGGGCAAAGACGGGCAGAAAAGTACGGAGAATACCGGAGACGGGCAAAGACGGGCAGACAAGTGCGGAGAATAGTGGACAAGGGCAAAGAGGGGCGGACAAGTGCAAAGAGTGGTGGACAAGGGCAAAGAGGGTCAGACAAGGATAAAGCAGGGCGGGCAAAGGCAAAGAGGGGCGGGCAAGTGAAAAGAGGGGTGCAAAATGGCAAATAGGGGCTGACAAGTGCAAAGAGGGGCAGGCAAGTGCGGATAATATGGGACACGGGCAAAGAGGGGCGGACAAGGGCAAAGAGGGGCGGGAAAATGCGGAGAATATCGGAGAAGTGCAAAGATGGGCGGACAAGGGCAAAGACGGGTGGATAAGTGCAAAGACGAGCGGACAAATGGGCAAAGACGGGCGGACAAAGGCGAAGACGGGCGGACAAAGGCGAAGACGGGCGGAGAAGTGCGGAGAATACGGGACAAGGGCAAAGAGGGGCGGGCAAGGGCAAAGATAGGGGCAGACAAGGGCAAAGAGGTGCGGACAAGGGCAAAGAGGGACACACAAAAGCAAAGAGGGGTGGACAAGGGCAAAGAGGGGCGGACAGGTGCGGAAAATACGGTACACGGGCAAAGATGGGCGGACAAGGGCAAAGACGGGCGGACAAGTGCCAAGACGGGCGGACAAGTGCCAAGACGGGCGGACAAGGGCAAAGAGGAGCGGACAAGGGCAAGGACGGGCGGACAAGGGCAAAGAGGGGCGGACAAGTGCGGAGGAATCAGGACACGTGCAAGGAGGGGCGGACAAGGGCAAAGAGGGGCAGACAAGTTCACAGAGGGGCGGACAAGGGCAAAGAGGCTCGGACAAGGTAAAGAGGAGCGGATAAAGGCAAAGAAGGGCAGACAAGGGCAAAGAGGGGCGGACAAGTTCCAAGAGGGGCGGAGAAGTGCGGAGAATACCGGAGAAGGGCAAAGAGAGGTGCACAAAGGCAAAGAGGTTTTAGACAAGGGCAAAGAGGAGCGGATAAGGTAAAGAGGGGCGGACAAGGGCAAAGAGGGGCGGACAAGTGAAAAGAGGGGCGGAGAAGTGTGGATAATACGGGACAAGTGCAAAGAGGGGCGGACAAGGGCAAAGAGGGTTGGAGAATATGGGACAAGGGCAAAGAGGTTCGGATAAGGGCAAATAGGTGCGGAGAACTGCGAAGAATACGGGACAAGGGCAAAGAGGGGCGGATAAGGGCAAAGAGAGGCGGACAAGGGCAAAGAGAGGCGGACAAGGGCAAAGAGGGGCGCAAAAGTGCAATAAGTGTCGGAAAGGGGCAAACAGGGTTGGACAAGTGCAAAGAGTGGCGCACAAGTGCAAAGTGGAGTGCACAAGTGCAAAGAGGTGCGGACAAGGGCAAAGAGGGTTCGGACAAGTGCAAAGAGGGGATGACAAGGGCAAAGAGGAGCGGACAAGAGCAAAGAGGGGCGGACAAGGGCAAAGAGGGGTGGACAATAGCAGGGAGGGGCGGAGAAGTGTAAAGAGGGGCGGACAAGGACAAAGAGGGGCGTACAACTGCAAAGTGGGGCGGAAAAGTGCAAAGAGGAGCGGACAAGGGCAAAGAGGGGCTGACAAGGGCAAAGAGGGGCGGACAAGTTCCAAGAGGGGCGGAGAAGTGCGGAGAATACCGGAGAAGGGCAAAGAGAGGTGCACAAAGGCAAAGAGGTTTTAGACAAGGGCAAAGAGGAGCGGATAAGGTAAAGAGGGGCGGACAAGGGCAAAGAGGGGCGGACAAGGGCAAAGAGGGGCGGACAAGGGCAAAGAGGGGCGGACAAGGGCAAAGAGGGGCGGACAAGGGCAAAGAGGGGCGGACAAGGGCAAAGACGGGCGGACAAGGGCAAAGAGGGGCGGACAAGGGCAAAGAGGGGCGGACAAGGGCAAAGAGGGGCGGACAAGGGCAAAGAGGGATGGAGAACTACGGAGAATACCGGAGAACGGAAAATAAGGGTGTACAAGGGCAAAGAGGGGCGGACAAGTGCAAAGAGCGGCGGACAAGCGCAAAGAGGGGCGGAAAAGGGCAAAGAGGGGCAGAGAAGTGCGGAGAACAGCGGACAAGAGCAGAGAGGGGTGGACAAGTTCAAAGAGAGGCGGACAAGGGCAAAGAGGCGGGGACAATGATAAAGAGGGACGGACAAGGGCATAAAGGGGCGGAGAAGGGCAAAGAGGGGCAGACAACTGCAAGGAGGCATGGACAAAGGCAAAGAGGGGTGGAGAAGTGTGGAGAATAACGTTGAAGGGAAAATACGTGCGGAAAAGGGCAAAGAGGGGCGGACAAGTGTAAAGATGGGTGGACAAGGGTAATGAAGGGCGGACAAGGGCAAAGACGGGCTGAGAATTGCAGAGAATACCGGGGACGGGCAAAGACTTTCAGAAAATTGCGGAGAATAACGGAGACGGGCAAAGACGGGCAGAAAAGTACGGAGAATACCGGAGACGGGCAAAGACGGGCAGACAAGTGCGGAGAATAGTGGACAAGGGCAAAGAGGGGCGGACAAGTGCAAAGAGTGGTGGACAAGGGCAAAGAGGGTCAGACAAGGATAAAGCAGGGCGGGCAAAGGCAAAGAGGGGCGGGCAAGTGAAAAGAGGGGTGCAAAATGGCAAATAGGGGCTGACAAGTGCAAAGAGGGGCAGGCAAGTGCGGATAATATGGGACACGGGCAAAGAGGGGCGGACAAGGGCAAAGAGGGGCGGGAAAATGCGGAGAATATCGGAGAAGTGCAAAGATGGGCGGACAAGGGCAAAGACGGGTGGATAAGTGCAAAGACGAGCGGACAAATGGGCAAAGACGGGCGGACAAAGGCGAAGACGGGCGGAGAAGTGCGGAGAATACGGGACAAGGGCAAAGAGGGGCGGGCAAGGGCAAAGATAGGGGCAGACAAGGGCAAAGAGGTGCGGACAAGGGCAAAGAGGGACACACAAAAGCAAAGAGGGGTGGACAAGGGCAAAGAGGGGCGGACAGGTGCGGAAAATACGGTACACGGGCAAAGATGGGCGGACAAGGGCAAAGACGGGCGGACAAGTGCCAAGACGGGCGGACAAGTGCCAAGACGGGCGGACAAGGGCAAAGAGGAGCGGACAAGGGCAAGGACGGGCGGACAAGGGCAAAGAGGGGCGGACAAGTGCGGAGGAATCAGGACACGTGCAAGGAGGGGCGGACAAGGGCAAAGAGGGGCAGACAAGTTCACAGAGGGGCGGACAAGGGCAAAGAGGCTCGGACAAGGTAAAGAGGAGCGGATAAAGGCAAAGAAGGGCAGACAAGGGCAAAGAGGGGCGGACAAGTTCCAAGAGGGGCGGAGAAGTGCGGAGAATACCGGAGAAGGGCAAAGAGAGGTGCACAAAGGCAAAGAGGTTTTAGACAAGGGCAAAGAGGAGCGGATAAGGTAAAGAGGGGCGGACAAGGGCAAAGAGGGGCGGACAAGGGCAAAGAGGGGCGGACAAGGGCAAAGAGGGGCGGACAAGGGCAAAGAGGGGCGGACAAGGGCAAAGAGGGGCGGACAAGGGCAAAGAGGGGCGGACAAGGGCAAAGAGGGGCGGACAAGTGCGGAAAATAGGGTACACGGGGAAAGAGGGGCGGACAAGGGCAAAGAGGGGCGGACAAGAGCAAAGACTGGCGGACAAAGGAGAAGACGGGCGGAGAAGTGCGGAGAATACTGGAGACGGGCAAAGACGGGTAGACAAGTGTGGAGAATACCGGAGACGGGCAAAGACAGGCAGACAATAGCGGAGAATAAGGGACATGGGCAAAGAGCCTTGGACAATGGCAAAGAGGGGCGGACAAGGGCCAAGACGGGCGGACAACTGCCAAGACGGGCGGACAAGGGCAAAGAGGGGCGGGCAAGCGCGGAGAATTCGGGACACGTGCAAGGATGGGCGGACAAGGGCAAAGAGGGGCCGACAAGGGCAAAGATAGTCGGACAAAGGTAACGAGGAGCGGACAAGGGCAAAGAGCAGCAGACAAGGGCAAAGAGGGGCGGACAAGTGCAAAGAGGAGCGGAGAAGGGCAAAGAGAGGCAGAGAAGGGCAAAGAGGAGCGGACAACTTCCAAGAGGAGCGGAGAATTGCGGAGAATACCGGAGAAGGGCAAAGAGGGGCGGACAAGTGCGGAGAATAAGGGACAAGTGCAAACAATACGGGAGAAAGGCAAAGAGGGGCGGAGAAGTGCGGAGAATGCGGGACAAGAGCAAAGAGGGTCGGACAAGGGCAAAGAGAGGCGGACAAGGGCAAAGAGGGTCGGACAAGGGATGAGAATAAGATACAAAGGCAAAGAGGGGCGGACAAGTGCGGAGAATACGGTACATGGGAAAGAGGTGCAGGGAAAGGCAAAGAGGGGCAGACAAGGAAAATACAAGCAGAAAAGGGCAAAGAGGGGCGGACAAGGGCAAAGAGGGGCGGACAAGGGCAAAGAGGGGCGGACAAGGGCAAAGAGGGGCGGACAAGGGCAAAGAGGGGCGGACAAGGGCAAAGAGGGGCGGACAAGGGCAAAGAGGGGCGGACAAGGGCAAAGAGGGGCGGACAAGGGCTGAAAATACGATACAAGGGCAAAGAGGGGCGGACAAGGGCAAAGAGGGGCGGACAAGGGCAAAGAGGGGCGGACAAGGGCAAAGAGGGGCGGACAAGGGCAAAGAGGGGCGGACAAGGGCAAAGAGGGGCGGACAAGGGCAAAGAGGGGCGGACAAGGGCAAAGAGGGGCGGACAAGTGCGGAGAATACGGGACAAGGGCAAAGAGGGGCGGAAAGGGAGAAAGAGGGGAGGATAATTGCAAAGAGGGGCGCACAAGGGCAAAGAGGGGCGCACAAGGGCAAAGAGGGGCGGACAAGGGCAAAGAGGGGCGGACAAGGGCAAGGAGGGGCGGACAAGGGCAAGGAGGGGCGGACAAGGGCAAGGAGGGGCGGACAAGGGGAAAGAGGTACGCACAAGTGCACAGAGGTGCGGACAAGGGCAAAGAGGGGCGGACCAGGGCAAAGAGGGGCGGACAAGGGCAAAGAGGGGCGGACAAGGGCAAAGAGGGGTGGACAAGTGCAAAGAGGGGCGGACAAGGGCAAAGGGGGCAGACAAGGGCAAAGAGGGGTCGACAAGGGCAAAGAGTGGCGGAGAATTGCGGAGGATACGCGACAAGGGAAAAGAGGGGCAGACAAGGGCAAAGAGAGGTGGACAAGTGCTGAGAATACGGGACAAGGGCAAAGAGGGTTCTGAGAAGTGGAAAGAGGAGCCGACAAGGGCAAAGAGGGGCGGACAAGGGCAAAGAGGGGCGGACAAGGGCAAAGAGGGGCGGACAAGGGCAAAGAGGGGCGGACAAGGGCAAAGAGGGGCGGAGAAGTGCGGAGAAGAACGGACAAGGGCAAAGACAGGCACACAAAGGCAACGAGGTGCGGACAAGTGCAAAGACGGGCGGACAAGGGCAAAGACGGGCGGACAAGGGCAAAGACGGGCGGACAAGGGCAAAGAGGGGCGGACAAGGGCAAAGAGGGGCGGACAAGGGCAAAGAGGGGCGGACAAGGGCAAAGAGGGATGGAGAACTACGGAGAATACCGGAGAACGGAAAATAAGGGTGTACAAGGGCAAAGAGGGGCGGACAAGTGCAAAGAGCGGCGGACAAGCGCAAAGAGGGGCGGAAAAGGGCAAAGAGGGGCAGAGAAGTGCGGAGAACAGCGGACAAGAGCAGAGAGGGGTGGACAAGTTCAAAGAGAGGCGGACAAGGGCAAAGAGGCGGGGACAATGATAAAGAGGGACGGACAAGGGCATAAAGGGGCGGAGAAGGGCAAAGAGGGGCAGACAACTGCAAGGAGGCATGGACAAAGGCAAAGAGGGGTGGAGAAGTGTGGAGAATAACGTTGAAGGGAAAATACGTGCGGAAAAGGGCAAAGAGGGGCGGACAAGTGTAAAGATGGGTGGACAAGGGTAATGAAGGGCGGACAAGGGCAAAGACGGGCTGAGAATTGCAGAGAATACCGGGGACGGGCAAAGACTTTCAGAAAATTGCGGAGAATAACGGAGACGGGCAAAGACGGGCAGAAAAGTACGGAGAATACCGGAGACGGGCAAAGACGGGCAGACAAGTGCGGAGAATAGTGGACAAGGGCAAAGAGGGGCGGACAAGTGCAAAGAGTGGTGGACAAGGGCAAAGAGGGTCAGACAAGGATAAAGCAGGGCGGGCAAAGGCAAAGAGGGGCGGGCAAGTGAAAAGAGGGGTGCAAAATGGCAAATAGGGGCTGACAAGTGCAAAGAGGGGCAGGCAAGTGCGGATAATATGGGACACGGGCAAAGAGGGGCGGACAAGGGCAAAGAGGGGCGGGAAAATGCGGAGAATATCGGAGAAGTGCAAAGATGGGCGGACAAGGGCAAAGACGGGTGGATAAGTGCAAAGACGAGCGGACAAATGGGCAAAGACGGGCGGACAAAGGCGAAGACGGGCGGAGAATTGCGGAGAATACTGGACACGGGCAAAGACGGGTAGACAAGTGCGGAGAACACCGGAGATGGGCAAAGACGGGCAGACAAGAGCGGAGAATAAGGGACATGGGCAAAGAGGGGCAGACAAGGGCAAAGAGGGGCGGACAAGGGCAAGGACGAGCGGACAAGTGCGGAGAATTCGGGACACGTGCAAGGAGGGGCGGACAAGATCACAGAGGGGCGGAGAAGGGCAAAGAGGGTCGGAAAAAGGTAAAGAGGGGCGGACAAAGACAAAAAATAGCGGACAAGTGCGGAGAATACGGTACAAGGGCAAAGAGGGTTGGACAAGGGCAAAGAGGGTTGGAGAATTGCAGAGAACACTGGACAAATGCAAAGACGGGCGTACAATTGGAATGACGGACGGACAAGGGCAAAGAGGGGTAGACAAGGGCAAAGAGGGGCTGACAAGGGCAAGGAGGGGCAGAGAAGGCAAAGAGGAGCGGAGAAGGGCAAAGACAGGCTGACAAGGGAAAAGAGGGGCGGAGAATTGCGGAGAATACCGGAGAAGTGCAAAGAGGGGCGGACAAGGGCAAAAAGGTGCGGACAAGTGCAAAGAGGGTTGGACAAAGGCAAAGAGGGGCGGACAAGCGCAAAGAGGGTCAGAAAAGGTCAAAGAGGGGCGGAAAAGTGCGAAGAAGGTCGGAGAAGTGCAAGAGGGGCGGAGAAGTGTAAAAGAGGGGCGGAGAAGGGCAAAGAGGGGCGGAGAACAGTGGATAATACGGGACAAGTGCAAAGAGGGGCGGAGAATTGCGGAGAATACCGGACAAGTGCAAACAGGGGCGGACAATGTCAAAGAGGGGCAGACAAGAGCAAAGAGGTGCGGACAAATGGCAAAGAAGGGCGGACAACGGCAAAGACGGGCGGACATAGGCAAAGAGGGTCGGACAAGTGCAAAGAGGGGCGGACAAGGGCAAAGAGGGTCGGAAAATGGAGGAGAATACGGGACACGTGCAAGGAGGGGCAGACAAGGGCAAGGAGGGTCGGAAAAGGGCAAAGAGGGGAGGACAAAGGGCAAAGAGGGGCGGACAATATCAAAGAGGGGTGGACAAGTTCTAAGAGGGGCGGACAAGGGCAAAGAGGGGCGGAAGAGGGCAAAGAGGGGCGGACAAGTGGAAAGAGTGGCGGACAAGTGAGGAGAATATGGGACACGGGGAAAGAGGGGCAGACAAAGGCAAAGAGGGGTGGAGAAGGGCAAAGAGGGGTGGACAAGTGCAAAGAGGGGGGGAAAAGTGCAGAGAATACGGGACATGTGCAAAAAGGTGCGGACAAGTACAAACAGGGGTGGACAAGGGCAAAGAGGGGTGGACAAATGTAAAGAGGGGAGGAGAAGTACGGAGAATACCGGAGAAGGGCAAAGAGGGGCGGACAAGGGCAAAGAGGGGCGGACAAGGGCAAAGATGTGTGGAAAAAGGGCAAAGAGGGGCGGACAAATGCAAAGAGGGGTGGACAATTTCAAAGACAGGCGGACAAGGGCAAAGGGGGGCGGAGAAGTGTCGAAAATAAGGGAGAAGGGCAAGGAGGGGCGGAGAAGTGCAAATACGGGGGGACAAGGACAAAGACGCGCTGACAACTGCAAAGACGGGCGGAGAAGTGTGGAGAATACCGGAGACGGGAAAAGACGGGCAGAAAAGTGCGGAGAATACGGGACAAGGGCAAAGAGGGGCGGACAAGGGCAAAGAGGGGCGGACAAGGGCAAAGAGGGGCGGACAAGGGCAAAGAGGGGCGGACAAGGGCAAAGAGGGGCGGACAAGGGCAAAGAGGGGCGGACAAGGGCAAAGAGGGGCGGACAAGGGCAAAGAGGGGCAGACAAGGGCAAAGAGGGGCAGACAAGGGCAAAGACGGGCAGACAAGGGCAAAGACGGGCAGACAAGGGCAAAGACGGGCGGAGAAGTGCGGAAAATAGCCGAGAAGTGCAAAGACGGGCGTAGAAGTGCAAAGACGGGCGTAGAAGTGCAAAGACGGGCGTAGAAGTGCAAAGACGGGCGTAGAAGTGCAAAGACGGGCGTAGAAGTGCAAAGACGGGCGGACAAGGGCAAAGACGGGCGGACAAGGGCAAAGACGGGCGGACAAGGGCAAAGACGGGCGGACAAGGGCAAAGACGGGCGGACAAGGGCAAAGACGGGCGGAGAAGTGGGGAGAATACGGGACAAGGGCAAAGAGGGGCGGGCAAGGGCAAAGATAGGGGCAGACAAGGGCAAAGAGGTGCGGACAAGGGCAAAGAGGGACACACAAAAGCAAAGAGGGGTGGACAAGGGCAAAGACGGGCGGACAAGTGCCAAGACGGGCGGACAAGGGCAAAGACGGGCCGACAACAGCAAAGACAGGCGGAGAAGTGGGGAGAATACGGGACAAGGGCAAAGACGGGCGGACAAGTGCCAAGACGGGCGGACAAGGGCAAAGAGGAGCGGACAAGGGCAAGGACGGGCGGACAAGGGCAAGGACGGGCGGACAAGTGCGGAGAATTCAGGACACGTGCAAGGAGGGGCGGACAAGGGCAAAGAGGGGCGGACAAGTTCACAGAGGGGCGGACAAGGGCAAAGAGGGTCGGACAAGGTAAAGAGGAGCGGATAAAGGCAAAGAAGGGCAGACAAGGGCAAAGAGGGGCGGACAAGTTCCAAGAGGGGCGGAGAAGTGCGGAGAATACCGGAGAAGGGCAAAGAGCGGTGCACAAAGGCAAAGAGGTTTTGACAAGGGCAAAGAGGGTCGGACAAGGTAAAGAGGAGCGGATAAAGGCAAAGAAGGGCAGACAAGGGCAAAGAGGGGCGGACAAGGGCAAAGAGGGGCGGAGAAGTGCGGAGAATACTGGAGACGGGCAAAGACGGGTAGACAAGTGTGGAGAATACCGGAGACGGGCAAAGACAGGCAGACAATAGCGGAGAATAAGGGACATGGGCAAAGAGCCTTGGACAATGGCAAAGAGGGGCGGACAAGGGCCAAGACGGGCGGACAACTGCCAAGACGGGCGGACAAGGGCAAAGAGGGGCCGACAAGTTCACAGAGGGGCGGACAAGGGCAAAGAGGGTCGGACAAAGGTAAAGAGGAGCGGACAAGGGCAAAGAACAGCAGACAAGGGCAAAGAGGGGCGGACAAGTGCAAAGAGGAGCGGAGAAGGGCAAAGAGAGGCAGAGAAGGGCAAAGAGGAGCGGACAACTTCCAAGAGGAGCGGAGAATTGCGGAGAATACTGGAGAAGGGCAAAGAGGGGTGGACAACGGCAAAGAGGGGTGGACAAGAGCAAAGAGGGGCGGACAAGGTAAAGAGGGGCGGACAAGGGCAAAGAGGGGCGGACAAGGGCAAAGAGGGGCGGACAAGGGCAAAGAGGGGCGGACAAGTGCGGAGAATAAGGGACAAGTGCAAAGAATACGGGAGAAAGGCAAAGAGGGGCGGAGAAGTGTGGAGAATGCGGGACAAGAGCAAAGAGGGTCGGACAAGGGCAAAGAGAGGCGGACAAGGGCAAAGAGGGTCGGACAAGGGATGAGAATAAGATACAAGGGCAAAGAGGGGCGGACAAGTGCGGAGAATACGGTACATGGGAAAGAGGTGCAGGGAAAGGCAAAGAGGGGCAGACAAGGAAAATATAGGCAGAAAAGGGAAAAGAGGGGCGGACAAGGGCAAAGCGGGGCGGACAAGGGCAAAGCGGGGCGGACAAGGGCAAAGCGGGGCGGACAAGGGCAAAGCGGGGCGGACAAGGGCAAAGCGGGGCGGACAAGGGCAAAGCGGGGCGGACAAGGGCAAAGCGGGGCGGACAAGGGCAAAGCGGGGCGGACAAGGGCAAAGCGGGGCGGACAAGGGCAAAGCGGGGCGGACAAGGGCAAAGCGGGGCGGACAAGGGCAAAGAGGGGCGGACAAGGGCGGAGATTAAGGGACAAGTGCAAAGAGGGGCGGACAAGGGCAGAGAATACGGTACAAGAGCAAAGTGGAGCGGACAAGGGCAAAGAGGGGCGGACCAGGGCAAAGAGGGGCGGACCAGGGCAAAGAGGGGCGGACAAAGGCAAAGAGGGTCAGACAAATGCTGAGAATATGATACAAGGGCAAAGAGGGGCGGACAAGGGCAAAGAATACGGTACAAGGGCAAAGAGGGTCGGACAAGGGCTGAGAACACGATACAAGTGCAAAGAGGGGTGGACAAGGGAAAAGAGGGGCGGACAAGGGCAAAGAGGGGCGGACAAGGGCGGAGAATACGGGACAAGGGCAAAGACTGGCGGACAAGTGCGGAGAATACGGTAAAAGTGCAAAGAGGGGCGGAAAAGAGCGAAGAGGTGCGGACAAGGGCAAAGAGGTGCGGACAAGGGCAAAGAGGTGCGGACAAGGGCAAAGAGGTGCGGACAAGGGCAAAGAGGTGCGGACAAGGGCAAAGAGGTGCGGACAAGGGCAAAGAGGTGCGGACAAGGGCAAAGAGGTGCGGACAAGGGCAAAGAGTGGCGGACAAGGGAAAAGAGGGGTGGACAAAGGGAAACAGGCGCGGAGAAGTGTGGAGAATACGGGACAAGGCAAAGAGGGGCGGACAAGTGCGGAGAATACGGGACAAGGACAAAGAGGGTCGGACAAGGGCACAGAGGGTCGGACAAGGTCAAAGAGGGGCGGACAAGGGCAAAGGGGGGCTGACAAGGGCAAAGGGGGGCGGACAAGGGCAAAGGGGGGCGGACAAGGGCAAAGGGGGGCGGACAAGGGCAAAGGGGGGCGGACAAGGGCAAAGGGGGGCGGACAACTGCGGTAAATACGGTACAAGGGCAAAGAGGGGCGGACAAGTAAAAAGAGGGGCGGAAAAGTGCAAAGAGGGGCGGACAACAGCGGAGAATACGGGACAAGGGCAAAGAGGGGTGGACAAGTGCTGAGAATATGGGACAAGGGCAAAGAGGTGCAGAGCAAGGCAAAGATGGGCAGACAAGGAAAATATAGGTGGACAAGTGCTGAGAATATGGGACAAGGGCAAAGAGGTGCAGAGAAAGGCAAAGAGGGGCAGACAAGGAAAATATAGGCGGACAAGGGCAAAGAGGGGCGGACAAGGGCAAAGAGGGGCAGACAAGGGCGTAGATTATGGAACAAGGGCAAAGAGGGACGGACAAGGGCGGAGAATACGGGACAAGGGCAAAGACTGGCGGACAAGGGCGGAGAATACGGTAAAAGAGCAAAGAGGTGCGGAAAAGAGCAAAGAGGTGCGGATAAGGGCAAAGAGGGTCTGACAAGGGCAAAGAGGGTCTGACAAGGGCAAAGAGGGTCTGACAAGGGCAAAGAGGGTCTGACAAGGGCAAAGAGGGTCTGACAAGGGCAAAGAGGGTCTGACAAGGGCAAAGAGGGTCTGACAAGGGCAAAGACGGGCGGACAAAGGCACAGAGTGGCGGAAAAGACCGGAGAATACGGGACAAGGGCAAAGAGGGGCTGACAAGTGTGGAGAATACAGGACAGGTGCAAAGAAAGGCGGACAAGGGCAAAGACGGGCGGACAAGGGCAAAGACGGGCGGACAAGGGCAAAGACGGGCGGACAAGGGCAAAGAGGGGCTGACAAGTGCAAAGAGGGACTGACAATGGCAAAGAGGGACTGACAATGGCAAAGAGGGACTGACAATGGCAAAGAGGGACTGACAAGTGCAAAGAGGGGAGGACAACGGCGGAGAATACGGGACAAGTGTAAAGAGGGCCGGGCAAGCGCAGAGAATACGGGACAAGGGCAAAGAGGTGTGCACAAGGGCAAAGAGGGGCGGACAAAGGCAAAGAGGGGCGAACAAGTGCAGAGAATACGGGACAAGGGCAAAGAGAGGCAGACAAGTGCGGAGAATACGGGACAAGGGCAAAGAGGGGTGGACAAGGGCGGAGAATACGGTACATGGGAAAAGACGGGCGGACAAGTGCGGAGAATACGGTATATGGGAAAAGAGGGGCGGACAAGGGCAAAGAGGGTTGGACAAGGGCTGAGAATACAAAACAAGGGCAAAGAGGTTTGGACAAGGGCAAAGAGGGGCGGACCTTGGCAGAGATAAAGGGACAAGGGGAAAGAGGGGCGGACAAAGGCGGAGAATACGGACAAGGGAAAAGAGAGGCGGTCAAGATCGGAGAATACGGGACAAGAGCAAAGAGGGACTTACAAGGGCAGAGAATACGGGACAAGGGCAAAGAGGGGCGGACAAGTTCGGAGAACACGGGAAAAGGACAAACAGGGGCGGACAAGGGCAAAGCGTGACGGACAAGGGCAAAGAGGGGCGGACAAGGGCAAACAGGCTCGGACAAGGGCAAAGAGCGGCGGACAAGTGCAAAGAGGGTCTGACAAGGGCAAAGAGGGGTGGACAAGTGCAAACAGGGGCGGACATGTGCAATGAGGTTCGGACAAGGGCAAACAGGCTCGGACAAGGGCAAAGAGGGTCTGACAAGGGCAAAGAGGGTCGGACAAGGGCAAAGAGGGTCGGACAAGGGCAAAGAGGGTCGGACAAGGGCAAAGAGGGGCGGACAAGGGCAAAGAGGGGCGGACAAGTGCAATGATGGTCGGACAAGGGCAAAGAGGGGCAGACAAGGGCAAAGAGGGGCAGACAAGGGCAAAGAGGCTCGGACAAGTGCGGTGAATACGGTTCAAGGGCAAAGAGGGGCGGACAAGGGAGGAGAATAGAGTACAAGGGCAAAGAGTGGCAGACAAGTGCAAAGAGGGGCGGACAAGGGCAAAGACGTGCGGAAAAGGGCAAAGAGGGTCTGACAAGGGCAAAGACGGTCGGACAAGTGCAAAGAGGGGCGGACAAGTACAAAGAGGGTCTGACAGGGGCAAAGAGGGGCGGACAAGGGCTGAGAATATGGGACAAGGGAAAAGAGGGGCGGAGAAAGGCAAAGAAGGGCAGACAGTGAAAAGAGGGGCGGACAAGGCCAAAGAGGGGCGGACAGGGGCAAAGAGGGGCGGAGAAGGGCAAAGAGCAGCAGACATTGGCAAAGGGGGGCGGACAAGGGCTGAGAATACGATACAAGGGCAAAGAGGGGTGGAGAAGGGCAAAGTAGGGCGGACAAGTGCAAAGAGGGGCGGACAAGTGCGGAGAATACGGGACAAGGGCAAAGAGGGGCGGACAAGTGCGGAGAATACGGGACAAAGGCAAAGAGGGGCGGACAAGTGCGGAGAATACAAGACAAGGGCAAAGAGCGGAGGACAAGGGCGGAGAATACGGGACAAGTGCAAAGAGGGGCGGACAAGTGCGGAGAATACAGGACAAGGGCAAAGAGGGGCGGAGAAGGGCAAAGAGGAGCAGACAAGGGCAACGAGTGGCGGACAAGGGCAAAGAGGGTCGGAAAATGGCAAAGAGTTGCGGAGAAGGGCAAAAAGGGGCGGACAAATGCTGAGAATACGGGACAACATCAAAGAGTGTCGGACAAGGCCAAAGAGGGGCGGAGAAGTGCGGAGAATATGGGACAAGGGCAAAGAGGGGCGGACAAGTGCGGAGAATACGGGACAAGGGCAAAGAGGGGCGGACAAGGGAAAAGAGGCTCGGACGAGCGCAAAGAGGTGCGGACGACGGAAAAGAGGGGCGGACAAGGGCAAAGAGGGTCGCACAAGTGCTGAGAATACGGGACAAGAGCAAAGAGGGGCGGACAAGTGCAATGAGGGGCGGAAAAGTGCAAAGAGGGGCCGACAAGGGCTAAGAGGGGCTGAGAAGGGCAAAGAGGGGCAGACAAGTGCTGAGAATACGGGACAAGATCAAAGAGGGGTGGACAAGAGCGGAGAATACCGGACAAAAGCAAAGAGGGGCGGACAAGGGCAAAGAGGGGCCGACAAGGGCAAAGAGGGGCCGACAAGGGCAAAGAGGGGCCGACAAGGGCAAAGAGGGGCCGACAAGGGCAAAGAGGGGCGGACAAGGGCAAAGAGGGGCCGACAAGGGCAAAGAGG
The DNA here is from genome assembly GCF_032191515.1 of Phaenicophaeus curvirostris. Classification (NCBI taxonomy): domain Eukaryota; kingdom Metazoa; phylum Chordata; class Aves; order Cuculiformes; family Cuculidae; genus Phaenicophaeus; species Phaenicophaeus curvirostris. Next base: position 241,322 of record NW_027206737.1, read on the forward strand.
GGCCGAAAAGTGCTGAGAATACGGGACAAGGGCAAAGAGGGGCGGACAAGGGCAAAGAAGGCGGACAAGGGCAAAGAAGGCGGACAAGGGCTAGAGGGGCGGACAAGGGCAAGGAGGGGCGCACAAGGTCAAAGAGGGGCGGACAAGTGCTGAGAACACAGGACAAGGGCAATGAGGGGCGAACAAGGGCAAGGAGGGGCGGACAAGAGCAAAGAGGGGCAGACAAGGGCAAAAAGGTGCGGACAAGTGCTGAGAATACAGGAAAAGGGCAAAGAGGGGCGGACAAGGGCAAAAAGGGGCGGACAAGGGCTGAGAATACGGAACAAGGGCAAAGAGGGGCGGACAAGTGCTGAGAATACGGGACAAGGGCAAAGAGGGGCGGACAAGGGCTGAGAATACAGGACAAGGGCAAAGAGGGGCGGACAAGGGCTGAGAATACGGGACAAGGGCAAAGAGGGGCGGACAAGTGCTGAGAATAAGGGACAAGGGGAAAGAGGGGCGGACAAGGGCAAAGAGGGGCGGACAAGGGCAAAGAGGGGCGGACAAGGGCAAAGAGGGGCGGACAAGGGCAAAGAGGGGCGGACAAGGGCTGAGAATACGGGACAAGGGAAAAAATGGGCGGACAAAGGCAAAGAGGGGCGGACATGGGCAAAGAGGGGCGGACATGGGCAAAGAGGGGCGGACATGGGCAAAGAGGGGCGGACAAGTGCTGAGAATACGGGACAAGGGCAAAGAGGGCCGGACAAGTGCTGAGAATACGGGACAAAGAGGGCAAAGTGGGGCGGACAAGGGCAAAGAGGGGCGGACAAGGGCAAAGAGGGGCGGACAAGGGCAAAGAGGGGCGGACAAGGGCAAAGAGGGGCGGACAAGGGCTTAGAATACGGGACAAGTGCAAAGAGGGGCGAACAAGGGAAAAGAGGGGCGGACAAGGGCAAAGAGGGGCGGACAAGGGCTGAGAATACGGGACAAGTGGAAATAGGGGCAGATAAGGGCTGAGAATATGGGACAAGGGCAAAGAAGGGCGGATAAGGGCTGAGAATAAGGGACAAGGGCAAAGAGGGGCGGACAAGGGCTGAGAATACGGGACAAGGGCAAAGAGGAGCAGACAAGGTCTGAGAATACGGGAAAAGGTCAAAGAGGTGCGGAAAAGTGCTGAGAATACGGGACAAGGGCAAAGAGGGGCGGACAAGGGCAAAGAGGGGCGGACAAGGGTTGAGAATACGGGACAAGGGCAAAGAGGGGCGGACAAGTACCGAGAATACAGGACAAGGGCAAAGAGGGGCGGACAAGGGCAAAGAGGGGCGGACAAGGGCAAAGAGGGGCGGACAAGGGCAAAGAGGGGCGGACAATGGCTGAGAACACGGGACAAGGGCAAAGAGGGGCGGACAAGGGCAAAGAGGGGCGGAAAAGAGCAAAGAGGTGTGGACAAGGGCCAAGAAGGGAGGACATGGGCTGGGAATACGGGACAAGGGCAAAAAGGTGCAGATAAGGGCAAAGAGGGGCGGACAAGGGCAAAGAGGGGCGGACAAGGGCAAAGAGGGGCGGACAAGGGCAAAGAGGGGCGGACAAGGGCAAAGAGGGGCGGACAAGGGCAAAGAGGGGCGGACAAGGGCAAAGAGGGGCGGACAAGGGCTGAAAATACGGGACAAGAGCAAGTAAGGGTGGACAAGGGCTTAGAATACGGGACAAGGGCAAAGAGGGGCGGACAAGTGCTTAGAATACGGGACAAGGGAATAGAGGTGCGGACAAGTGCAAAGAATACGGGACAAGGGTAAAGACGGGCGGACAAGGGTTGATAATACGGGACAAGGGCAAAGAGGTGCGGACAAGGGAAAAGAGGGGCGGACAAGGGCAAAGAGGTGCGGACAAGGACTGAGAATACGGGACAAGGGCAAAGAGGGGCGGGGAAGGACTTAGAATACGGAACAAGTGCAAAGAGGGGCGGACAAGGGCAAAGAGGGGCGGACAAGGGCAAAGAGGGGCGGACAAGGGCAAAGAGGGGCGGACAAGGGCTGAGAACACGGGACAAGGGCAAAGAGGGGCGGATAAGAGCAAAGAGGGGCAGACAAGGGCAACGAGTGGCGGACAAGGGCAACGAGTGGCGGACAAGGGCAACGAGTGGCGGACAAGGGCAAAGAGGGCCGGACAAGGGCAAAGAGGGCCGGACAAGGGCAAAGAGGGCCGGACAAGGGCAAAGAGGGGCGGACAAGGGCAAAGAGGGGCGGACAAGTGCTGAGAATACGGGACAAGAGCAAAGAGGGTCGGACAAGGCAAAAGAGGCTCGGACGAGCGCAAAGAGGTGCGGACGACGGAAAAGAGGGGCGGACAAGGGCAAAGAGGGTCGCACAAGGGCAAAGAGGGTCGCACAAGAGAAAAGAGGGGCGCACAAGAGCAAGGAGGGGTGGTGAAGGGCAAAGAGGTCTGGACAAGAACGGAGAACACGTTACAAGGGCAAAGAGGGTCGGACAAGTGAAAAGAGCGTCGGAGAATTGCGGAGAATACGGAACAATTGCAAAGAGGGACCAAAAAGTGCGGAGAATACGGAAAAAGGGCAAAGAGGGGCGGACAAGTGCGGATAATACGGGACAAGTGCAAAGAGTGACGGATAAGTGCTGAGAATACGGGAAAAGGACAAAGAGGGGCGGACAAGGGCAAAGAGGGGCGGACAAATGCTGAGAATATGGGACAAGGGCCAAGAGGGGCGGACAAGGGCCAAGAGGGGCAGACAAGGGCCAAGAGGGGCAGACAAGGGCCAAGAGGGGCAGACAAGGGCCAAGAGGGGCAGACAAGGGCCAAGAGGGGCAGACAAGGGCCAAGAGGGGCAGACAAGGGCCAAGAGGGGCAGACAAGGGCCAAGAGGGGCAGACAAGGGCCAAGAGGGGCAGACAAGGGCCAAGAGGGGCAGACAAGGGCCAAGAGGGGCAGACAAGGGAAAAGAGGGGCAGACAACGGCAAAGAGGGGCGGACAACGGCAAAGAGGGGCGGACAAGGGCAAAGAGGGGCGGACAAGTGCTGAGAATACGGGACAATTGCAAAGAAGGGCGGACAAGGGCAAAGAGGGGCAGAAAAGTGCTGAGAATACGGGACAAGGGCAAAGAGAGGCGGACAAGGGCAAAGAGAGGCGGACAAGGGATGAGAATATGGGAAAAGGGCAAAGAGGGGCGGACAAGGGCAAAGAGGGGCGGACAAGTGCTAAGAATACAGGACAAGGGCAAAGAGGAGTGGACAAGGGCAAAGTGGGGCGGACAAATCCTGAGAATAGGGGACAAGGGCAAAGAGGGGCGGACAAGGGCAAAGAGGGTCGGACAAGGGCTGAAAATACGGGACAAGAGCAAGTAAGGGTTGACAAGGGCTTAGAATACGGGACAAGGGCAAAGAGGGGCGGACAAGTGCTTAGAATACGGGACAAGGGAATAGAGGTGCGGACAAGTGCAAAGAATACAGGACAAGGGTAAAGACGGGCGAACAAGGGTTGATAATACGGGACAAGGGCAAAGAGGGGCAGACAAGGGAAAAGAGGGGCGGACAAGGGCAAAGAGGTGCGGACAAGGACTGAGAATACGGGACAAGGGCAAAGAGGGGCGGGGAAGGACTTAGAATACGGAACAAGTGCAAAGAGGGGCGGACAAGGGCCAAGAGGGGCGGACAAGGGCCAAGAGGGGCGGACAAGGGCCAAGAGGGGCGGACAAGGGCCAAGAGGGGCGGACAATGGCTGAGAACACGGGACAAGGGCAAAGAGGGGCGGATAAGGGCAAAGAGGGGCGGATAAGGGCAAAGAGGGGCGGACAAGGGCAAAGAGGGGCGGACAAGGGCAACGAGTGGCGGACAAGGGCAACGAGTGGCGGACAAGGGCAACGAGTGGCGGACAAGGGCAACGAGTGGCGGACAAGGGCAAAGAGGGCCGGACAAGGGCAAAGAGTTGCGGAGAAGGGCAAAAAGGGGCGGACAAGTGCTGAGAATACGGGACAAGAGCAAAGAGGGTCGGACAAGGCCAAACAGGGGCGGAGAAGTGCAGAGAATAAGGGACAAGGGCAAAGAAGGGCGGACAAGTGCGGAGAATACGGGACAAGGGCAAAGAGGGGCGGACAAGGGAAAAGAGGCTCGGACGAGCGCAAAGAGGTGCGGACGACGGAAAAGAGGGGCGGGTAAGGGCAAAGAGAGTCGCACAAGGGCAAAGAGGGTCGCACAAGAGAAAAGAGGGGCGCACAAGAGCAAAGAGGGGTGGTGAAGGGCAAAGAGGTGTGGACAAGAACGGAGAACACGTTACAAGGGCAAAGAGGGTCGGACAAGTGAAAAGAGCGTCGGAGAATTGCGGAGAATACGGAACAATTGCAAAGAGGGTCCGAAAAGTGCAGAGAATATGGAAAAAGGGCAAAGAGGGGCGGACAAGTGCGGATAATACGGGACAAGTGCAAAGAGTGACGGATAAGTGCTGAGAATACGGGACAAGGACAAAGAGGGGCGGACAAGGGCAAAGAGGGGCGGACAAATGCTGAGAATATGGGACAAGGGCCAAGAGGGGCGGACAAGGGCCAAGAGGGGCGGACAAGGGCCAAGAGGGGCGGACAAGGGCCAAGAGGGGCGGACAAGGGCCAAGAGGGGCGGACAAGGGCCAAGAGGGGCGGACAAGGGCCAAGAGGGGCGGACAAGGGCAAACAGGGGCGGACAAGGGCAAACAGGGGCGGACAAGGGCAAACAGGGGCGGACAAGGGCAAACAGGGGCGGACAAGGGCAAACAGGGGCGGACAAGGGCAAACAGGGGCGGACAAGGGCAAACAGGGGCGGACAAGGGCAAACAGGGGCGGACAAGGGCAAACAGGGGCGGACAAGGGCAAACAGGGGCGGACAAGGGCAAACAGGGGCGGACAAGGGCAAACAGGGGCGGACAAGGGCAAACAGGGGCGGACAAGGGCAAACAGGGGCGGACAAGTGCTGAGAATACGGGACAATTGCAAAGAAGGGCGGACAAGGGCAAAGAGGGGCAGAAAAGTGCTGAGAATACGGGACAAGGGCAAAGAGAGGCGGACAAGGGCAAAGAGAGGCGGACAAGGGATGAGAATATGGGAAAAGGGCAAAGAGGGGCGGACAAGGGCAAAGAGGGGCGGACAAGAGCAAAGAGGTGCACAAGGGCAAAGAGAGGCGGACAAGTGCTGAGAATACGGGGCAAGGGCAAATATAGGCGGACAAGATATAAGAGGAGCGGACAAGTGCTGAGAGTAAGGGACAAGGGCAAAGATGGGCGCACAAGTGCAAAAAGGGGCGGACAAGGGCAAAGAGGGGCGGACAAGTGCTGAGAATACGGGACAAGGGCAAAGAGGGCCGGACAAGTGCTGAGAATACGGGACAAAGAGGGCAAAGTGGGGCGGACAAGGGCAAAGAGGAGCGGACAAGGGCAAAGAGGGGCGGACAAGGGCAAAGAGGGGCGGACAAGGGCAAAGAGGGGCGGACAAGGGCAAAGAGGGGCGGACAAGGGCTTAGAATACGGGACAAGTGCAAAGAGGGGCGGACAAAGGAAAAGAGGGGCGGACAAGGGAAAAGAGGGGCAGACAAGGGCAAAGAGGGCCGGACAAGGGCAAAGAGGGTCGGACAAGGCCAAAGAGGGGCGGAGAAGTGCGGAGAATAAGGGACAAGGGCAAAGAGGGGCGGACAAGTGCGGAGAATACGGGACAAGGGCAAAGAGGGGCGGACAAGGGAAAAGAGGCTCGGACGAGCGCAAAGAGGGGCGGACGACGGCAAAGAGGGGCGGACAAGGGCAAAGAGGGGCGGACAAGGGCAAAGAGGGGCGGACAAGGGCAAAGAGGGGCGGACAAGGGCAAAGAGGGGCGGACAAGGGCAAAGAATACAGGACAAGGGCAAAGAGGAGTGGACAAGGGCAAAGTGGGGCGGACAAATCCTGAGAATAGGGGACAAGGGCAAAGAGAGACGGACAAGTTCTGAGAATATGGGACAAGGGCAATGAGGGGCGGACAAGGGCAATGAGGGGCGGACAAGGGCAATGAGGGGACGACAAGGGCTAAGAGGGGCTGCGAAGGGCAAAGAGGGGCAGACAAGTGCTGAGAATACGGGACAAGGGCAAAGAGGGGCGGACAAGGGCAGAGAATACGGGACAAGGGCAAAGAGGGGCGGACAAGGGCAAAGAGGGGCGGACAAGGGCAAAGAGGGGCGGACAAGGGCAAAGAGGGGCGGACAAGGGCAAAGAGGGGCGGACAAGGGCAAAGAGGGGCGGACAAGGGCAAAGAGGGGCGGACAAGGGCAAAGAGGGGCGGACAAGGGCAAAGAGGGGCGGACAAGGGCAAAGAGGGGCGGAAAAGTGCTGAGAATACGGGACAAGGGCAAAGAGGGGCGGACAAGGGCAAAGAAGGCGGACAAGGGCAAGAGGGGCGGACAAGGGCAAGAGGGGCGGACAAGGGCAAGAGGGGCGGACAAGGGCAAGAGGGGCGGACAAGGGCAAGGAGGGGCGCACAAGGGCAAGGAGGGGCGGACAAGTGCCGAGAATACGGGAAAAGGGCAAAGAGGGGCGGACAAGGGCAAAAAGGGGCGGACAAGGGCTGAGAATACGGAACAAGGGCAAAGAGGGGCGGACAAGGGCTGAGAATACGGGACAAAAGCAAAGAGGGGCGGACAAGGGTTGAGAATACGGGACAAGGACAAAGAGGGGCGGACAAGGGCTGAGAATACGGGACAAGGGCAAAGAGGGGCGGACAAGTGCTGAGAATAAGGGACAAGGGCAAAGAGAGGCGGACAAGGGCAAAGAGGGGTGGACAAGGGCAAAGAGGGGCCGACAAGGGCTGAGAACACGGGACAAGGGCTGAGAACACGGGACAAGGGCAAAGAGGGGCGGACAAGGGCTGAGAATACGGGACAAGGGCAAAGACGGGCGGACAAAGGCAAAGAGGGGCGGACATGGGCAAAGAGGGGCGGACAAGGGCAAAGAGGGGCGGACAAGGGCAAAGAGGGGCGGACAAGTGCTGAGAATATGGGACAAGGGCAAAGAGGGCCGGACAAGTGCTGAGAATACGGGACAAAGAGGGCAAAGTGGGGCGGACAAGGGCAAAGAGGGGCGGACAAGGGCAAAGAGGGGCGGACAAGGGCAAAGAGGGGCGGACAAGGGCAAAGAGGGGCGGACAAGGGCAAAGAGGGGCGGACAAGAGCGGAGATTAAGGAACAAGGACAAAGAGGGGCGGACAAGGGCAAAGAGGGGCGGACAAGGGCAAAGAGGGGCGGACAAGGGCAAAGAGGGGCGGACAAGGGCAAAGAGGGGCGGACAAGGGCAAAGAGGGGCGGACAAGGGCAAAGAGGGGCGGACAAGGGCAAAGAAGGGCGGACAAGGGCAAAGAGGGGCGGACAAGGGCAAAGAGGGGCGGACAAGGGCAAAGAGGGGCGGACAAGGGCAAAGAGGGGCGGACAAGGGCAAAGAGGGGCGGACAAGGGCAAAGAGGGGCGGACAAGGGCAAAGAGGGGCGGACAAGGGCAAAGAGGGGCGGACAAGGGCAAAGAGGGGCGGACAAGGGCAAAGAGGGGCGGACAAGGGCAAAGAGGGGCGGACAAGGGCAAAGAGGGGCGGACAAGGGCAAAGAGGGGCGGACAAGGGCAAAGAGGGGCGGACAAGGGCAAAGAGGGGCGGAGAAGTGCTGAGAATACGGGGCAAGGGCAAAGAGGTGCGGAAAAGGGCAAAGAGGTGCGGAAAAGGGCAAAGAGGGGCGCACAAGGGCAAAGGGGGCGCACAAGGGCAAAGAGGGGCGCACAAGGGCAAAGAGGGGCGGACAAGGGCAAAGAGGGGCGGACAAGGGCAAAGAGGGGCGGACAAGGGCAAAGAGGGGCGGACAAGGGCAAAGAGGGGCGGAGAAGTGCTGAGAATACGGGGCAAGGGCAAATATAGGCGGACAAGATATAAGAGGAGCGGACAAGTGCTGAGAGTACGGGACAAGGGCAAAGAGGAGCGGACAAGTGCTGAGAGTACGGGACAAGGGCAAAGAGGGGCGGACAAGGGCAAAGAGGGGCGGACAAGGGCAAAGAGGGGCGGACAAGGGCAAAGAGGGGCGGACAAGGGCAAAGAGGGGCGGACAAGGGCAAAGAGGGGCGGACAAGGGCAAAGAGGGGCGGACAAGGGCAAAGAGGGGCGGACAAGGGCAAAGAGGGGCGGACAAGGGCAAAGAGGGGCGGACAAGGGCAAAGAGGGGCGGACAAGGGCAAAGAGGGGCGGACAAGGGCAAAGAGGGGCGGACAAGGGCAAAGAGGGGCGGACAAGGGCAAAGAGGGGCGGACAAGGGCAAAGAGGGGCGGACAAGGGCAAAGAGGGGCGGACAAGGGCAAAGAGGGGCGGACAAGGGCAAAGAGGGGCGGACAAGGGCAAAGAGGGGCGGACAAGGGCAAAGAGGGATAGACAAAGGCAAAGAGGGGAGGAAAAGAGCGGAGATTAAGAGACAAGGGCAAAGAGGGATAGACAAAGGCAAAGAGGGGAGGAAAAGAGCGGAGATTAAGAGACAAGGGCAAAGAGGGGCGGACAAGGGCAAAGAGGGGCGGACAAGGGCAAAGAGGGGCGGACAAGGGCAAAGAGGGGCGGACAAGGGCAAAGAGGGGCGGACAAGGGCAAAGAGGGGCGGACAAGGGCAAAGAGGGGCGGACAAGGGCAAAGAGGGGCGGACAAGGGCAAAGAGGGGCGGACAAGGGCAAAGAGGGGCGGACAAGGGCAAAGAGGGGCGGACAAGTGCTGAGAATACAGGACAAGGGCAAACAGGGGTGGACAAGTGCTGAGAATACGGGACAAGTGCAAAGAGTGGCGGACAAGGGGAAAGAGGGGCGTACAAGGGCAAAGAGGGGCTGACAACTGCTGAGAATACGGGACAAGTGCAAAGAGGGGCGGACAAGGGGAAAGAGGGGCGGACAAGGGGAAAGAGGGGCGGACAATTGCTGAGAATAAGGGACAAGGGCAAAGGGGGTCGGACAAGGGCAAAGAGGGGTGGACAAGTGCTGAGAACACGGGACAAGGGCAAAGAGGGGTGGACAAGTGCTGAGAACACGGGACAAGGGCAAAGAGGGGCGGACAAGGTCTGAGAACACGGGACCAGGGCAAAGAGGGGCGGACAAGGTCTGAGAACACGGGACCAGGGCAAAGAGGGGCGGACCAGGGCAAAGAGGGGCGGACCAGGGCAAAGAGGGGCGGACCAGGGCAAAGAGGGGCGGACCAGGGCAAAGAGGGGCGGACCAGGGCAAAGAGGGGCGGACCAGGGCAAAGAGGGGCGGACCAGGGCAAAGAGGGGCGGACCAGGGCAAAGAGGGGCGGACCAGGGCAAAGAGGGGCGGACCAGGGCAAAGAGGGGCGGACCAGGGCAAAGAGGGGCGGACCAGGGCAAAGAGGGGCGGACCAGGGCAAAGAGGGGCGGACCAGGGCAAAGAGGGGCGGACCAGGGCAAAGAGGGGCGGACCAGGGCAAAGAGGGGCGGACCAGGGCAAAGAGGGGCGGACCAGGGCAAAGAGGGGCGGACCAGGGCAAAGAGGGGCGGACCAGGGCAAAGAGGGGCGGACCAGGGCAAAGAGGGGCGGACCAGGGCAAAGAGGGGCGGACCAGGGCAAAGAGGGGCGGACCAGGGCAAAGAGGGGCGGACCAGGGCAAAGAGGGGCGGACCAGGGCAAAGAGGGGCGGACCAGGGCAAAGAGGGGCGGACCAGGGCAAAGAGGGGCGGACCAGGGCAAAGAGGGGCGGACCAGGGCAAAGAGGGGCGGACCAGGGCAAAGAGGGGCGGACCAGGGCAAAGAGGGGCGGACCAGGGCAAAGAGGGGCGGACCAGGGCAAAGAGGGGCGGACCAGGGCAAAGAGGGGCGGACCAGGGCAAAGAGGGGCGGACCAGGGCAAAGAGGGGCGGACCAGGGCAAAGAGGGGCGGACCAGGGCTGAGAATACCGGACAAGGGCAAAGAGGGGCGGACCAGGGCTGAGAATACCGGACAAGGGCAAAGAGGGGCGGACCAGGGCAAAGAGGGGCGGACAAGGGCAAAGAGGGGCGGACAAGGGCAAAGAGGGGCGGACAAGGGCAAAGAGCGGCGGACAAGGGCAAAGAGCGGCGGACAAGGGCAAAGAGCGGCGGACAAGGGCAAAGAGCGGCGGACAAGGGCAAAGAGCGGCGGACAAGGGCAAGGAGGGGCGGACAAGGGCAAGGAGGGGCGGACAAGGGCAAGGAGGGGCGTCAATTGCTTAGAATACAGGACAAGGGCAAAGAGGGGCAGACAAGTGCAAAGAGTAGCGGACAAGGGCAAAGAGGTGCGGATAAGTGCTGAGAATTAGGGACAAGGGCAAAGAGGGGCGGACAAGGGCAAAGAGGGGCGGACAAGGGCAAAGAGGGGCGGACAAGGGCAAAGAGGGGCGGACAAGGGCAAAGAGGGGCGGACAAGGGCAAAGAGGGGCGGACAAGGGCAAAGAGGGGCGGACAAGGGCAAAGAGGGGCGGACAAGGGCAAAGAGGGGCGGACAAGGGCAAAGAGGGGCGGACAAGGGCAAAGAGGGGCGGACAAGGGCAAAGAGGGGCGGACAAGGGCAAAGAGGGGCGGACAAGGGCAAAGAGGGGCGGACAAGGGCAAAGAGGGGCGGACAAGGGCAAAGAGGGGCGGACAAGGGCAAAGAGGGGCGGACAAGGGCAAAGAGGGGCGGACAAGGGCAAAGAGGGGCGGACAAGGGCAAAGAGGGGCGGACAAGGGCAAAGAGGGGCGGACAAGAGAGGAGAATACGGGACAAGGGCAAAGAGGGGCGGACAAAGACAAAGAGGGGCAGACAAGGACAAAGAGAGACGGACAAGTTCAAAGAGGGGCGGAAAATGTCATAGAGGGGCGGACAAGGGCAAAGAAGGGCGGACAAGGGCAAAGAGTAGCAGACAAGGGCAGAGAGGGGCGGACAAGGGCGAAGAGGCGTGGACAAGGGTGAAGAGGTGCGGACAAGAGCGGAGAATATGGGACAAGGCAAAGTGGGTAGACAAGGGCAAAGAGGGGCGGACAAGGGCAAAGAGGGGCGGACAAGGGCAAAGAGGGGCGGACAAGGGCAAAGAGGGGCGGACAAGGGCAAAGAGGGGCGGACAAGGGCAAAGAGGGGCGGACAAGGGCAAAGAGGGGCGGAGAAGTGCTGAGAATACGGGGCAAGGGCAAAGAGGTGCGGAAAAGGGCAAAGAGGTGCGGAAAAGGGCAAAGAGGTGCGGAAAAGGGCAAAGAGGGGCGCACAAGGGCAAAGGGGGCGCACAAGGGCAAAGAGGGGCGCACAAGGGCAAAGAGGGGCGGACAAGGGCAAAGAGGGGCGGACAAGGGCAAAGAGGGGCGGACAAGGGCAAAGAGGGGCGGACAAGGGCAAAGAGGGGCGGAGAAGTGCTGAGAATACGGGGCAAGGGCAAATATAGGCGGACAAGATATAAGAGGAGCGGACAAGTGCTGAGAGTACGGGACAAGGGCAAAGAGGAGCGGACAAGTGCTGAGAGTACGGGACAAGGGCAAAGAGGGGCGGACAAGGGCAAAGAGGGGCGGACAAGGGCAAAGAGGGGCGGACAAGGGCAAAGAGGGGCGGACAAGGGCAAAGAGGGGCGGACAAGGGCAAAGAGGGGCGGACAAGGGCAAAGAGGGGCGGACAAGGGCAAAGAGGGGCGGACAAGGGCAAAGAGGGGCGGACAAGGGCAAAGAGGGGCGGACAAGGGCAAAGAGGGGCGGACAAGGGCAAAGAGGGGCGGACAAGGGCAAAGAGGGGCGGACAAGGGCAAAGAGGGGCGGACAAGGGCAAAGAGGGGCGGACAAGGGCAAAGAGGGGCGGACAAGGGCAAAGAGGGGCGGACAAGGGCAAAGAGGGGCGGACAAGGGCAAAGAGGGGCGGACAAGGGCAAAGAGGGGCGGACAAGGGCAAAGAGGGATAGACAAAGGCAAAGAGGGGAGGAAAAGAGCGGAGATTAAGAGACAAGGGCAAAGAGGGATAGACAAAGGCAAAGAGGGGAGGAAAAGAGCGGAGATTAAGAGACAAGGGCAAAGAGGGGCGGACAAGGGCAAAGAGGGGCGGACAAGGGCAAAGAGGGGCGGACAAGGGCAAAGAGGGGCGGACAAGGGCAAAGAGGGGCGGACAAGGGCAAAGAGGGGCGGACAAGGGCAAAGAGGGGCGGACAAGGGCAAAGAGGGGCGGACAAGGGCAAAGAGGGGCGGACAAGGGCAAAGAGGGGCGGACAAGGGCAAAGAGGGGCGGACAAGTGCTGAGAATACAGGACAAGGGCAAACAGGGGTGGACAAGTGCTGAGAATACGGGACAAGTGCAAAGAGTGGCGGACAAGGGGAAAGAGGGGCGTACAAGGGCAAAGAGGGGCTGACAACTGCTGAGAATACGGGACAAGTGCAAAGAGGGGCGGACAAGGGGAAAGAGGGGCGGACAAGGGGAAAGAGGGGCGGACAATTGCTGAGAATAAGGGACAAGGGCAAAGGGGGTCGGACAAGGGCAAAGAGGGGTGGACAAGTGCTGAGAACACGGGACAAGGGCAAAGAGGGGTGGACAAGTGCTGAGAACACGGGACAAGGGCAAAGAGGGGCGGACAAGGTCTGAGAACACGGGACCAGGGCAAAGAGGGGCGGACAAGGTCTGAGAACACGGGACCAGGGCAAAGAGGGGCGGACCAGGGCAAAGAGGGGCGGACCAGGGCAAAGAGGGGCGGACCAGGGCAAAGAGGGGCGGACCAGGGCAAAGAGGGGCGGACCAGGGCAAAGAGGGGCGGACCAGGGCAAAGAGGGGCGGACCAGGGCAAAGAGGGGCGGACCAGGGCAAAGAGGGGCGGACCAGGGCAAAGAGGGGCGGACCAGGGCAAAGAGGGGCGGACCAGGGCAAAGAGGGGCGGACCAGGGCAAAGAGGGGCGGACCAGGGCAAAGAGGGGCGGACCAGGGCAAAGAGGGGCGGACCAGGGCAAAGAGGGGCGGACCAGGGCAAAGAGGGGCGGACCAGGGCAAAGAGGGGCGGACCAGGGCAAAGAGGGGCGGACCAGGGCAAAGAGGGGCGGACCAGGGCAAAGAGGGGCGGACCAGGGCAAAGAGGGGCGGACCAGGGCAAAGAGGGGCGGACCAGGGCAAAGAGGGGCGGACCAGGGCAAAGAGGGGCGGACCAGGGCAAAGAGGGGCGGACCAGGGCAAAGAGGGGCGGACCAGGGCAAAGAGGGGCGGACCAGGGCAAAGAGGGGCGGACCAGGGCAAAGAGGGGCGGACCAGGGCAAAGAGGGGCGGACCAGGGCAAAGAGGGGCGGACCAGGGCAAAGAGGGGCGGACCAGGGCAAAGAGGGGCGGACCAGGGCTGAGAATACCGGACAAGGGCAAAGAGGGGCGGACCAGGGCTGAGAATACCGGACAAGGGCAAAGAGGGGCGGACCAGGGCAAAGAGGGGCGGACAAGGGCAAAGAGGGGCGGACAAGGGCAAAGAGGGGCGGACAAGGGCAAAGAGCGGCGGACAAGGGCAAAGAGCGGCGGACAAGGGCAAAGAGCGGCGGACAAGGGCAAAGAGCGGCGGACAAGGGCAAAGAGCGGCGGACAAGGGCAAGGAGGGGCGGACAAGGGCAAGGAGGGGCGTCAATTGCTTAGAATACAGGACAAGGGCAAAGAGGGGCAGACAAGTGCAAAGAGTAGCGGACAAGGGCAAAGAGGTGCGGATAAGTGCTGAGAATTAGGGACAAGGGCAAAGAGGGGCGGACAAGGGCAAAGAGGGGCGGACAAGGGCAAAGAGGGGCGGACAAGGGCAAAGAGGGGCGGACAAGGGCAAAGAGGGGCGGACAAGGGCAAAGAGGGGCGGACAAGGGCAAAGAGGGGCGGACAAGGGCAAAGAGGGGCGGACAAGGGCAAAGAGGGGCGGACAAGGGCAAAGAGGGGCGGACAAGGGCAAAGAGGGGCGGACAAGGGCAAAGAGGGGCGGACAAGGGCAAAGAGGGGCGGACAAGGGCAAAGAGGGGCGGACAAGGGCAAAGAGGGGCGGACAAGGGCAAAGAGGGGCGGACAAGGGCAAAGAGGGGCGGACAAGGGCAAAGAGGGGCGGACCAGGGCAAAGAGGGGCGGACCAGGGCAAAGAGGGGCGGACCAGGGCAAAGAGGGGCGGACCAGGGCAAAGAGGGGCGGACCAGGGCAAAGAGGGGCGGACCAGGGCAAAGAGGGGCGGACCAGGGCTGAGAATACCGGACAAGGGCAAAGAGGGGCGGACCAGGGCTGAGAATACCGGACAAGGGCAAAGAGGGGCGGACCAGGGCAAAGAGGGGCGGACAAGGGCAAAGAGGGGCGGACAAGGGCAAAGAGGGGCGGACAAGGGCAAAGAGCGGCGGACAAGGGCAAAGAGCGGCGGACAAGGGCAAAGAGCGGCGGACAAGGGCAAAGAGCGGCGGACAAGGGCAAGGAGGGGCGGACAAGGGCAAGGAGGGGCGTCAATTGCTTAGAATACAGGACAAGGGCAAAGAGGGGCACACAAGTGCAAAGAGTAGCGGACAAGGGCAAAGAGGTGCGGATAAGTGCTGAGAATTAGGGACAAGGGCAAAGAGGGGCGGACAAGGGCAAAGAGGGGCGGACAAGGGCAAAGAGGGGCGGACAAGGGCAAAGAGGGGCGGACAAGGGCAAAGAGGGGCGGACAAGGGCAAAGAGGGGCGGACAAGGGCAAAGAGGGGCGGACAAGGGCAAAGAGGGGCGGACAAGGGCAAAGAGGGGCGGACAAGGGCAAAGAGGGGCGGACAAGGGCAAAGAGGGGCGGACAAGGGCAAAGAGGGGCGGACAAGGGCAAAGAGGGGCGGACAAGGGCAAAGAGGGGCGGACAAGGGCAAAGAGGGGCGGACAAGGGCAAAGAGGGGCGGACAAGGGCAAAGAGGGGCGGACAAGGGCAAAGAGGGGCGGACAAGGGCAAAGAGGGGCGGACAAGGGCAAAGAGGGGCGGACAAGGGCAAAGAGGGGCGGACAAGGGCAAAGAGGGGCGGACAAGGGCAAAGAGGGGCGGACAAGGGCAAAGAGGGGCGGACAAGGGCAAAGAGGGGCGGACAAGAGAGGAGAATACGGGACAAGGGCAAAGAGGGGCGGACAAAGACAAAGAGGGGCAGACAAGGACAAAGAGAGACGGACAAGTTCAAAGAGGGGCGGAAAATGTCATAGAGGGGCGGACAAGGGCAAAGAAGGGCGGACAAGGGCAAAGAGTAGCAGACAAGGGCAGAGAGGGGCGGACAAGGGCGAAGAGGCGTGGACAAGGGCGAAGAGGTGCGGACAAGAGCGGAGAATATGGGACAAGGCAAAGTGGGTAGACAAGGGCAAAGAGGGGCGGACAAGGGCAAAGAGGGGCGGACAAGGGCAAAGAGGGGCGGACAAGGGCAAAGAGGGGCGGACAAGGGCAAAGAGGGGCGGACAAGGGCAAAGAGGGGCGGACAAGGGCAAAGAGGGGCGGACAAGAGAGGAGAATACGGGACAAGGGCAAAGAGGGGCGGACAAAGACAAAGAGGGGCAGACAAGGACAAAGAGAGACGGACAAGTTCAAAGAGGGGCGGAAAATGTCATAGAGGGGCGGACAAGGGCAAAGAAGGGCGGACAAGGGCAAAGAGTAGCAGACAAGGGCAGAGAGGGGCGGACAAGGGCGAAGAGGCGTGGACAAGGGCGAAGAGGTGCGGACAAGAGCGGAGAATATGGGACAAGGCAAAGTGGGTAGACAAGGGCAAAGAGGGGCGGACAAGGGCAAAGAGGGGCGGACAAGGGCAAAGAGGGGCGGACAAGGGCAAAGAGGGGCGGACAAGGGCAAAGAGGGGCGGACAAGGGCAAAGAGGGGCGGACAAGGGCAAAGAGGGGCGGACAAGAGCTGAGAATACGGGACAAGGGCAAAGAGGGGCGGACAAGAGCTGAGAATACGGGACAAGGGCAAAGAGGGGCGGACAAGTGCTGAGAATACGGGACAAGAGCAAAGAAGGGTGGACAAGGGCAAATAGGGGCGGACAAGGGATGAGAATATGGGACAAGGACAAAGAGGGGCGGACAAGGGCAAAGAGGGGCGGACAAGGGCAAAGAGGGGCGGACAAGGGCAAAGAGGGGCGGACAAGGGCAAAGAGGGGCGGACAAGGGCAAAGAGGGGCGGACAAGGGCAAAGAGGGGCGGACAAGGGCAAAGAGGGGCGGACAAGGGCAAAGAGGGGCGGACAAGGGCAAAGAGGGGCGGACAAGGGCAAAGAGGGGCGGACAAGGGCAAAGAGGGGCGGACAAGGGCAAAGAGGGGCGGACAAGGGCAAAGAGGGGCGTCAATTGCTTAGAATACAGGACAAGGGCAAAGAGGGGCAGACAAGTGCAAAGAGTAGCGGACAAGGGCAAAGAGGTGCGGATAAGTGCTGAGAATTAGGGACAAGGGCAAAGAGGGGCGGACAAGGGCAAAGAGGGGCGGACAAGGGCAAAGAGGGGCGGACAAGGGCAAAGAGGGGCGGACAAGGGCAAAGAGGGGCGGACAAGGGCAAAGAGGGGCGGACAAGGGCAAAGAGGGGCGGACAAGGGCAAAGAGGGGCGGACAAGGGCAAAGAGGGGCGGACAAGGGCAAAGAGGGGCGGACAAGGGCAAAGAGGGGCGGACAAGGGCAAAGAGGGGCGGACAAGGGCAAAGAGGGGCGGACAAGGGCAAAGAGGGGCGGACAAGGGCAAAGAGGGGCGGACAAGGGCAAAGAGGGGCGGACAAGGGCAAAGAGGGGCGGACAAGGGCAAAGAGGGGCGGACAAGGGCAAAGAGGGGCGGACAAGGGCAAAGAGGGGCGGACAAGGGCAAAGAGGGGCGGACAAGGGCAAAGAGGGGCGGACAAGGGCAAAGAGGGGCGGACAAGGGCAAAGAGGGGCGGACAAGGGCAAAGAGGGGCGGACAAGGGCAAAGAGGGGCGGACAAGGGCAAAGAGGGGCGGACAAGGGCAAAGAGGGGCGGACAAGGGCAAAGAGGGGCGGACAAGGGCAAAGAGGGGCGGACAAGGGCAAAGAGGGGCGGACAAGGGCAAAGAGGGGCGGACAAGGGCAAAGAGGGGCGGACAAGGGCAAAGAGGGGCGGACAAGGGCAAAGAGGGGCGGACAAGGGCAAAGAGGGGCGGACAAGGGCAAAGAGGGGCGGACAAGGGCAAAGAGGGGCGGACAAGGCCAAAGAGGGGCGGACAAGGCCAAAGAGGGGCGGACAAGGCCAAAGAGGGGCGGACAAGGCCAAAGAGGGGCGGACAAGGCCAAAGAGGGGCGGACAAGGCCAAAGAGGGGCGGACAAGGCCAAAGAGGGGCGGACAAGGCCAAAGAGGGGCGGACAAGGCCAAAGAGGGGCGGACAAGGCCAAAGAGGGGCGGACAAGGCCAAAGAGGGGCGGACAAGGGCAAAGAAGGGCGGACAAGGGCAAAGAAGGGCGGACAAGGGCAAAGAAGGGCGGACAAGGGCAAAGAAGGGCGGACAAGGGCAAAGAAGGGCGGACAAGGGCAAAGGGGGCGGACAAATGCTGAGAAAACTGGACAAGAGCAAAAGGGGCTGACAAGGCAAAGGGGGGCCGACAAGGGCAAAGAGGGGAGGACAAGGTCAAAGCGGGGCGGACAAGGGCAAAGAGGGGCGGACAAACGCGGAGAATACGGGACAAGTGCAAAGAGAGGCGGACAAGGGCAAAGAGGGGCGAACAAGGGCAAAGAGGGCCGGACAAGTGCTGAGAATACGGGACAAGGGCAAAGAGGGGCGGACAAGGGCAAAGAGGGCCGGACAAGTGCTGAGAACACGGGACAAGGGCAAAGAGGGGCGGACAAGGGCAAAGAGGGCCGGACAAGTGCTGAGAATACGGGACAAGGGCAAAGAGGGGCGGACCAAGGGCAAAGAGGGGCGGACCAAGGGCAAAGAGGGGCGGACCAAGGGCAAAGAGGGGCGGACCAAGGGCAAAGAGGGGCGGACCAAGGGCAAAGAGGGGCGGACCAAGGGCAAAGAGGGGCGGACCAAGGGCAAAGAGGGGCGGACCAAGGGCAAAGAGGGGCGGACCAAGGGCAAAGAGGGGCGGACCAAGGGCAAAGAGGGGCGGACCAAGGGCAAAGAGGGGCGGACCAAGGGCAAAGAGGGGCGGACCAAGGGCAAAGAGGGGCGGACCAAGGGCAAAGAGGGGCGGACCAAGGGCAAAGAGGGGCGGACCAAGGGCAAAGAGGGGCGGACCAAGGGCAAAGAGGGGCGGACCAAGGGCAAAGAGGGGCGGACCAGGGCAAAGAGGGGCGGACCAGGGCAAAGAGGGGCGGACAAGTGCTGAGAATAGGGGAGAAGGGCAAAGAGGGGCGGATAAGGGCAAAGAGGGGCGGACCAGGGCAAAGAGGGGAGGACCAAGGGCAAAGAGGGGCGGACCAAGGGCAAAGAGGGGCGGACCAAGGGCAAAGAGGGGCGGACCAAGGGCAAAGAGGGGCGGACCAAGGGCAAAGAGGGGCGGACCAAGGGCAAAGAGGGGCGGACCAAGGGCAAAGAGGGGCGGACCAAGGGCAAAGAGGGGCGGACCAAGGGCAAAGAGGGGCGGACCAGGGCAAAGAGGGGCGGACAAGTGCTGAGAATAGGGGAGAAGGGCAAAGAGGGGCGGACAAGGGCAAAGAGGGGCGGACCAGGGCAAAGAGGGGCGGACAAGTGCTGAGAATAGGGGAGAAGGGCAAAGAGGGGCGGACAAGGGCAAAGAGGGGCGGACAAGGGCAAAGAGGGGCGGACAAGGGCAAAGAGGGACGGACAAGGGCAAAGAGGGGCGGACAAGGGCAAAGAGGGGCGGACAAGGGCAAAGAGGGGCGGACAAGGGCAAAGAGGGGCGGACAAGGGCAAAGAGGGGCGGACAAGGGCAAAGAGGGGCGGACAAGGGCAAAGAGGGGCGGACAAGGGCAAAGAGGGGCGGACAAGGGCAAAGAGGGGCGGACAAGGGCAAAGAGGGGCGGACAAGGGCAAAGAGGGGCGGACAAGGGCAAAGAGGGGCGGACAAGGGCAAAGAGGGGCGGACAAGGGCAAAGAGGGGCGGACAAGGGCAAAGAGGGGCGGACAAGGGCAAAGAGGGGCGGACAAGGGCAAAGAGGGGCGGACAAGGGCAAAGAGGGGCGGACAAGGGCAAAGAGGGGCGGACAAGGGCAAAGAGGGGCGGACAAGGGCAAAGAGGGGCGGACAAGGGCAAAGAGGGGCGGACAAGGGCAAAGAGGGGCGGACAAGGGCAAAGAGGGGCGGACAAGGGCAAAGAGGGGCGGACAAACGCGGAGAATACGGGACAAGTGCAAAGAGAGGCGGACAAGGGCAAAGAGGGGCGAACAAGGGCAAAGAGGGGCGGACCAGGGCAAAGAGGGGCGGACAAGTGCTGAGAATAGGGGAGAAGGGCAAAGAGGGGCGGACCAGGGCAAAGAGGGGCGGACCAGGGCAAAGAGGGGCGGACCAGGGCAAAGAGGGGCGGACAGGTGCTGAGAATAGGGGAGAAGGGCAAAGAGGGGCGGACAAGGGCAAAGAGGGGCGGACAAGGGCAAAGAGGGGCGGACAAGGGCAAAGAGGGGCGGACAAGGGCAAAGAGGGGCGGACAAGGGCAAAGAGGGGCGGACAAGGGCAAAGAGGGGCGGACAAGGGCAAAGAGGGGCGGACAAGGGCAAAGAGGGGCGGACAAGGGCAAAGAGGGGCGGACAAGGGCAAAGAGGGGCGGACCAGGGCAAAGAGGGGCGGACCAGGGCAAAGAGGGGCGGACCAGGGCAAAGAGGGGCGGACCAGGGCAAAGAGGGGCGGACCAGGGCAAAGAGGGGCGGACCAGGGCAAAGAGGGGCGGACCAGGGCAAAGAGGGGCGGACCAGGGCAAAGAGGGGCGGACAAGTGCTGAGAATAGGGGAGAAGGGCAAAGAGGGGCGGACAATGGCAAAGAGGGGCGGACCATGGCAAAGAGGGGCGGACCAGGGCAAAGAGGGGCGGACCAGGGCAAAGAGGGGCGGACCAGGGCAAAGAGGGGCGGACCAGGGCAAAGAGGGGCGGACCAGGGCAAAGAGGGGCGGACCAGGGCAAAGAGGGGCGGACCAGGGCAAAGAGGGGCGGACCAGGGCAAAGAGGGGCGGACCAGGGCAAAGAGGGGCGGACAAGTGCTGAGAATAGGGGAGAAGGACAAAGAGGGGCGGACAAGGGCAAAGAGGGGCGGACCAGGGCAAAGAGGGGCGGACCAGGGCAAAGAGGGGCGGACAAGGGCAAAGAGGGGCGGACCAGGGCAAAGAGGGGCGGACCAGGGCAAAGAGGGGCGGACCAGGGCAAAGAGGGGCGGACCAGGGCAAAGAGGGGCGGACCAGGGCAAAGAGGGGCGGACAAGGGCAAAGAGGGGCGGACAAGGGCAAAGAGGGGCGGACAAGGGCAAAGAGGGGCGGACAAGGGCAAAGAGGGGCGGACAAGGGCAAAGAGGGGCGGACAAGGGCAAAGAGGGGCGGACAAGGGCAAAGAGGGGCGGACAAGGGCAAAGAGGGGCGGACAAGGGCAAAGAGGGGCGGACAAGGGCAAAGAGGGGCGGACAAGGGCAAAGAGGGGCGGACAAGGGCAAAGAGGGGCGGACAAACGCGGAGAATACGGGACAAGTGCAAAGAGGGGCGGACAAGGGCAAAGAGGGGCGGACCAGGGCAAAGAGGGGCGGACCAGGGCAAAGAGGGGCGGACAAGGGCAAAGAGGGGCGGACAAGGGCAAAGAGGGGCGGACAAGGGCAAAGAGGGGCGGACAAGGGCAAAGAGGGGCGGACAAGGGCAAAGAGGGGCGGACAAGGGCAAAGAGGGGCGGACAAGGGCAAAGAGGGGCGGACAAGGGCAAAGAGGGGCGGACAAGGGCAAAGAGGGGCGGACAAGGGCAAAGAGGGGCGGACAAGGGCAAAGAGGGGCGGACAAGGGCAAAGAGGGGCGGACAAGGGCAAAGAGGGGCGGACAAGGGCAAAGAGGGGCGGACAAGGGCAAAGAGGGGCGGACAAACGCGGAGAATACGGGACAAGTGCAAAGAGGGGCGGACAAGGGCAAAGAGGGGCGGACAAGGGCAAAGAGGGGCGGACAAGGGCAAAGAGGGGCGGACAAGGGCAAAGAGGGGCGGACAAGGGCAAAGAGGGGCGGACAAGGGCAAAGAGGGGCGGACAAGTGCTGAGAATACGGGACAAGGGCAAAGAGGGGCGGACCAAGGGCAAAGAGGGGCGGACCAAGGGCAAAGAGGGGCGGACCAAGGGCAAAGAGGGGCGGACCAAGGGCAAAGAGGGGCGGACCAAGGGCAAAGAGGGGCGGACCAAGGGCAAAGAGGGGCGGACCAAGGGCAAAGAGGGGCGGACCAAGGGCAAAGAGGGGCGGACCAAGGGCAAAGAGGGGCGGACCAAGGGCAAAGAGGGGCGGACCAAGGGCAAAGAGGGGCGGACCAAGGGCAAAGAGGGGCGGACCAAGGGCAAAGAGGGGCGGACCAAGGGCAAAGAGGGGCGGACCAAGGGCAAAGAGGGGCGGACCAAGGGCAAAGAGGGGCGGACCAAGGGCAAAGAGGGGCGGACCAAGGGCAAAGAGGGGCGGACCAAGGGCAAAGAGGGGCGGACCAAGGGCAAAGAGGGGCGGACCAAGGGCAAAGAGGGGCGGACCAAGGGCAAAGAGGGGCGGACCAAGGGCAAAGAGGGGCGGACCAAGGGCAAAGAGGGGCGGACCAAGGGCAAAGAGGGGCGGACCAAGGGCAAAGAGGGGCGGACCAAGGGCAAAGAGGGGCGGACCAAGGGCAAAGAGGGGCGGACCAAGGGCAAAGAGGGGCGGACCAAGGGCAAAGAGGGGCGGACCAAGGGCAAAGAGGGGCGGACCAAGGGCAAAGAGGGGCGGACCAAGGGCAAAGAGGGGCGGACCAAGGGCAAAGAGGGGCGGACCAAGGGCAAAGAGGGGCGGACCAAGGGCAAAGAGGGGCCGAGAAGTGCGGAGAATACGGGACAAGGGCAAAAAGGGGTGGACAAGGGCAAAGAGGGGCGGGGAAGTGCGGAGAAAACGGGACAAGGGGTAACAGGGGCGGAAAAGGGCAAAGAGGGGCGGACAAGGGCAAAGAGGGGAGGACAGTGCAGAGAAAACCAAACAAGGGCAAAGAGGGGCGGACAAGTCTGTCGAGTACAGGACAAGGGCAAAGAGGGGCGGACAAGTCTGTCGAGTACAGGACAAGGGCAAAGAGGGGCGGACAAGGGCAAAGAGGGGCGGACAAGGGCAAAGAGGGGCGGACAAGGGCAAAGAGGGGATGTCAAGGGCAAAGAGGGGATGTCAAGGGCAAAGAGGGGATGTCAAGGGCAAAGAGGGGATGTCAAGGGCAAAGAGGGGATGTCAAGGGCAAAGAGGGGATGTCAAGGGCAAAGAGGGGATGTCAAGGGCAAAGAGGGGCAGGGAAGTGCGGAGAAAACGGGACAAGGGGAAAGAGGGGCGGAAAATGGCAAAGAGGGGCGGACAAGTGCGGAGAATACCGGACAAGGGCAAAGAGGGGCGGACAAGGGCAAAGAGGGGCGGACAAGGGCAAAGAGGGGCGGACAAGTGCTGAGAATACGGGACAAGGGCAAAGAGGGGCGGACCAAGGCAAAGAGGGGCGGACCAAGGGCAAAGAGGGGCGGACCAAGGGCAAAGAGGGGCGGACCAAGGGCAAAGAGGGGCGGACCAAGGGCAAAGAGGGGCGGACCAAGGGCAAAGAGGGGCGGACCAAGGGCAAAGAGGGGCGGACCAAGGGCAAAGAGGGGCGGACCAAGGGCAAAGAGGGGCGGACCAAGGGCAAAGAGGGGCGGACCAAGGGCAAAGAGGGGCGGACCAAGGGCAAAGAGGGGCGGACCAAGGGCAAAGAGGAGCGGACCAAGGGCAAAGAGGGGCGGACCAAGGGCAAAGAGGGGCGGACCAAGGGCAAAGAGGGGCGGACAAGGGCAAAGAGGGGCGGACAAGGGCAAAGAGGGGCGGACAAGGGCAAAGAGGGGCGGACAAGGGCAAAGAGGGGCGGACAAGGGCAAAGAGGGGCGGACAAGGGCAAAGAGGGGCGGACAAGGGCAAAGAGGGGCGGACACGGGCAAAGAGGGGCGGACACGGGCAAAGAGGGGCGGACAAGTTAGGAGAATACGGGACAAGGCCACAGAGGGGCGGACATGGGCCCAGAGGGGCGGACAAGTTAGGAGAATACGGGACAAGGCCACAGAGGGGCGGACACGGGCCCAGAGGGGCGGACAAGTGCGGATAATACGGGACAAGGCCACAGAGGGACGGACACGGGCCCAGAGGGGCGGACAAGTGCGGATAATACGGGACAAGGCCACAGAGGGACGGACAAGGGCGGAGAACACGGGACAAGGGGAAAGAGGGTCGGACAAGTGTGGAGAACACGGTACAAGGCCACAGAGTGGCGGACAATGGCGGAGAACACGGGACAAGGCCACAGAGTGGTGGACAATGGCGGAGAACACGGGACAAGGCCACAGATTGGCGGACAAGGGCGGAGAACACGGGACAAGGGCACAGAGGGGCGGACAAGGGCGGAGAACACAGCACTAAGGCACAGAGGGGCGGACAAGGGCGGAGAACACGGGACAAGGGCCCAAGTCGGGCCGGGAGGGGCCCAAGTCAGGCCGGGCAAGTGCGGAAAATACCGGACAAGTGCGGATAATACGGGACAAGGCCACAGAGGGGCGGACAAGGGCGGAGAACACAGGACAAGGCCACAGAGGGGCGGCCAAGGGCGGAGAACACGGGACAAGGGCCCAAGTCGGGCCGGGAGGGGCCCAAGTCGGGCCGGGCAAGTGCGGAAAATACCGGACAAGTGCGGATAATACGGGACAAGGCCACAGAGGGGCGGACAAGGGCGGAGAACACGGGACAAGGGCAAAGAGGGGCGGCCAAGGGCGGAGAATACGGGACAAGGGCCCAAGTCGGGCCGGGAGGGGCCAAAGTCGGGCCGGGCAAGTGCGGAAAATACCGGACAAGGGTAAGAGCAGGGCTGCAGGGGGTAAGAGCAGGGCCGCAGGGGGTAAGAGCAGGGCCGCAGGGGGTAAGAGCAGGGCCGCAGGGGGTGGAGGTGCAGTTCAGTCTCAACTCAGTACCTTATATTAAGCGTTCTGTTAGTCGAGCTTAACCAGCTTGAAGTGAAAGCACTTCCGGAGAAGACTCTACTGAGAGCCAGCATTTGATTGTAGCAGATTCCCCGCAGTCCTTGTGCTGAACGGTATGAAATTTCAAAGTGACACTTTAACCACCATTCTGATGTTACTGTACACAAGCCGAGACTGAACATTCTACAAGCCTTGCTTTGCACTGAAAGCACTCTAAGAGAAGACATTCAGAAACAGCAGCATTCCATGCTAGCATCTTCCCTGCGGGAGACACTCTCTTTTCCCAAATCGCCTTATTAGGCGAAAGTAAGTCACAATTCAGTACCCTATACTAAACCATTCTGTTAGACATTCTTCTGCAGCTTGCAGTGAAGGCGCTTCCAGAGAAGACTCTAACAAAAGCCAGAATTTGATCATAGCAGCTTCCCTACAGTACTTCTCTGCATCCCCTCCATGGTTTCAGAGACTAGCAGAAACTACCACACTTAGGGCTGCTAGCTCTCCAAAGTAATGGATGCCCCTAGACTGCATGGTCTAGTCACATTAAAACATTAAGATAAGAACCGGGCCGCTATACCTTGGCTGACTCTTATCACCTCCTCCATGCACCAGGCAGAGCAGCTTGAACTGGACACAAATACACACGGAACACTAACACACAAGACCGATGTCGTGAACCGAGGACAAAAGAAGATTTGCAGCAACATGGAGGACTCTTGGACCACGCTTGCCAATGGGCAAGGCAATGGACAGGGCTCTGAGGAAGAACCTACGGTAGCCCTGGAAAAGCAAAGATGGTTCCAAAGAGATGTGGCTGCAACTGGCAAGATGAACGGGCAAGAAACCCTTTTAAAGTCCTAAAGATGCAGAGGATGGATGGAACAAGTCCCAGAACAGGGATCCAACAAAACGGAAGACTAACTATCCTGGATAATAAGGCCGGCTGCAAGGCTGCAGCAGAAGACAACTGACCGGATGCTTCCAAAACACAAGAGCGATCCACGCTTTAAAAATGTGAAGAAAGAAAAGCAGTGCCCCATCGACACTGCTTTGATGAGTACGAGCATTTGGGACCCTAGACATGGTGCCCAAGGCACATCCGGCATGCCTCGAGTACAAAAGAGGACATCAAGACCTGCAGAAAATTTCAGACACAGCACAGTGACTACACAAACTAGATAACAACAGATACAGGCTGGAACTGCCCTGCCCATGCAGGGTTTGGGCTCAGAAGTACGCCCCTCTGCCTTCACCTGCCCAAAGAGGACTCTCCCTGCACAGCCTAGGCTACCTTCAAAACCCCTCCCTGCTATCCCCAACCCGCCTCCCGCTTCCCAAATCTGGTCCCTCAACTTAGCTTTCAGAGGGCCACGAATGAAGCTGTCCTTGGCCAAAGCAGCTCAAATCACATCAGCTAACAGAAATAATCCTGCAGTCACTGGGTTCCTCTTCAGCATCTGCAAGGAAAACAAGGAGAAAAACACAGTGCCAAAACACGAGAACGATCCCGGCTTTAGGAGCACGATGCAAGAAAAGCAGTGCCCAATCGACAGTGCATTGATGGGTACAAGCATTCAGGACCCTAGATATGGTGCTCGAGGCATGTCCGGCATGCTGTAAAGGATCCCTCATTACAATGGTATGTGGCCAAGACTGGGATGATGTACGTGAGAGGATCACCTTTTAAATGTCTAAAGACACAAGATGCATGGAAGAAGTCTTAGGCCTACAGGGATCCTTGAAAATACAAGACTAGCGATTGTGGCCACCAACACAGTCTGCAAGGTCACAGGAAAAGATGGCTGACTAGAAACTTTGAAAATGTGAAGCCAATCCACACTTAGGTTATGATGCAAGAAGAACAGTGCCTAATTGGTATTGTACCCATGAGTACAGGCATTCAAGACCCTCGAGATGCTGCTCAAGTCATATGCTGCATTCCTTTAAAGCAAAGGGGACATCAAGGCTTAAGAAACATGAAAGAGAAACAGAATATAAAGCACACAGCACAGACAAGCTGGAACGGCCCTACCTGGAACATGCTAGCTTTGGGCTGAGAAGTAACACCCTCCAGCTCTCCATGCCCAAAGGGGACATTTCCTGCACAGCCCTCTCCCCTAGGCTACTTTTAAAACTCCACCCTGCCATCCCCAGCCTTCTCCCCTCTGTCACACCCCACCCTTGCCCCCGTCCCTCAACTTAGCTTTCAGACCACCAGGAGGCTTCCTCAGCAGAAAAAACTCCAAGAGCATCAGCTCCCTGGGATGATCCTACAGTTGCCAGGTTCCACTTGGCCATCTGTAAGAAAACCAATGAGAAAACTAAAATAGTGCCAACAGCCAGCATTGCACTGATCAATGTCAGCACCTTACATGACAACTTGCTCTGCCTAACTGCCATGTTCTTCCACTCACTTGCTCCACAGCAGTTCTTATGTCAGATGCTGCAGCTGTTATCACCCAGGGTAATTAAATTAAGAGAATTACTCACACCTGTGAGAAGTCTGCCCCATGCTCCTTCTCCCTACTACCCAGCTCATCTCAAATGCTCTTCCCATTCCCAAGGTGGCCCACACAGTGCCTGCCAAACCAAAAGTAAATACTATGTTGCCAAATAATACTTTGCTCTTCTAGACATACTCAACTTCCTCCTCACCATCAGCCCCACAATGATGAGAAAAAGCCTGACTACCTCACCGGCACCCCAAAATTCTCTGCTGTCTGCTTACTTCTCCTCTCCTCCTCACCACTTAAGTTGTAGGACCAGTAGTGGTGATACCCAGGACAAAAGAAAGATGAGCCATGGAGATCCTAATTCTAGGAAGTTACCAGACTTTAGTCACAGGAGTAAACAAGAAGAACTTGAAAAAGAATATTCTTATCAAAACCCAGTAAAGATTATTAACACAGAAGACATAAAAACACAGGACACTCACCACACAGCAATGGAGACTGGAATTACAGAGGCAGTCAGCCAATGAAAAACTCGCAACAGTGGGATTTGACTGCTCTAAGACCTAAGTTGGAAACTCAATGACCGTAAAAAAACACAATGGATAACAGGGACAAGGTAACAACTGCTGTAAGCAATAACAAAGCAAACCTCACTGGTAAGTTCAGGAAAAATCCAAAACTCTACTAAATAAGGGAGGCTTGTGTGCCCACAGACCAGATGAATAAGAGTTGCTCAGCTGCTAACTGTTACGAGCCAAAACAATATCCAATCTCTTCCCTGAGAAATGCAAGCGAAACAAGCGGCAGAATCCTGCACTGTAGATAGGCAGTGAGTCCATATGTTTAAGTAGCAAGGTGTCTGATATTCATAGGATCACCCGGTTGGAAAAGACTCATTGGATCATTGAGTCCAACCATTCCTATCAATCACTAAACCACGTCCCTCAGCACTTCGGCCACCCGTCCTTTAAACACCTCCAGGGAAGGTGACTCTACCACCTCCTTGGGCAGCCTTTGCCCATCCCTAATAACCCTTTCAGTGAAATATTTTTTCCTGATGTACAGCCTGAACCTTCCCTGGCAGAGCTTGAGGCTATTCCCTCTTGTCCTGTCCCCTGTCACTTTGGAGAGGTGGCCAGCTTCCTTATCTCCACAACCTCCTTTCAGCAATGAGGTCTCCCCTCAGCCTCCTCTTCTCCAGGCTAAACACCCCCAGCCCTCTCAGCCACTCCTCATAAGGCTTATTCACCAGCCCCCTCACCAGCTACAGTACTCTTCTCTGGACATTCAGATGGATGGAGACAGGATGGATGCAAAGAAGTTGGTTGAGGAACACAATAAGTAGAAAGTATAAGGGAGCAGAGATCTCACAGCCCTAGAGATTACATTTCTTAGGGTAACTAATGCTTTTCAACTTGTGTCTCAACCTCATCGTTACCTCGTTGGCTACAGAGAGACTAGAACAACAGACACCTGAATGGCACTTGCATCTGACCACCAAACTGACCCAAGAAAGACTGATGAACCCATCTCCCTTTCCCCAAACCATTAAAGCCCTTTTCTACCCCTGAAGTATCAGAGAAGGAACCCTGCTCCTTCTTAACAGAACCTGTCCTATATTTTAACCCCCCTGACCCTTCTGTGTTGCTGTTCCTTGGGAGCTGGGCTCCTGAGCCCTTCCCAAGGCTCCCCTGGCCCCTTCTATCTTCCACCAACCCACAGACTCAACTTCCTACCACAGGCCAACAAGGCTCATTCCAGGTTATTATCACCCACAAGATGCCCATTACAAACTGCAGAGCCCCTAGGGCCAATACATCATGCCACAAAGAATGAGGAACAACAACAAATCATCCCATAACTAAAAACTCCAGGCAAAGCACCCAGAAAAAAAACAAAGAAGGAAAACAAACCATTAAAACATCTTGCCCCCTCCAACACCCAATCAAAAATTACTGACAAAAAAGCCCCATAGTTACAGCTGTATGTGCTGCTTTGCCTGGACTCTTCCAAAGCTCATACCTCCTCCAACAGATGCCTCTGCTTCTTTAGAGGATCAGAAAAAAAAAAAAAAACAAAAAAAAAAGCCAAAAAACACCACTTACCCAACTAGCCTAAAATATATAATGAATTGAAACAGCAGCAAAACCCTAATCTCAAGGATAAACCACAACCTAAATGACCTCCAGAGGCAAGGCCTGTAGCTTATATACCCCCTGGCCCTTCCCACCCACCACCTGTGACTGGGGTGTGGTGAAGCCCTCACAGGTATAAAGAGTGCCTGGGGAGCAGCTGTGTTTTATTAACTCTGCCTTACATTCTCAGCTAGAACAACACTACTATGTGTCTGAAAGCATCCTTACAAGAAATAACAGTATGCGTGCTGTCACTGCAACATTGCTAGTTGTGACAGTGATGGAACTAGGTAACGAACATTTTAGACCTGGACTTTTTTGTTCCTTTCATTTATCGTGCTGCTACAATTACTGTTCCCAGGTATCGCTATACCCCTACTCTTTAATTTTTCTGTGCTCTTTTCTCTCTCTTTTTTCCCCCAGTCTTCAGTATCAGTTCTCTGTCCATACTTTTTCTCTCCTTTTCCATCTTTCTACCAATTTGCGTTCCTCATTCTGTTGATACTCCCCTTTGCTCCTCTTGCTGTTTCTGAATCTTTGTGCTAGTCCCTCCCCTTTTTATAATCCTCTGTCAGTCTGTAGTGCTCCTAGTTCCTCTCAAAAAAGTCAGCGCTTTTTTATGTACACACATGGCCTTATGAGAAACAGCTGAGAGGACTGGGGTTGTTTAGTCTGGAGAAAAGGAGGCTGAGGGGAGACTTCATTGCTCTCTACAATTACCTGAAAGGAGATTGTAGAGAGGAGGATGATGGCCATTTCTCCCAAGTGACAGGGGACAGGACAAGAGGGAATGGCCTCAAGCTCCATCAGGGGAATCTGCAGCTTGCAGTGAAAGCGCTTCCCGAGGGAAGTCTAAAGAGGGCAAACACTTGATGGTAGCAGCTTCCCTGCGGGAGATACTCTCTTTTCCAAAATCACTTTATTAGGCGAAAGTAAGATACAATTCAGTACACTATCCTAAAGCTTGCTGTTAGGAGGGAATCTGCAGCTTGCAGTGAAAGTGCTTCAAGAGAGGACTCTAACGAGAGCCAGCATTTGATGGTAGCACCTTCCCTGCGGGAGATATTCTATTTTCCAAAATCGCATTATTAGCCGCATTTAAGTTACAATTCAGTACCCAATCCTAAAGCTTGCTGTTAGGAGGGAATCTGCAGCTTGCAGTGAAAGCGCTTCCAGAGGGGAGTCTAATGAGGGCAAACACTTGATTGTAGCAGCTTCCCTGCGGGAGATACTCTCTTTTACAAAATCGCATTTTTAGGCAAAAGTAAGATACAATTCAGTACCCTATCCTAAAGCTTGCTGTTAGGAAGGAATCTGCAGCTTGCAGTGAAAGCGCTTCCAGAGGGGAGTCTAATGAGGGCAAATGCTTGATTGTAGCAGCTTCCCTGCGGGAGATACTCTCTTTTACAAAATCGCATTTTTAGGCAAAAGTAAGATACAATTCAGTACCCTATCCTAAAGCTTGCTGTTAGGAAGGAATCTGCAGCTTGCAGTGAAAGCGCTTCCAGAGGGGAGTCTAATGAGGGCAAATGCTTCATGGTAGCAGATTCCCTGCGGGAGATACTCTCTTTTCCAAAATCACATTTTTAGGCGAAAGTAAGATACAATTCAGTACCCTATCCTACAGCTTGCTGTTAGGAGGGAATCTGCAGCTTGCTTCCCGCAGGGAAGCTGCTACCATCAAATGTTTGCCCTCGTTAGACTCCCCTCTGGAAGCGCTTTCTCTGCAAGCTGCAGATTCCCTCCTAACAGCAAGCTTTAGAATAGGGTACTGAATTGTAACTTACCTTCGCCTAATAAAGCGATTTTAGCAAAGAGAGTATCTCCCGCAGGGAAGCTGCTACCATCAAATGTTTGCCCTCGTTAGACTCCCCTCTGGAAGCGCTTTCACTGCAAGCTGCAGATTCCCTCCTAACAGCAATCTTTAGGATAGGGTACTGAATTGTATCTTATCTGCGGCTAATAAGGAGATTTTGGAAAAGAGAGTATCTCCCGCAGGGAAGCTGCTACCATCAAATGTTTTCCCTCATTAGACTCCCCTCTGGAAGCACTTTCACTGCAAGCTGCAGATTCTCTCCTAACAGCAAGCTGTAGGATAGGGTACTGAATTGTATCTTACTTTCGCCTAATAATGCGTTTTTAGCAAAGAGAGTATCTCCCGCAGGGAAGCTGCTACCATCAAATGTTTTCCCTCGTTATACTCCGCTCTGAAAGCGCTTTCATTGCAAGCTGCAGATTCCCTCCTAACAGCAAGCTTTAGGATGGGGTACTGAATTGAAACTTACTTTCGCCTAATAAGGCATTTTTAGCAAAGAGAGTATCTCCCACAGGGAAGCTGCTACCATCAAATGTTTGCCCTCGTTAGACTCCCCTCTGGAAGCGCTTTCACTGCAAGCTGCAGATTCCCTCCTAACAGCAAGCTTTAGGATAGGGTACTGAATTGTAACTTACTTTCGCCTAATAATGCGATTTTGGCAAAGAGAGTATCTCCCGCAGGGCAGCTGCTACCATCAAATGTTTGCCCTCATTAGACTCCCCTCTGGAAGCGCTTTCACTGCAAGCTGCAGATTCCCTCCTAACAGCAAGCTTTAGGATAGGGTACTGAATTGTATCTTAACTGCGGCTAATAAGGTGATTTTGGCAAAGAGAGTATCTCCCGCAGGGAAGCTGCTACCATCAAATGCTGGCTCTCGTTAGATTCCTCTCTTGAAGCACTTTCACTGCAAGCTGCAGATTCCCTCCTAACAGCAAGCTTTAGGATAGGGAACTGAATTGTAACTTAACCGAGGATAATAATGCGATTTTGGAAAAGAGACTATCTCCCGCAGGGAAGCTGCTACCATCAAATGTTTGCCCTCGTTAGACTCCCCTCTGGAAGCGCTTTCACTGCAAGCTGCAGATTCCCTCCTAACAGCAAGCTTTAGGATAGGGTACTGAATTGTAACTTACTTTCGCCTAAAAATGCGATTTTGGCAAAGAGACTATCTCCCACAGGGAAGCTGCTACCATCAAATGTTTGCCCTCATTAGACTCCCCTCTGGAAGCGCTTTCACTGCAAGCTGCAGATTCCCTCCTAACAGCAAGCTTTAGGATAGGGTGCAGAATTGTAACTTACTTTCGCCTAATAAAGCGATTTTGGCAAAGAGACTATACCCGCAGGGAAGCTGCTACCATCAAATGTTTGCCCTCGTTAGACTCCCCTCTGGAAGCGCTTTCACTGCAAGCTGCAGATTCCCTCCTAACAGCAAGCTTTAAGATAGGGTACTGTATTGTATCTTACTTTCGCCTAATAAGGCGATTTTAGCAAAGAGAGTATCTCCCACAGGGAAGCTGCTACCATCAAATGTTTGCCCTCATTAGACTCCCCTCTGGAAGCGCTTTCACTGCAAGCTGCAGATTCCCTCCTAACAGCAAGCTTTAGGATAGGGTACTGAATTGTAACTTACTTTCGCCTAATAATGCATTTTGGCAAAGAGAGTATCTCCCGCAGGGAAGCTGCTGCTATCAAATGTTTCCCCTCGTTAGACTCCCCTCTGGAAGCGCTTTCACTGCAAGCTGCAGATTCCCTCCTAACAGCAAGCTTTAGGATAGGGTACTGAATTGTATCTTAACTGCGGCTAATAAGGTGATTTTGGAAAAGAGAGTATCTCCCGCAGGGAAGCTGCTACCATCAAATGCTGGCTCTCGTTAGATTCCTCTCTTGACGAACTTTCACTGCAAGCTGCAGATTCCCTCCTAACAGCAAGCTTTAGGATAGGGTACTGAATTGTAACTTACTTTCGCCTAAAAAAGCGATTTTGGCAAAGAGAGTATCTCCCGCAGGGAAGCTGCTACCATCAAATGTTTGCCCTCGTTAGACTCCCCTCTGGAAGCGCTTTCACTGCAAGCTGCAGATTCCCTCCTAACAGCAAGCTTTAGGATAGGGTACTGAATTGTAACTTACTTTCGCCTAATAATGTGATTTTGGCAAAGAGAGTATCTCCCGCAGGGAAGCTGCTACCATCAAATGTTTGCCCTCGTTAGACTCCCCTCTGGAAGCGCTTTCACTGCAAGCTGCAGATTCCCTCCTAACAGCAATCTTTAGGATAGTGTACTGAATTGTATCTTACTTTCGCCTAATAATGCGATTTTGGAAAAGAGACTATCTCCCACAGGGAAGCTGCTACCATCAAATGCTGGCTCTCGTTAGATTCCTCTCTTGAAGCACTTTCACTGCAAGCTGCAGATTCCCTCCTAACAGCAAGTTTTAGGATAGGGTACTGAATTGTAACTTACTTTCGCCTAATAATGCGATTTTGGCAAAGAGAGTATCTCCCGCAGGGAAGTTGCTACCATCAAATGTTTGCCCTCATTAGACTCCCCTCTGGAAGCGCTTTCACTGCAAGCTGCAGATTCCCTCCTAACAGCAAGCTTTAGGATAGGGTACTGAATTGTATCTTAACTGCGGCTAATAAGGCGATTTTTTCAAGAGAGTATCTCCCGCAGGGAAGCTGCTACCATCAAATGTTTGCCCTCATTAGACTCCCCTCTTGTAGCGCTTTCACTGCAAGCTGCAGATTCCCTCCTAACAGCAAGCTTTAGGATAGGGTACTGAATTGTAACCTACTTTCGCCTAATAATGCAATTTTGGCAAAGAGAGTATCTCCCGCAGGGAAGCTGCTACCATCAAATGTTTGCCCTCATTAGACTCCCCTCGGGAAGCGCTTTCACTGCAAGCTGCAGATTCCCTCCTAACAGCAAGCTTTAGGATAGGGTACTGAATTCTATCTTAACTGCGGATAATAAGGCGATATTTGCAAAGAGAGTATCTCCCGCAGGGAAGCTGCTACCATCAAATGTTTGCCCTCGTTAGACTCCCCTCTGGAAGCGCTTTCACTGCAAGCTGCAGATTCCCTCCTAACAGCAAGCTTTAGGATAGGGTGCAGAATTGTAGCTTACTTTCGCCTAATAAAGCGATTTTAGCAAAGAGACTATCTCCCGCAGGGAAGCTGCTACCATCAAATGTTTGCCCTCGTTAGACTCCCCTCTGGAAGCGCTTTCACTGCAAGCTGCAGATTCCCTCCTAACAGCAAGCTTTAAGATAGGGTACTGTATTGTATCTTACTTTCGCTTAATAAGGCGTTTTTAGCAAAGAGAGTATCTCCCACAGGGAAGCTGCTACCATCAAATGTTTGCCCTCGTTAGACTCCCCTCTGGAAGCGCTTTCACTGCAAGCTGCAGATTCCCTCCTAACAGCAAGCTTTAGGATAGGGTACTGAATTGTAACTTACTTTCGCCTAATAATGCGATTTTGGCAAAGAGAGTATCTCCCGCAGGGAAGCTGCTGTTATCAAATGTTTGCCCTCGTTATACTCCCCTCTGGAAGCGCTTTCACTGCAAGGTGCAGATTCCCTCCTAACAGCAAGCTTTAGGATAGTGTACTGAATTGTATCTTAACTGCGGCTAATAATGCGATTTTGGCAAAGAGAGTATCTCCCGCAGGGAAGCTGCTACCATCAAATGCTGGCTCTCGTTAGATTCCTCTCTTGAAGAACTTTCACTGCAAGCTGCTGATTCCCTCCTAACAGCAAGCTTTAGGATAGGGTACTGAATTGTAACTTACTTTCGCCTAATAATACGTTTTTAGCAAAGAGAGTATCTCCCGCAGGGAAGCTGCTACCATCAAATGTTTGCCCTCATTAGACTCCCCTCTGGAAGCGCTTTCACTGCAAGCTGCAGATTCCCTCCTAACAGCAAGCTTTAGGATAGGGTACTGCATTGTAACTTACTTTCGACTAATAATGCGATTTTGGCAAAGAGAGTATCTCCCGCAGGGAAGTTGCTACCATCAAATGTTTGCCCTCATTAGACTCCCCTCTGGAAGCGCTTTCACTGCAAGCTGCAGATTCCCTCCTAACAGCAAGCTTTAGGATAGGGTACTGAATTGTAACTTACTTTCGCCTAATAATGCGATTTTGGCAAAGAGAGTATCTCCCGCAGGGAAGCTGCTACCATCAAATGTTTGCCCTCATTAGACTCCCCTCTGGAAGCGCTTTCACTGCAAGCTGCAGATTCCCTCCTAACAGCAAGCTTTAGGATAGGGTACTGCATTGTAACTTACTTTCGACTAATAATGCGATTTTGGCAAAGAGAGTATCTCCCGCAGGGAAGTTGCTACCATCAAATGTTTGCCCTCATTAGACTCCCCTCTGGAAGCGCTTTCACTGCAAGCTGCAGATTCCCTCCTAACAGCAAGCTTTAGGATAGGGTACTGAATTGTATCTTAACTGCGGCTAATAAGGCGATTTTTTCAAAGAGAGTATCTCCCGCAGGGAAGCTGCTACCATCAAATGTTTGCCATCATTAGACTCCCCTCGGGAAGCGCTTTCACTGCAAGCTGCAGATTCCCTCCTAACAGCAAGCTTTAGGATAGGGTACTGAATTGTAACTTACTTTCGCCTAATAATGCGATTTTGGCAAAGAGAGTATCTCCCGCAGGGAAGCTGCTACCATCAAATCTTTGCCCTCATTAGACTCCCCTCTGGAAGCGCTTTCACTGCAAGCTGCAGATTCCCTCCTAACAGCAAGCTTTAGGATAGGGTACTGAATTGTAACTTACTTTCGCCTAATAATGCGATTTTGGCAAAGAGAGTATCTCCCGCAGGGCAGCTGCTACCATCAAATGTTTGCCCTCATTAGACTCCCCTCTGGAAGCGCTTTCACTGCAAGCTGCAGATTCCCTCCTAACAGCAAGCTTTAGGATAGGGTACTGAATTGTATCTTAACTGCGGCTAATAAGGCGATTTTTTCAAAGAGAGTATCTCCCGCAGGGAAGCTGCTACCATCAAATGTTTGCCATCATTAGACTCCCCTCGGGAAGCGCTTTCACTGCAAGCTGCAGATTCCCTCCTAACAGCAAGCTTTAGGATAGGGTACTGAATTGTAACTTACTTTCGCCTAATAATGCGATTTTGGCAAAGAGAGTATCTCCCGCAGGGAAGCTGCTACCATCAAATGTTTGCCCTCATTAGACTCCCCTCTGGAAGCGCTTTCACTGCAAGCTGCAGATTCCCTCCTAACAGCAAGCTTTAGGATAGGGTACTGAATTGTACATTAACTGCGGATAATAAGGCGATATTTGCAAAGAGAGTATCTCCCGCAGGGAAGCTGCTACCATCAAATGTTTGCCCTCGTTAGACTCCCCTCTGGAAGCGCTTTCTCTGCAAGCTGCAGATTCCCTCCTAACAGCTAGCTTTAGTATAGGGTGCTGAATTGAAACTTACTTTCGCCTAATAATGCGATTTTGGAAAAGAGACTATCTCCCACAGGGAAGCTGCTACCATCAAATGTTTGCCCTCATTAGACTCCCCTCTGGAAGCGCTTTCACTGCAAGCTGCAGATTCCCTCCTAACAGCAAGCTTTAGGATAGGGTGCAGAATTGTAACTTACTTTCGCCTAATAAAGCGATTTTAGCAAAGAGACTATCTCCCGCAGGGAAGCTGCTACCATCAAATGTTTGCCCTCGTTAGACTCCCCTCTGGAAGCGCTTTCACTGCAAGCTGCAGATTCCCTCCTAACAGCAAGCTTTAAGATAGGGTACTGTATTGTATCTTACTTTCGCCTAATAAGGCGTTTTTAGCAAAGAGAGTATCTCCCACAGGGAAGCTGCTACCATCAAATGTTTGCCCTCATTAGACTCCCCTCTGGAAGCGCTTTCACTGCAAGCTGCAGATTCCCTCCTAACAGCAAGCTTTAGGATAGGGTACTGAATTGTAACTTACTTTCGCCTAATAATGCGATTTTGGCAAAGAGAGTATCTCCCGCAGGGAAGCTGCTACCATCAAATGTTTGCCCTCATTAGACTCCCCTCTGGAAGCGCTTTCACTGCAAGCTACAGATTCCCTCCTAACAGCAAGCTTTAGGATAGGGTACTGAATTGTATCTTAACTGCGGCTAATAAGGCGATTTTTTCAAACAGAATATCTCCCGCAGGGAAGCTGCTACCATCAAATGTTTGCCCTCATTAGACTCCCCTCGGGAAGCGCTTTCACTGCAAGCTGCAGATTCCCTCCTAACAGCAAGCTTTAGGATAGGGTACTGAATTGTACCTTAACTGCGGATAATAAGGCGATATTTGCAAAGAGAGTATCTCCCGCAGGGAAGCTGCTACCATCAAATGTTTGCCCTCGTTAGACTCCCCTCTGGAAGCGCTTTCTCTGCAAGCTACAGATTCCCTCCTAACAGCTAGCTTTAGGATAGGGTGCTGAATTGCAACTTACTTTCGCCTAATAATGCGATTTTGGAAAAGAGACTATCTCCCACAGGGAAGCTGCTACCATCAAATGTTTGCCCTCATTAGACTCCCCTCTGGAAGCGCTTTCACTGCAAGCTGCAGATTCCCTCCTAACAGCAAGTTTTAGGATAGGGTGCAGAATTGTAACTTACTTTCGCCTAATAAAGCGATTTTAGCAAAGAGAGTATCTCCCGCAGGGAAGCTGCTACCATCAAATGTTTGCCCTCCTTAGACTCCCCTCTGGAAGCGCTTTCACTGCAAGCTGCAGATTCCCTCCTAACAGCAAGCTTTAAGATAGGGTACTGTATTGTATCTTAATTTCGCCTAATAATGCGTTTTTAGCAAAGAGAGTATCTCCCACAGGGAAGCTGCTACCATCAAATGTTTGCCCTCATTAGACTCCCCTCTGGAAGCGCTTTCACTGCAAGCTGCAGATTCCCTCCTAACAGCAAGCTTTAGGATAGGGTACTGAATTGTAACTTACTTTCGCCTAATAAGGCATTTTTAGCAGAGAGAGTATCTCCCACAGGGAAGCTGCTACCATCAAATGTTTGCCCTCATTAGACTCCCCTCTGGAAGTGCTTTCACTGCAAGCTGCAGATTCCCTCCTAACAGCAAGCTTTAGGATAGGGTACTGAATTGTAACTTACTTTCATCTAATAATGCGATTTTGGCAAAGAGAGTATCTCCCGCAGGGAAGCTGCTACCATCAAATGTTTGCCCTCGTTAGACTCCCCTCTGGAAGCGCTTTCACTGCAAGCTGCAGATTCCCTCCTAACAGCAAGCTTTACGATAGGGTACTGAATTGTAACTTACATTCGCCTGATAATGCGATTTTGGCAAAGAGAGTATCTCCCGCAGGGCAGATGCTACCATCAAATATTTGCCCTCATTAGACTACCCTCTGGAAGCGCTTTCACTGCAAGCTGCAGATTCCCTCCTAACAGCAAGCTTTAGGATAGGGTACTGAATTGAAACTTACTTTCGCATAATAATGCGATTTTGGCAAAGAGAGTATCTCCCGCAGGGAAGCTGCTACCATCAAATGTTTGCCCTCATTACACTCCCCTCTGGAAGCGCTTTCACTGCAAGCTACAGATTCCCTCCTAACAGCAAGCTTTATGATAGGGTACTGAATTGTATCTTAACTGCGGCTAATAAGGCGATTTTTTCAAAGAGAATATCTCCCGCAGGGAAGCTGCTACCATCAAATGTTTGCCCTCATTAGACTCCCCTCGGGAAGCGCTTTCACTGCAAGCTGCAGATTCCCTCCTAACAGCAAGCTTTAGGATAGGGTACTGAATTGTATCTTAACTGCGGATAATAAGGCGATATTTGCAAAGAGAGTATCTCCCGCAGGGAAGCTGCTACCATCAAATGTTTGCCCTCATTAGACTCCCCTCTGGAAGCGCTTTCACTGCAAGCTGCAGATTCCCTCCTAACAGCAAGCTTTAGGATAGGGTACTGAATTGTAACTTACTTTCGCCTAATAATGCGATTTTGGCAAAGAGAGTATCTCCCGCAGGGCAGCTGCTACCATCAAATGTTTGCCCTCATTAGACTCCCCTCTGGAAGCGCTTTCACTGCAAGCTGCAGATTCCCTCCTAACAGCAAGCTTTAGGATAGGGTACTGAATTGTACCTTAACTGCGGATAATAAGGCGATATTTGCAAAGAGAGTATCTCCCGCAGGGAAGCTGCTACCATCAAATGTTTGCCCTCGTTAGACTCCCCTCTGGAAGCGCTTTCTCTGCAAGCTACAGATTCCCTCCTAACAGCTAGCTTTAGGATAGGGTGCTGAATTGCAACTTACTTTCGCCTAATACTGCGATTTTGGAAAAGAGACTATCTCCCACAGGGAAGCTGCTACCATCAAATCTTTGCCCTCATTAGACTCCCCTCTGGAAGCGCTTTCACTGCAAGCTGCAGATTCCCTCCTAACAGCAAGTTTTAGGATAGGGTGCAGAATTGTAACTTACTTTCGCCTAATAAAGCGATTTTAGCAAAGAGAGTATCTCCCGCAGGGAAGCTGCTACCATCAAATGTTTGCCCTCCTTAGACTCCCCTCTGGAAGCGCTTTCACTGCAAGCTGCAGATTCCCTCCTAACAGCAAGCTTTAAGATAGGGTACTGTATTGTATCTTAATTTCGCCTAATAATGCGTTTTTAGCAAAGAGAGTATCTCCCACAGGGAAGCTGCTACCATCAAATGTTTGCCCTCATTAGACTCCCCTCTGGAAGCGCTTTCACTGCAAGCTGCAGATTCCCTCCTAACAGCAAGCTTTAGGATAGGGTACTGAATTGTAACTTACTTTCGCCTAATAAAGCATTTTTAGCAGAGAGAGTATCTCCCACAGGGAAGCTGCTACCATCAAATGTTTGCCCTCATTAGACTCCCCTCTGGAAGTGCTTTCACTGCAAGCTGCAGATTCCCTCCTAACAGCAAGCTTTAGGATAGGGTACTGAATTGTAACTTACTTTCATCTAATAATGCGATTTTGGCAAAGAGAGTATCTCCCGCAGGGAAGCTGCTACCATCAAATGTTTGCCCTCGTTAGACTCCCCTCTGGAAGCGCTTTCACTGCAAGCTGCAGATTCCCTCCTAACAGCAAGCTTTAGGATAGGGTACTGAATTGAAACTTACTTTCGCATAATAATGCGATTTTGGCAAAGAGAGTATCTCCCGCAGGGAAGCTGCTACCATCAAATGTTTGCCCTCATTAGACTCCCCTCTGGAAGCGCTTTCACTGCAAGCTACAGATTCCCTCCTAACAGCAAGCTTTATGATAGGGTACTGAATTGTATCTTAACTGCGGCTAATAAGGCGATTTTTTCAAAGAGAATATCTCCCGCAGGGAAGCTGCTACCATCAAATGTTTGCCCTCATTAGACTCCCCTCGGGAAGCGCTTTCACTGCAAGCTGCAGATTCCCTCCTAACAGCAAGCTTTAGGATAGGGTACTGAATTGTATCTTAACTGCGGATAATAAGGCGATATTTGCAAAGAGAGTATCTCCCGCAGGGAAGCTGCTACCATCAAATGTTTGCCCTCATTAGACTCCCCTCTGGAAGCGCTTTCACTGCAAGCTGCAGATTCCCTCCTAACAGCAAGCTTTAGGATAGGGTACTGAATTGTAACTTACTTTCGCCTAATAATGCGATTTTGGCAAAGAGAGTATCTCCCGCAGGGAAGCTGCTACCATCAAATGTTTGCCCTCACTAGACTCCCCTCTGGATGCACTTTGACTGCAAGCTGCAGATTCCCTCCTAACAGCAAGCTTTAGGATAGGGTACTGAATTGAAACTTACTTTCGCCTAATAATGCGATTTTGGCAAAGAGAGTATCTCCCGCAGGGAAGCTGCTACCATCAAATGTTTGCCCTCATTAGACTCCCCTCTGGAAGCGCTTTCACTGCAAGCTGCAGATTCCCTCCTAACAGCAAGCTTTAGGATAGGGTACTGAATTGTAACTTACTTTCGCCTAATAATGCGATTTTTCAAAGAGACTATCTCCCGCAGGGAAGCTGCTACCATCAAATGTTTGCCCTCATTAGACTCCCCTCTGGAAGCGCTTTCACTGCAAGCTGCAGATTCCCTCCTAACAGCAAACTTTAGGATAGGGTACTGAATTGTATCTTAACTGCGGCTAATAATGCGATTTTGGCAAAGAGACTATCTCCCGCAGGGAATCTGCTACCATCAAATGCTTGCCCTCAATAGACTCCCCTCTGGAAGCGCTTTCACTGCAAGCTGCAGATTCCCTCCTAACAGCAAGCTTTAGGATAGGGTACTGAATTGTAACTTACTTTCGCCTAAGAATGCGATTTTGGCAAAGAGACTATCTCCCGCAGGGAAGCTGCTACCATCAAATGTTTGCCCTCATTAGACTCCCCTCTGGAAGCGCTTTCACTGCAAGCTGCAGATTCCCTCCTAACAGCAAGCTTTAGGATAGGGTAC
The DNA here is from genome assembly GCF_032191515.1 of Phaenicophaeus curvirostris. Taxonomy (NCBI): domain Eukaryota; kingdom Metazoa; phylum Chordata; class Aves; order Cuculiformes; family Cuculidae; genus Phaenicophaeus; species Phaenicophaeus curvirostris. Next base: position 282,141 of record NW_027206737.1, read on the forward strand.
TGAATTGTATCTTACTTTCGCCGAATAATGCGATTTTTGGCAAAGAGAATATCTCCCGCAGGGAAGCTGCTACCATCAAATATTGGCCCTCATTAGACTCCCCTCTGGAAGCGCTTTCACTGCAAGCTGCAGATTCCCTCCTAACAGCAAGCTTTAGGATAGGGTACTGAATTGTAACTTACTTTCGCCTAATAATGCGATTTTGGCAAAGAGAGTATCTCCCGCAGGGAAGCTGCTACCATCAAATGTTTGCCCTCATTAGACTCCCCTCTGGAAGCGCTTTCACTGCAAGCTGCAGATTCCCTCCTAACAGCAAGCTTTAGGATAGGGTACTGAATTGTAACTTAACAGCTGCTAATAAGGCGATTTTGGCAAAGAGACTATCTCCCGCAGGGAAGCTGCTAACATCAAATGTTTGCCCTCATTAGACTCCCCTCTGGAAGCGCTTTCACTGCTTGCTGCAGATTCCTTCCTAACAGCAAGCTTTAGGATAGGGTACTGAATTGTAATTTACTTTCGCCTAATAATGCGATTTTGGCAAAGAGAGTATCTCCCGCAGGGAAGCTGCTACCATCAAATGTTTGCCCTCATTAGACTCCCCTCTGGAAGCGCTTTCACTGCAAGCTGCAGATTCCCTCCTAACAGCAAGCTTTAGGATAGGGTACTGAATTGTAACTTACTTTCGCCTAATAAAGCGATTATGGCAAAGAGAGTATCTCCCGCAGGGAAGCTGCTACCATCAAATGTTTGCCCTCATTAGACTCCCCTCTGGAAGCGCTTTCACTGCAAGCTGCAGATTCCCTCCTAACAGCAAGCTTTAGGATAGGGTACTGAATTGTAACTTACTTTCGCCTAAGAATGCGATTTTGGCAAAGAGACTATCTCCCGCAGGGAAGCTGCTACCATCAAATGTTTGCCCTCATTAGACTCCCCTCTGGAAGCGCTTTCACTGCAAGCTGCAGATTCCCTCCTAACAGCAAGCTTTAGGATAGGGTACTGAATTGTAACTTACTTTCGCCTAATAATGCGATTTTGGCAAAGAGAGTATCTCCCGCAGGGAAGCTGCTACCATCAAATGTTTGCCCTCATTAGACTCCCCTCTGGAAGCGCTTTCACTGCAAGCTGCAGATTCCCTCCTAACAGCAAGCTTTAGGATAGGGTACTGAATTGTAACTTACTTTCGCCTAATAATGCGATTTTGGCAAAGAGAGTATCTCCCGCAGGGAAGCTGCTACCATCAAATGTTTGCCCTCATTAGACTCCCCTCTGGAAGCGCTTTCACTGCAAGCTGCAGATTCCCTCCTAACAGCAAGCTTTAGGATAGGGTACTGAATTGTAACTTACTTTCGCCTAGTAATGCGATTTAGGCAAAGAGAGTATCTCCCGCAGGGAAGCTGATACCATCAAATGTTTGCCCTCATTAGACTCCCCTCTGGAAGCGCTTTCACTGCAAGCTGCAGATTCCCTCCTAACAGCAAGCTTTAGGATAGGGTACTGAATTGTAACTTAACTGCGGCTAATAAGGCGATTTTGGCAAAGAGAGTATCTCCCGCAGGGAACCTGCTACCATCAAATGTTTGCCCTCCTTAGACTCCCCTCTGGAAGCGCTTTCACTGCAAGCTGCAGATTCCCTCCTAACAGCAAGCTTTAGGATAGGGTACTGAATTGTAACTTACTTTCGCCTAGTAATGCGATTTTGGCAAAGAGACTATCTCCCGCAGGGAAGCTGCTACCATCAAATGTTTGCCCTCGTTAGACTCCCCTCTGGAAGCGCTTTCACTGCAAGCTGCAGATTCCCTCCTAACAGCAAGCTTTAGGATAGGGTACTGAATTGTAACTTACTTTCGCCTAATAATGCGATTTTGGCAAAGAGACTATAACTCGCAGGGAAGCTGCTGCCACCAAATGTTTGCCCTCATTAGACTCCCCTCTGGAAGCGCTTTCACTGCAAGCTGCAGATTCCTTCCTAACAGCAAGCTTTAGGATAGGGTACTGAATTGTAACTTAACTGCTGCTAATAAGGCGATTTTGGCAAAGAGACTATCTCCCGCAGGGAAGCTGCTAACATCAAATGTTTGCCCTCATTAGACTCCCCTCTGGAAGCGCTTTCACTGCAAGCTGCAGATTCCCTCCTAACAGCAAGCTTTAGGATAGGGTACTGAATTGTAACTTACTTTCGCCTAATAATGCGATTTTGGCAAAGAGAGTATCTCCCGCAGGGAAGCTGCTACCATCAAATGTTTGCCCTCATTAGACTCCCCTCTGGAAGCGCTTTCACTGCAAGCTGTAGATTCCCTCCTAACAGCAAGCTTTAGGATAGGGTACTGAATTGTATCTTACTTTCGCCTAAGAATGCGATTTTGGCAAAGAGACTATCTCCCGCAGGGAAGCTGCTACCATCAAATGTTTGCCCTCATTAGACTCCCCTCTGGAAGCGCTTTCACTGCAAGCTGCAGATTCCCTCCTAACAGCAAGCTTTAGGATAGGGTACTGAATTGTAACTTACTTTCGCCTAATAATGCGATTTTGGCAAAGAGAGTATCTCCCGCAGGGAAGCTGCTACCATCAAATGTTTGCCCTCATTAGACTCCCCTCTGGAAGCGCTTTCACTGCAAGCAGCATATTCCCTCCTAACAGCAAGCTTTAGGATAGTGTTCTGAATTGTAACTTACTTTCGCCTAAAAATGCGATTTTGGCAAAGAGAGTATCTCCCGCAGGGAAGCTGCTACCATCAAATGTTTGCCCTCATTAGACTACCCTCTGGAAGTGCTTTCACTGCAAGCTGCAGATTCCCTCCTAACAGCAAGCTTTAGGATAGGGTACTGAATTGTATCTTAACTGCTGCTAATAAGGCGATTTTGGCAAAGAGAATATCTCCCGCAGGGAAGCTGCTACCATCAAATGTTTGTCCTCATTAGACTCCCCTCTGGAAGCGCTTTCACTGCAAGCTGCAGATTCCTTCCTAACAGCAAGCTTTAGGATAGGGTACTGAATTGTATCTTACTTTCGCCTAGTAATGCGATTTAGGCAAAGAGAGTATCTCCCGCAGGGAAGCTGCTACCATCAAATGTTTGCCCTCATTAGACTCCCCTCTGGAAGCGCTTTCACTGCAAGCTGCAGATTCCCTCCTAACAGCAAGCTTTAGGATAGGGTACTGAATTGTAACTTAACTGCGGCTAATAATGCGATTTTAGCAAAGAGAATATCTCCCGCAGGGAAGCTGCTACCATCAAATGTTTGCCCTCATTAGACTACCCTCTGGAAGCGCTTTCACTGCAAGCTGCAGATTCCCTCCTAACAGCAAGCTTTAGGATAGGGTACTGAATTGTAACTTACTTTCGCCTAATAATGCGATTTTGGCAAAGAGATTATCTCCCGCAGGGAAGCTGCTACCATCAAATGTTTGCCCTCATTAGACTCCCCTCTGGAAGCGCTTTCACTGCAAGCTGCAGATTCCCTCCTAACAGCAAGCTTTAGGATAGGGTACTGAATTGTATCTTACTTTCGCCTAAGTATGCGATTTTGGCAAAGAGACTATCTCCCGCAGGGAAGCTGCTACCATCAAATGTTTGACCTCATTAGACTCCCCTCTGGAAGCGCTTTCACTGCAAGCTGCAGATTCCCTCCTAACAGCAAGCTTTAGGATAGGGTACTGAATTGTAACTTACTTTCGCCTAATAATGCGATTTTGGCAAAGAGAGTATCTCCCGCAGGGAAGCTGATACCATCAAATGTTTGCCCTCATTAGACTCCCCTCTGGAAGCGCTTTCACTGCAAGCTGCAGATTCCCTCCTAACAGCAAGCTTTAGGATAGGGTACTGAATTGTAACTTAACTGCGGCTAATAAGGCGATTTTGGCAAAGAGAATATCTCCCGCAGGGAAGCTGCTACCATCAAATGTTTGCCCTCATTAGACTCCCCTCTGGAAGCGCTTTCACTGCAAGCTGCAGATTCTCTCCTAACAGCAAGCTTTAGGATAGGGTACTGAATTGTATCTTACTTTCGCCTAATAATGCGATTTTGGCAAAGAGAATATCTCCCGCAGGGAAGCTGCTACCATCAAATGTTTGCCCTCATTAGACTCCCCTCTGGAAGCGCTTTCACTGCAAGCTGCAGATTCCCTCCTAACAGCAAGCTTTAGGATAGGGTACTGAATTTTAACTTAACTGCAGCTTATAAGGCGATTCTGGCAAAGAGAATATCTCCCGCAGGGAAGCTGCTACCATCAAATGTTTGCCCTCATTAGACTCCCCTCTGGAAGCGCTTTCACTGCAAGCTGCAGATTCCCTCCTAACAGCAAGCTTTAGGATAGGGTACTGAATTGTAACTTACTTTCGCCTAATAATGCGATTTTGGCAAAGAGACTATCTCCCGCAGGGAAGCTGTTACCATCAAACGTTTGCCCTCATTAGACTCCCCTCTGGAAGCGCTTTCACTGCAAGCTGCAGATTCCCTCCTAACAGCAAGCTTTAGGATAGGGTACTGAATTGTAACTTACTTTCGCCTAATAATGCGATTATGGCAAAGAGAGTATCTCCCGCAGGGAAGCTGTTACCATCAAACGTTTGCCCTCATTAGACTCCCCTCTGGAAGCGCTTTCACTGCAAGCTGCAGATTCCTTCCTAACAGCAAGCTTTAGGATAGGGTACTGAATTGTAACTTACTTTCGCCTAATAATGCGATTTTGGCAAAGAGACTATCTCCCGCAGGGAAGCTGTTACCATCAAACGTTTGCCCTCGTTAGACTCCCCTCTGGAAGCGCTTTCACTGCAAGCTGCAGATTCCCTCCTAACAGCAAGCTTTAGGATAGGGTACTGAATTGTAACTTACTTTCGCCTAATAATGCGATTATGGCAAAGAGAGTATCTCCCGCAGGGAAGCTGTTACCATCAAACGTTTGCCCTCATTAGACTCCCCTCTGGAAGCGCTTTCACTGCAAGCTGCAGATTCCTTCCTAACAGCAAGCTTTAGGATAGGGTACTGAATTGTAACTTACTTTCGCCTAATAATGCGATTATGGCAAAGAGAGTATCTCCCGCAGGGAAGTTGCTACCATCAAATGTTTGCCCTCGTTAGACTCCCCTCTGGAAGCGCTTTCACTGCAAGCTGCAGATTCCCTCCTAACAGCAAGCTTTAGGATAGGGTACTGAATTGTAACTTACTTTCGCCTAATAATGCGATTATAGCAAAGAGAGTATCTCCCGCAGGGAAGCTGCTACCATCAAATATTTGCCCTCATTAGACTCCCCTCTGGAAGCGCTTTCACTGCAAGCTGCAGATTCCCTCCTAACAGCAAGCTTTAGGATAGGTTACTGAATTGAAACTTACTTTCGCCTAATAATGCGATTTTGGCAAAGAGAGTATCTCCCGCAGGGAAGCTGCTACCATCAAATGTTTGCCCTCATTAGACTCCCCTCTGGAAGCGCTTTCACTGCAAGCTGCAGATTCCTTCCTAACAGCAAGCTTTAGGATAGGGTACTGAATTGTAACTTACTTTCGCCTAATAATGCGATATTGGCAAAGAGAATATCTCCCGCAGGGAAGCTGCTACCATCAAATGTTTGCCCTCATTAGACTCCCCTCTGGAAGCGCTTTCACTGCAAGCTGCAGATTCCCTCCTAACAGCAAGGTTTAGGATAGGGTACTGAATCGTAACTTACTTTCGCCTTATAATGCGATTTTGGCAAAGAGAGTATCTCCCGCAGGGAAGCTGCTACCATCAAATGCTTGCCCTCATTAGACTCCCCTCTGGAAGCGCTTTCACTGCAAGCTGCAGATTCCCTCCTAACAGCAAGCTTTAGGATAGGGTACTGAATTGTAACTTAACTGCGGGTAATAAGGCGATTTTAGCAAAGAGAATATCTCCCGCAGGGAAGCTGTTACCATCAAATGTTTGCCCTCATCAGACTCCCCTCTGGAAGCGCTTTCACTGCAAGCTGCAGATTCCCTCCTAACAGCAAGCTTTAGGATAGGGTACTGAATTGTAACTTACTTTCGCCTAATAATGCGATTTTGGCAAAGAGAGTATCATTCACAGGGAAGCTGCTACCATCAAATATTTGCCCTCATTAGACTCCCCTCTGGAAGCGCTTTCACTGCAAGCTGCAGATTCCCTCCTAACAGCAAGCTTTAGGATAGGGTACTGAATTGTAACTTACTTTCGCCTAATAATGCGATTTTGGCAAAGAGACTATCTCCCGCAGGGAAGTTGCTACCATCAAATATTTGCTCTCATTAGACTCCCCTCTGGAAGCGCTTTCACTGCAAGCTGCAGATTCCCTCCTAACAGCAAGATTTAGGATAGTGTACTGAATTGTAACTTACTTTCGCCTAATAATGCGATTATAGCAAAGAGAGTATCTCCCGCAGGGAAGCTGCTACCATCAAATGTTTGCCCTCATTAGACTCCCCTCTGCAAGCGCTTTCACTGCAAGCTGCAGATTCCCTCCTAACAGCAAGCTTTAGGATAGGGTACTGAATTGTAACTTACTTTCGCCTAATAAAGCGATTTTGGCAAAGAGAATATCTCCCGCAGGGAAGCTGCTACCATCGAATATTTGCCCTCATTAGACTCCCCTCTGGAAGCGCTTTCACTGCAAGCTGCAGATTCCCTCCTAACAGCAAGCTTTAGGATAGGGTACTGAATTGTAACTTACTTTCGCCTAATAATGCGATTTTGGCAAAGAGAGTATCTCCCGCAGGGAAGCTGCTACCATCAAATCTTTGCCCTCATTAGACTCCCCTCTGGAAGCGCTTTCACTGCAAGCTGCAGATTCCCTCCTAACAGCAAGCTTTAGGATAGGGTACTGAATTGTATCTTACTTTCGCCTAAAAATGCGATTTTGTCAAAGAGAGTATCTCCCGCAGGGAAGCTGCTACCATCAAATGTTTGCCCTCATTAGACTCCCCTCTGGAAGCGCTTTCACTGCAAGCTGCAGATTCCCTCCTAACAGCAAGCTTTAGGATAGGGTACTGAATTGTAACTTACTTTCGCCTAATAATGCGATTTTGGCAAAGAGAGTATCTCCCGCAGGGAAGCTGCTACCATCAAATGTTTGCCCTCGTTAGACTCCCCTCTGGAAGCACTTTCACTGCAAGCTGCAGATTCCCTCCTAACAGCAAGCTTTAGGATAGGGTACTGAATTGTAACTTACTTTCGCCTAATAAAGCGATTTTGGCAAAGAGAATATCTCCCGCAGGGAAGATGCTACCATCAAATATTGGCCCTCATTAGACTCCCCTCTGGAAGCGCTTTCACTGCAAGCTGCAGATTCCCTCCTAACAGCAAGCTTTAGGATAGGGTACTGAATTGTAACTTACTTTCGCCTAATAATGTGATTTTGGCAAAGAGAGTATCTCCCGCAGGGAAGCTGCTACCATCAAATGTTTGCCCTCATTAGACTCCCCTCTGGAAGCGCTTTCACTGCAAGCTGCAGATTCCCTCCTAACAGCAAGCTTTAGGATAGGGTACTGAATTGTAACTTACTTTCGCCTAATAATGCGATTTTGGCAAAGAGAGTATCTCCCGCAGGGAAGCTGCTACCATCAAATGTTTGCCCTCATTAGACTCCCCTCTGGAAGCGCTTTCACTGCAAGCTGCAGATTCCCTCCTAACAGCAAGCTTTAGGATAGGGTACTGAATTGTATCTTAACTGCGGCTAATAAGGCGATTTTGGCAAAGAGAATATCTCTCGCAGGGAAGCTGCTACCATAAAATGTTTACCCTCATTAGACTCCCCTCTGGAAGCGCTTTCACTGCAAGCTGTAGATTCCCTCCTAACAGCAAGCTTTAGGATAGGGTACTGAATTGTAACTTACTTTCGCCTAATAAAGCGATTTTGGCAAAGAGAATATCTCCCGCAGGGAAGCTGCTACCATCAAACGTTTGCCCTCATTAGACTCCCCTCTGGAAGCGCTTTCACTGCAAGCTGCAGATTCCCTCCTAACAGCAAGCTTTAGGATAGGGTACTGAATTGTAACTTACTTTCGCCTAATAATGCGATTTTGGCAAAGAGAGTATCTCCCGCAGGGAAGCTGCTACCATCAAATGTTTGCCCTCATTAGACTCCCCTCTGGAAGCGCTTTCACTGCAAGCTGTAGATTCCCTCCTAACAGCAAGCTTTAGGATAGGGTACTGAATTGTAACTTACTTTCGCCTAGTAATGCGATTTAGGCAAAGAGAGTATCTCCCGCAGGGAAGCTGCTACCATCAAATGTTTGCCCTCATTAGACTCCCCTCTGGAAGCGCTTTCACTGCAAGCTGCAGATTCCCTCCTAACAGCAAGCTTTAGGATAGGGTACTGAATTGTAACTTAACTGCGGCTAATAAGGCGATTATGGCAAAGAGAATATCTCCCGCAGGGAAGCTGCTACCATCAAATATTTGCCCTCATTAGACTCCCCTCTGGAAGCGCTTTCACTGCAAGCTGCAGATTCCCTCCTAACAGCAAGCGTTAGGATAGGGTACTGAATTGTAACTTACTTTCGCATAATAATGCGATTTTGGCAAAGAGAATATCTCCCGCAGGGAAGCTGCTACCATCAAATGTTTGCCCTGATTAGACTCCCCTCTGGAAGCGCTTTCACTGCAAGCTGCAGATTCCCTCCTAACAGCAAGCTTTAGGATAGGGTACTGAATTGTAACTTAACTGCGGCTAATAAGGCGATTTTGGCAAAGAGAGTATCTCCCGCAGGGAAGCTGTTACCATCAAATGTTTGCCCTCGTTAGACTACCCTCTGGAAGCGCTTTCACTGCAAGCTGCAGATTCCCTCCTAACAGCAAGCTTTAGGATAGGGTACTGAATTGTAACTTACTTTCGCCTAATAATGCGATTTTGGCAAAGAGAGTATCTCCAGCAGGGAAGCTGCTACCATCAAATGTTTGCCCTCATTAGACTCCCCTCTGGAAGCGCTTTCACTGCAAGCTGCAGATTCCCTCCTAACAGCAAGCTTTAGGATAGGGTACTGAATTGTAACTTACTTTCGCCTAATAATGCGATTTTGGCAAAGAGAGTATCTCCCGCAGGGAAGCTGCTACCATCAAATGTTTGCCCTCATTAGACTCCCCTCTGGAAGCGCTTTCACTGCAAGCTGCAGATTCCCTCCTAACAGCAAGCTTTAGGATAGGGTACTGAATTGTATCTTACTTTCGCCTAATAATGCGATTTTGGCAAAGAGAGTATCTCCCGCAGGGAAGCTGCTACCATCAAATGTTTGCCCTCATTAGACTCCCCTCTGGAAGCGCTTTCACTGCAAGCTGTAGATTCCCTCCTAACAGCAAGCTTTAGGATAGGGTACTGAATTGTAACTTACTTTCGCCTAGTAATGCGATTTAGGCAAAGAGAGTATCTCCCGCAGGGAAGCTGCTACCATCAAATGTTTGCCCTCATTAGACTCCCCTCTGGAAGTGCTTTCACTGCAAGCAGCAGATTCCCTCCTAACAGCAAGCTTTAGCATAGTGTCCTGAATTGTAACTTACTTTCGCCTAATGAAGCAATTTTGGCAAAGAGAATATCTCCCGCAGGAAAGCTGCTACCATCAAATCTTTGCCCTCATTAGACTCCCCTCTGGAAGCGCTTTCACTGCAAGCTGCAGATTCCCTCCTAACAGCAAGCTTTAGGATAGGGTACTGAATCGTATCTTACTTTCGCCTAATAATGCGATTTTGGCAAAGAGAGTATCTCCCGCAGGGAAGCTGCTACCATCAAATGCTTGCCCTCATTAGACTCCCCTCTGGAAGCGCTTTCACTGCAAGCTGCAGATTCCCTCCTAACAGCAAGCTTTAGGATAGGGTACTGAATTGTAACTTACTTTCCTAACAATGCGATTTTGGCAAAGAGATTATCTCCCGCAGGGAAGCTGCTACCATCAAATGTTTGCCCTCATTAGACTCCCCTCTGGAAGCGCTTTCACTGCAAGCTGCAGATTCCCTCCTAACAGCAAGCTTTAGGATAGGGTACTGAATTGTAACTTACTTTCGCCTAATAAGGCATTTTTGGCAAAGAGAGTATCTCCCGCAGGGAAGCTGCTACCATCAAATGTTTGCCCTCATTAGACTCCCCTCTGGAAGCGCTTTCACTGCAAGCTGCAGATTCCCTCCTAACAGCAAGCTTTAGGATAGGGTACTGAATTGTAACTTAACTGCGGCTAATAAGGCGATTATGGCAAAGAGAATATCTCCCGCAGGGAAGCTGCTACCATCAAATATTTGCCCTCATTAGACTCCCCTCTGGAAGCGCTTTCACTGCAAGCTGCAGATTCCCTCCTAACAGCAAGCTGTAGGATAGGGTACTGAATTGTAACTTACTTTCGCCTAATAATGCGATTTTGGCAAAGAGAGTATCTCCCGCAGGGAAGCTGCTACCATCAAATATTTGCCCTCATTAGACTCCCCTCTGGAAGCGCTTTCACTGCAAGCTGCAGATTCCCTCCTAACAGCAAGCTTTAGGATAGGGTACTGAATTTTATCTTAACTGCGGCTAATAAGGCGATTTTGTCAAAGAGAATATCTCCCGCAGGGAAGCTGCTACCATCAAATGTTTGCCCTCATTAGACTCCCCTCTGGAAGCGCTTTCACTGCAAGCTGCAGATTCCCTCCTAACAGCAAGCTTTAGGATAGGGTACTGAATTGTAACTTACTTTCGCCTAATAATGCGATTTTGGCAAAGAGAGTATCTCCCGCAGGGAAGCTGCTACCATCAAATGTTTGCCCTCATTAGACTCCCCTCTGGAAGCGCTTTCACTGCAAGCTGCAGATTCCCTCCTAACAGCAAGCTTTAGGATAGGGTACTGAATTGTATCTTAACTGCGGCTAATAAGGCGATTTTGGCAAAGAGAGTATTTCCCGCAGGGAAGCTGCTACCATCAAATGTTTGTCCTCATTAGACTCCCCTCTGGAAGCGCTTTCACTGCAAGCTGCAGATTCCCTCCTAACAGCAAGCTTTAGGATAGGGTACTGAATTGTAACTTAACTACGGCTAATAATGTGATTTTGGCAAAGAGACTATCTCCCGCAGCGAAGCTACTACCATCAAATGTTTGCCCTCATTAGACTCCCCTCTGGAAGCGCTTTCACTGCAAGCTGCAGATTCCCTCCTAACAGCAAGCTTTAGGATAGGGTACTGAATTGTAACTTACTTTCGCCTAATAATGCGATTTTGGCAAAGAGAGTATCTCCCGCAGGGAAGCTGCTACCATCAAATGTTTGCCCTCATTAGACTCCCCTCTGGAAGCGCTTTCACTGCAAGCTGCAGATTCCCTCCTAACAGCAAGCTGTAGGATAGGGTACTGAATTGTAACTTACTTTCGCCTAATAATGCGATTTTGGCAAAGAGAGTATTTCCTGCAGGGAAGCTGCTACCATCAAATATTTGCCCTCATTAGACTCCCCTCTGGAAGCGCTTTCACTGCAAGCTGCAGATTCCCTCCTAACAGCAAGCTTTAGGATAGGGTACTGAATTGTAACTTACTTTCGCCTAATAATGCGATTTTGGCAAAGAGAGTATCTCCCGCAGGGAAGCTGCTACCATCAAATGTTTGCCCTCATTAGACTCCCCTCTGGAAGCGCTTTCACTGCAAGCTGCAGATTCCCTCCTAACAGCAAGCTGTAGGATAGGGTACTGAATTGTAACTTACTTTCGCCTAATAATGCGATTTTGGCAAAGAGAGTATCTCCCGCAGGGAAGCTGCTACCATCAAATATTTGCCCTCATTAGACTCCCCTCTGGAAGCGCTTTCACTGCAAGCTGCAGATTCCCTCCTAACAGCAAGCTTTAGGATAGGGTACTGAATTGTATCTTAACTGCGGCTAATAAGGCGATTTTGGCAAAGAGAATATCTCCCGCAGGGAAGCTGCTACCATAAAATGTTTGCCCTCATTAGACTCCCCTCTGGAAGCGCTTTCACTGCAAGCTGCAGATTCCCTCCTAACAGCAAGCTTTAGGATAGGGTACTGAATTGTAACTTACTTTCGCCTAATAATGCGATTTTGGCAAAGAGAGTATCTCCCGCAGGGAAGCTGCTACCATCAAATGTTTGCCCTCATTAGACTCCCCTCTGGAAGCGCTTTCACTGCAAGCTGCAGATTCCCTCCTAACAGCAAGCTTTAGGATAGGGTACTGAATTGTAACTTAACTGCGGCTAATAAGGCGATTTTGGCAAAGAGAGTATCTCCCGCAGGGAAGCTGCTACCATCAAATGTTTGCCCTCGTTAGACTCCCCTCTGGAAGCGCTTTCACTGCAAGCTGCAGATTCCCTCCTAACAGCAAGCTTTAGGATAGGGTACTGAATTGTAACTTACTTTCGCCTAATAATGCGATTTTGGCAAAGAGACTATCACCCGCAGGGAAGCTGCTACCATCAAATATTTGCCCTCGTTAGACTCCCCTCTGGAAGCGCTTTCACTGCAAGCTGCAGATTCCCTCCTAACAGCAAGCTTTAGGATAGGGTACTGAATTGTAACTTACTTTCGCCTAATAATGCGATTTTGGCAAAGAGAGTATCTCCCGCAGGGAAGCTGCTACCATCAAATGTTTGCCCTCATTAGACTCCCCTCTGGAAGCGCTTTCACTGCAAGCTGCAGATTCCCTCCTAACAGCAAGCTTTAGGATAGGGTACTGAATTGTAACTTACTTTCGCCTAATAAAGCGATTATGGCAAAGAGAGTATCTCCCGCAGGGAAGCTGCTACCATCAAATGTTTGCCCTCATTAGACTCCCCTCTGGAAGCGCTTTCACTGCAAGCTGCAGATTCCCTCCTAACAGCAAGCTTTAGGATAGGGTACTGAATTGTAACTTACTTTCGCCTAATAATGCGATTTTGGCAAAGAGAGTATCTCCCGCAGTGAAGCTGCTACCATCAAATGTTTGCCCTCATTAGACTCCCCTCTGGAAGCGCTTTCACTGCAAGCTGCAGATTCCCTCCTAACAGCAAGCTTTAGTATAGGGTACTGAATTGTAACTTAACTGCGGCTAATAAGGCGATTATGGCAAAGAGAATATCTCCCGCAGGAAGCTGCTACCATCAAATATTTGCCCTCATTAGACTCCCCTCTGGAAGCGCTTTCACTGCAAGCTGCAGATTCCCTCCTAACAGCAAGCTTTAGGATAGGGTACTGAATTGTAACTTACTTTCGCCTAATAATGCGATTTTGGCAAAGAGAGTATCTCCCGCAGGGAAGCTGCTACCATCAAATGTTTGCCCTCATTAGACTCCCCTCTGGAAGGGCTTTCACTGCAAGCTGCAGATTCCCTCCTAACAGCAAGCTTTAGGATAGGGTCCTGAACTGTTACTTAATTTCACCTAATAAAGCGATTTTGGCAAAGAGAATATCTACCGCAGGAAAGCTGCTACCATCAAATCTTTGCCCTCATTAGACTCCCCTCTGGAAGCGCTTTCACTGCAAGCTGCAGATTCCCTCCTAACAGCAAGCTTTAGGATAGGGTACTGAATTGTAACTTACTTTTGCCTAATAATGCGATTTTGGCAAAGAGAGTATCACCCGCAGTGAAGCTGCTAACATCAAATGTTTGCCCTCATTAGACTCCCCTCTGGAAGCGCTTTCACTGCAAGCTGCAGATTCCCTCCTAACAGCAAGCTTTAGGATAGGGTACTGAATTGTATCTTACTTTCGCCTAATAATGCGATTTTGGCAAAGAGAATATCTCCTGCAGGGAAGCTGCTACCATCAAATGTTTGCCCTCATTAGACTCCCTTCTGGAAGCGCTTTCACTGCAAGCTGCAGATTCCCTCCTAACAGCAAGCTTTAGGATAGGGTACTGAATTGTAACTTACTTTCGCCTAATAATGCGATTTTGGCAAAGAGAGTATCTCCCGCAGGGAAGCTGCTACCATCAAATCTTTGCCCTCATTAGACTCCCCTCTGGAAGCGCTTTCACTGCAAGCTGCAGATTCCCTCCTAACAGCAAGCTTTAGGATAGGGTACTGAATTGTAACTTAACTGCGGCTAATAAGGCGAATTTGGCAAAGAGAATATCTCCCGCAGGGAAGCTGCTACCATCAAATGTTTGCCCTCATTAGACTCCCCTCTGGAAGCGCTTTCACTGCAAGCTGCAGATTCCCTCCTAACAGCAAGCTTTAGGATAGGGTACTGAATTGTAACTTACTTTCGCCTAATAATGCGATTTTGGCAAAGAGAGTATCTCCCGCAGTGAAGCTGCTACCATCAAATGTTTGCCCTCATTAGACTCCCCTCTGGAAGCGCTTTCACTGCAAGCTGCAGATTCCCTCCTAACAGCAAGCTTTAGGATAGGGTACTGAATTGTAACTTAACTGCGGCTAATAAGGCGATTTTGGCAATGAGAATATCTCCCGCAAGGAAGCTGCTACCATCAAATGTTTGCCCTCATTAGACTCCCCTCTGGAAGCGCTTTCACTGAAAGCTGCAGATTCCCTCCTAACAGCAAGCTTTAGGATAGGGTACTGAATTGTATCTTACTTTCGCCTAATAATGCGATTTTGTCAAAGAGACTATCTCCCGCAGGGAAGCTGTTACCATCAAACGTTTGCCCTCATTAGACTCCCCTCTGGAAGCGCTTTCACTGAAAGCTGCAGATTCCCTCCTAACAGCAAGCTTTAGGACAGTGTACTGAATTGTATCTTACTTTCGCCTAATAATGCGATTTTGGCAAAGAGACTATCTCCCGCAGGGAAGCTGCTACCATCAAATGTTTGCCCTCATTAGACTCCCCTCTGGAAGCGCTTTCACTGCAAGCTGCAGATTCCCTCCTAACAGCAAGCTTTAGGATAGGGTACTGAATTGTAACTTACTTTCGCCTAATAATACGATTTTGGCAAAGAGAGTATTTCCCGCAGGGAAGCTGCTACCATCACATGTTTGCCCTCATTAGACTCCCCTCTGGAAGCGCTTTCACTGCAAGCTGCAGATTCCCTCCTAACAGCAAGCTTTAGGATAGGGTACTGAATTGTAACTTAACTGCGGCTAATAAGGCGATTTTGGCAAAGAGAATATCTCCCGCAGGGAAGCTGCTACCATCAAATATTTGCCCTCATTAGACTCCCCTCTGGAAGCGCTTTCACTGCAAGCTGCAGATTCCCTCCTAACAGCAAGCTTTAGGATAGGGTACTGAATTGTAACTTACTTTCGCCTAATAATGCGATTTTTGCAAAGAGACTATAACTCGCAGGGAAGCTGCTGCCACCAAATGTTTGCCCTCATTAGACTCCCCTCTGGAAGCGCTTTCACTGCAAGCTGCAGATTCCCTCCTAACAGCAAGCTTTAGGATAGGGTACTGAATTGTAACTTACTTTCGCCTAATAATGCGATTTTGCCAAAGAGACTATCTCCCGCAGGGAAGCTGTTAACATAAAACGTTTGCCCTCATTAGACTCCCCTCTGGAAGCGCTTTCACTGCAAGCTGCAGATTCCCTCCTAACAGCAAGCTTTAGGATAGGGTACTGAATTGTATCTTACTTTCGCCTTATAATGCGATTTTGGCAAAGAGACTATCTCCCGCAGGGAAGCTGCTACCATCAAACGTTTGCCGTCATTAGACTCTCCTCTGGAAGCGCTTTCACTGCAAGCTGCAGATTCCCTCCTAACAGCAAGCTTTAGGATAGGGTACTGAATTGTAACTTAACTGCGGCTAATAAGGCGATTCTGGCAAAGAGAATATATCCCGCAGGGAAGCTGCTACCATCAAATATTTGCCCTCATTAGACTCCCCTCTGGAAGCGCTTTCACTGCAAGCTGCAGATTCCCTCCTAACAGCAAGCTTTAGGATAGGGTACTGAATTGTAACTTACTTTCGCCTAGTAATGCGATTTTGGCAAAGAAAGTATCTCCCACAGGGAAGCTGCTACCATCAAATGTTTGCCCTCGTTAGACTCCCCTCTGGAAGCGCTTTCACTGCAAGCTGCAGATTCCCTCCTAACAGCAAGCTTTAGGATAGGGTACTGAATTGTAACTTACTTTCGCCTAAAAATGCGATTTTGGCAAAGAGAGTATCTCCCGCAGGGAAGCTGCTACCATCAAATGTTTGCCCTCCTTAGACTCCCCTCTGGAAGCGCTTTCACTGCAAGCTGCAGATTCCCTCCTAACAGCAAGATTTAGTATAGTGTACTGAATTGTATCTTACTTTCGCCTTATAATGCAATTTTGGCAAAGAGAATATATCCCGCAGGGAAGCTGCTACCATCAAATATTTGCCCTCATTAGACTCCCCTCTGGAAGCGCTTTCACTGCAAGCTGCAGATTCCCTCCTAACAGCAAGCTTTAGGATAGGGTACTGAATTGTAACTTACTTTCGCCTAGTAATGCGATTTTGGCAAAGAGATTATCTCCCACAGGGAAGCTGCTACCATCAAATGTTTGCCCTCATTAGACTCCCCTCTGGAAGCGCTTTCACTGCAAGCTGCAGATTCCCTCCTAACAGCAAGGTTTAGGATAGGGTACTGAATTGTAACTTACTTTCGCCTAATAATGCGATTTTTGCAAAGAGACTATAACTCGCAGGGAAGCTGCTGCCACCAAATGTTTGCCCTCATTAGACTCCCCTCTGGAAGCGCTTTCACTGCAAGCTGCAGATTCCCTCCTAACAGCAAGCTTTAGGATAGGGTACTGAATTGTAACTTACTTTCGCCTAATAATGCGATTTTGGCAAAGAGAGTATCTCCCGCAGTGAAGCTGCTACCATCAAATGTTTGCCCTCATTAGACTCCCCTCTGGAAGCGCTTTCACTGCAAGCTGCAGATTCCCTCCTAACAGCAAGCTTTAGGATAGGGTACTGAATTGTAACTTAACTGCGGCTAATAAGGCGATTTTGGCAATGAGAATATCTCCCGCAAGGAAGCTGCTACCATCAAATGTTTGCCCTCATTAGACTCCCCTCTGGAAGCGCTTTCACTGAAAGCTGCAGATTCCCTCCTAACAGCAAGCTTTAGGATAGGGTACTGAATTGTATCTTACTTTCGCCTAATAATGCGATTTTGTCAAAGAGACTATCTCCCGCAGGGAAGCTGTTACCATCAAACGTTTGCCCTCATTAGACTCCCCTCTGGAAGCGCTTTCACTGCAAGCTGCAGATTCCCTCCTAACAGCAAGCTTTAGGACAGTGTACTGAATTGTATCTTACTTTCGCCTAATAATGCGATTTTGGCAAAGAGACTATCTCCCGCAGGGAAGCTGCTACCATCAAATGTTTGCCCTCATTAGACTCCCCTCTGGAAGCGCTTTCACTGCAAGCTGCATATTCCCTCCTAACAGCAAGCTTTAGGATAGGGTACTGAATTGTAACTTACTTTCGCCTAATAATACGATTTTGGCAAAGAGAGTATTTCCCGCAGGGAAGCTGCTACCATCACATGTTTGCCCTCATTAGACTCCCCTCTGGAAGCGCTTTCACTGCAAGCTGCAGATTCCCTCCTAACAGCAAGCTTTAGGATAGGGTACTGAATTGTAACTTAACTGCGGCTAATAAGGCGATTTTGGCAAAGAGAGTATCTCCCGCAGGGAAGCTGCTACCATCAAATATTTGCCCTCATTAGACTCCCCTCTGGAAGCGCTTTCACTGCAAGCTGCAGATTCCCTCCTAACAGCAAGCTTTAGGATAGGGTACTGAATTGTAACTTACTTTCGCCTAATAATGCGATTTTTGCAAAGAGACTATAACTCGCAGGGAAGCTGCTGCCACCAAATGTTTGCCCTCATTAGACTCCCCTCTGGAAGCGCTTTCACTGCAAGCTGCAGATTCCCTCCTAACAGCAAGCTTTAGGATAGGGTACTGAATTGTAACTTACTTTCGCCTAATAATGCGATTTTGCCAAAGAGACTATCTCCCGCAGGGAAGCTGTTAACATCAAACGTTTGCCCTCATTAGACTCC